>NW_005842026.1:2168698-2180858 GCF_000455745.1 Alligator sinensis | reverse complement strand
TACATGCTCAAATTCCTTTCCCCTTCACAGGGTTTCACAGACACCAGTTTTGTAACAGCTGCTCTGAGAGTCATGCTGTATATGGGAGACAGTGAAAAGTTAATAGCCTGTACACTAACTTCCCTGGTCTCTGATGTATTCCAATCCAAGGGCATCGGTAAATTTAATTAGAACCCACGGGTTCTTCAGCTAGGGATGACACACTCTTGCATAGTCCTCATCCATCCCTTAACCACCTAGAATAGTTTTGAATGCTGTGTGACTGTGTCTTGAGAAACCTTTGACTTCAGGTAGTTCACAATGAAGGTGATATTTGTATCCAAGGACTTAATTTATGCCAGTTTTGCTCAAGAATCCAGTCATTAAGGATTTTTTTGCTACTGTTGTTATTTAATGTAGTGTAACTGCTTCAGAAGTATCTCAACCTGGCTGGGTGTGCTGTATTGACCAACTTATTTGTTTGAAAGCATGTTGCATTTGTGCATGTACAGTCTAATTTCCTGACTTCTGTGAATTTTGACATGATTTTTCTATTAGCTGTTTAAACATTGTTTAGATCTTTTGATGCTTTTTCCATGAACCTCTTATAGTAATTTATAATGCCCCTAGCACTTCTTATAATGATTTATAATTAAAAGTATATACATTTGATGATCACAATTCAAATTAATATTTTCAGCTCCTTCAGGTATTTATTTAAATATTTTCTATGCTTATGAATGGCAAACTTGTGGTTATAAATAGCACATATATGTTCACATAGTTTTAGATATATTATCAGGATTTACTCATTAACGGATAACATCTCATTACAAGATCTACATTATTATCCCTAAATGCTAACTAGTGAAGATGAATTTAATATAGAAACCTAAACTACTATATATAAGGAATAGATCAGACAATATTGAAGATAATGGAATTATCTTCCTGAGTTATAGATCACCTTAATATATATATGCGGCTTTGCTGTCAAGAAATAATTAGGTTACCTATGTCAATCATAAATAAAGTCTATATTCTCAGTTGCAATATTGCACATTTGACATATACAATGCCACATGTTTAATTCTGTTTGCTTTAAATTGCTTTACTATATAAAGCTGTTATTGCTGCCAATCTCCTTATGTGCCAAGTTGTGCTGAACTGGCCATAGAGAAACTTCTGTCTTCTAACACTGAAGGGGAAGACAAAAGATAGAGAGAGACCTAATAAATATACAGAAACAGTAAACCAAACCACCATTTTCCTTGCTGAGAACATTTTAATTGAGTCACAGTGAAAAGAAATTCTAATTTCTCTTTTGTGTCCCTCATTACTTCATACGTCTACTACTATTTACATGATATATACATTTTTATACACAGCTCTGTGGATGAGGCAGAAGACTGTGAACCAGAAGACCTGTATTCAAGTTCCAGACTTTACCAGAGATTTCTGTGATTACAGCCAAGTCACTTAATCTCTCTGGATATTAGACCTATGAAATAAAGATAATATTCTTCAGTCTCACAAGAATTTTGTAAATTAATATTGGGGAGGATTCTTAGCTCTTGTAATAATGGAAGCCATATATATATGAATCCAGGTCTCCTGGTTCGCAGTCTCCTGCCTCATCAACAGAGTTGTGTATAAACATGTATGTATAATGTAAATAGTAGGATGTGTGTATACTATATCATATATATGTATGACTTCCACATAAACACAAACATACATACATACATGATAGATTCAAAGTAGCTTTTTTATATAGATTATAGATTTTTATTTTATTTTATTTTTTTTGCCTGGCAAGGATAAGGATGATTTTCGCATGATGTCAATCCAGGCTGCACTAGAAAAATCATGTCATCTGGTCAAGGCCCCAATTTTGCAACTTTTATTCACAAGGAATACTATGCATGCATGTAGTCACACATTCCCCAGTGGGATTATTCACACACAAGTAAACACTGCATGGTATGAGTAATGGTTGCAAAACCAGCCCCTGGACTGGTACAATGAGTATTTTCTCCAAGACTGTCAGAGGTTCCTGGCAGTCCTCAGCCAGGATAGCCAGCATGTCAGTTGGCAGTTAGGAAACAAGAGATGCACAGCAACCTTATTGTAAGTGCAGATAAATCAGCATTTCAGTTATAAGATATGAAAGGGATTTTCTGTTTGTAGTCTCTGTATGCTGCAGTGGCAAATAACAGCTGTAAAAGCTGCTTGTCAGCCAAGGTAAAATTCCATATACCTCCTCTGATATCCACAAAAATATAGTACAAGAATCATCTGCATAAGTTAATATCCGCACGCCCAGTTTCAAGACAAAGTTTTTACAGCCAAAATTGGTGGTAACTCTATTGAAGAGATGTAAAAATATGGATACCATTTCAGGGAACACAGAGTCCTATGTTTTTTCACAGAGAAAGTGAACAGTTTTTCCATACAGTATAAGGTAGTTTATCTTTGCCATTTGGAAATGGTCAGTGAATGCTGAAATATTAATAGAGGTGTGTAGATATTTGCTGACAGTACATTAAGATTACTCAGAGATTATCTGATTGATATTTTTTCCCTTTCAATTTTCTGACCTCATTTTTTACAGGCTAACTTACATTATGTTGGGGTTTTGTCCTTATTCGTGCCATATTTTCCTCACACCAGACCTCCTCCTAAGATTTTCTTATAGCTTTTGCACTGTACCTTAGAAAAGTACTGAGCAGGCAGTGTGGCTTGAGGTTAAATTCTGAGACAGCCTTTGCAGTAAGTTGCTGAACCTTCATTGCACAAACCACAGAAGCATATGGGCCAATAAGCCTATGATCCAAAATGAGAATGACAGATGGGAAACATTACTGTGACTGCTTTATGGCATTTTTAAAAACTTTCATTTTTTTAAAAAAGTTATGTTTTGCAAGCTGTTAGCTTGCAACCTGGAAAGCCTTTTTGCATTCTTCTTTTTAAGAAAGTAAGATGGGAGTTACTTAGGCTTAAAAGACAGTTTCTGTACATATGCTGTGCTCTCTTTTAACAGCACTTTTCACTAGCCATGTTGTCTAGAATAAATGTAAAACTCAGTACATTTCAGTGGCATTATATGGGTTAATAGTTATTTACCCCAAATTCATTAATAAAAGCCCATAGGCTCAGGAGGCTGCCACTTGGTAATAAAGAAATTGCCACATTCTTTAGTACATATTTCTGTAGCACATACTTACTTTGACCACCAAGAAAAGAAACCAAAAAGTGAGCAGATATACTTTGTACCCTTGAGCCAGCAAATACTGTGTTAATATTACATTCTGGTAGAATACCAACTGTAAATCACTGACTAGAAGTACCCATATTGATTAGGATGCTAACAGAAAAATCCAGATAGACATATGTTTGTAAAAGAGAAAATATTCACCCCAATGTACAAAACTCTTACTTTAAAATGAACCCGTGATACAGGGTCATCTGCTGCATATTCTATACTCATTTGCATGGAAATATAGGAGTTCTGTTGGTGGAATGAATGCAGAACATGTTTTAGAGATTTTTACATTCTCTTTGGGGCTATGCTCTACCTCCAACCTTCCCCTTAAATAATTGTACATTGAAACTACAAAAGCAGTATTAATATGTGAATATAATCTCAGTAGCATAATGTGGGGGTGGGAGGGCAAGAAGGGCACCAGACCCAGGCACCAACTTAGAGGGGGTGCCAGTATGATGGCCCCTTCCCCCCCAGAGTCTTTGCCACATCTGGAACAGGCCTGTCCCCTCTGTTCATAGGAGACAAGCTTGCGAAGCCCCACTCTGCCTGGCTGAAGGAGCCGTGTGCCAGGACACAGCAGGAGCAGCCCTGTCCTGCCCAGTCCTAGATGCTGAGCTGGAGCAGTCCTGCACTGCTCAGCAACAGGAGCTAAGTGCAGGAACTCAGCAGGAGCAGTGGGAGTCTTTGAGTCCTTGGGGCAGGTAAGATCCTCCTATGGAGTAGGCAATGCAGGGCTGCTCCTGGTGTATTCCAAAACACAAGTCCTACAACTTGATGGTGCATGGCTTCTCCAGCTGGGTCCCTATGGCCAGGGGGTGGGGTGGAGAACTACTCCAAATGTGACAAGGGAGAACTTGATCCCACTCTGCAGAGTTCTTGCCTGGGGCTTCAAAATTAGCAGTTACAACCTCTGTGTGCTCTGGCCAACTGTGCACCAAACCTCTGTGCAGATTAACCCTTAAAAGCAAACCCATCCCCAGTCAGGTAGCAATCACTTCCAGGAGAGTTTCTCCCAGGAGAATGGATACCTACAGTCTTCTGGTCCCTGGGAGAAGTCACCTGACTTCTCCAGGGACCAGAAGGAGTTGAGCAGTGGAGAAATGCTGCTGACATCCTTCTGTGACCAGGGTCATCCCACTCTGGGGAAGGCAGTCAGAACAGCTGCCGCTCACTTCCTCCCAGTCCCAGGAGGAGTTGAACAGCAGGTTCCTGGTTTGGAAAAAAGAAGGCTTGAGGGCAGCATCCATATACCAGGAGGAGAGGGGAGGTGTAGCCACCCCCTGCTCCCTGCCCACTCCTCACACAGGCAGGGGGCCTTGCTTGCCATCTGTCCCTGGCAGGAAGCTTTGCCTTGCTGCTCCAGTCCCCCCCCAGGAATAAAAGGACTCGAGTAGCCACTGTTTCCCATGCTTTCCCCAGACCAGGATCACCTTGGCTGAGAAAGGGGCAAAGAACAGGGAAGAGGGGAGAGTTACAAACTGAATGCCTGTACTGTTCCCTCTCCCAAAACATTTCTAACAGTGGAAATTTTCCATCATGGGAAATGAATGCCTGTTTGTGGCCCCAGACATGTAAGCCCCACTGCTCAGTATCTACATTTATGTATTCACAGTCTTTTCTCTAATTTTGCAAGAGATCCAGGATCAGAGTTGTGGGGTGGGGATCTATTCCATGCTTCCTTTTGACTAATGTTTTTTTTCTGACAAGAATACAGGCTCAAATAGCCAGAATTTGATGCACAAAATCTGTCATGCACACTGGAGAGGAAATGCTGCCATAAACTCACTCTTTCTTATGAAGTTATGTCCTTTAACAGATCTTTAACAGTCCTTTAAAGTCAAATGTTGATCTGCAGCAGTAAAGCAGGCATAGGCAAGGTCCAGGAGATCCGGCCAGCAGTGGACTCCATTGCCCAGCAGCCCCTGCCTGTGTGGCTGGGACCGGTTTCCATGGAAACCCCAGCAGCCCTGCTGTGATAGTGCAGGGCTGGGGTTTCCATGGGGACTGGCCCCAGCAGCACTGGCAGGCAGCGGTGGTGCCAGCCTCTTCCTGGTGGGGGTTTGGGGAGGGGAACTGTGCTGCGGGTGGGAGCAGGGCAGACTCAGCTGTCGCAGCCTGTGCAGGGCAGGCAGCAGCAGCAGCACTGCTAGAAGGGGTGGCTACAGAGGGCTATAGGGAATTTTGGGCTGGCTATCGCCCCCCCAAACCCACCTCCAGCACCACCCATGCTGGCAGGGTGCGCAGCAGGGCAGGGAGCTGCTCCAAAGCCAGGCTGAGATCCTGCAGTGGTGACAGCACGGTCCAGCGCTAGGGCAAAGCCATGATCTGCAGCCTGCATGCTCCAGGCAGGAACATACGGGCAGTAGATCGCAGATTACAGCTCTGCCCCAGCTCCCAACCATGCTGTCACCGCTGCAAGGAGCCACAGCAGAGCTGCGAAGTGCTGCCTGCACGTCTCTGCCCAGGGCATGCAGGCTGCAGATCACAGCTGTGCCCCAGCTCCGGACCATGTTGTCACCACCGCAAGATCCCAGCCCAGCTCCAGAGCAGCTCCACTCCTTGCCGTGCGCCCTACATGCATTCTGGGGACCAGTCTCCACCAAAACCCTGGGCTGGCTCCATCACAGAGCAGCTGCTGCTGGGGTCTCCATGGAAACTGGCCTCAACTACACGGGCAGGGACTGCTGGGAAATGGAGTTCGGCCACTAGCCAGATCCACCATTTTGCCCACCCCCGCAAGTAAAGCAATCAACCATCCCCAACTTGTAAAAGTTGGTGGCTCCAAAGAGTCTCTAAAACAGGACTTTTGTCCCATATTTTGCCCTTCAAAAGTTGGCCAGTTTCTCACAGTAAGTTGTGAACAAAAGGTCGGATCCCATGTGTGTGACATTTATTTTGAAAAGAGAATACCCTGAGATAAGTAATATTTACCAAGCTCTTACAAATCACTTTAACTGAAGAGAAGACTCATAAAATTAAACTTGCTTTATACCTAGAATCTGAAAATATGTAGATCGGGATCTTTAGTGTTACTGCAAAATAGAAGAATGTTATTGGACATTTGCTTACCAGCACTTCTTATTGCAATAAGAGTTCAAATTTAATCTATTCATAATAAAAAAGACAATGGACCTGAATTTTCTTTTGCTCACACCAGTTTTACACTGGACACAGACCAAAGAAATAAAAAAAATAGATACTAACTGTGTTAGAAAACATAAAGCTACTCTTTAAAAAGTTTTTTTAATAACTCCTACATATCTCTTTTTTTTTTCTTTTTTCCCCAGAAATACATCACAGAATTATCTGGCTCCTGTGCAAAAGAGATTATTGCTTAACTGAACAGAAAAAATGATAAAGTTTTTTCTTATGGTGAACAAACAAGGTCAGACAAGACTTTCTAGGTACTATGAACATGTGGAACTTCATAAACGGACCCTACTAGAAGCTGAAGTAATCAAAAATTGTCTCTCTCGTTCAAAAGACCAAGTAAGTATTTTTTTTCCTTATACAGCCATTTCCTATGGAATCAGATCATGCCAATGTCTCTTGCCTTTTGGCCGTGATTTTCAGTGTAAAGTGACAGCATTGCCCGCAAGTGGCAGAGTGAACAAAGAACATCTGTTTTAATTGTAAGAGTTATGGAGAATTATTTATTTCTCCTCTGTTGGCAGTTCTTGTGTAGCTTCTGCTTACAACATAAAAATCCAGGTCCAAATAATTCAAAACAGTAAGAACATCCATTGCATGTTATTCTATTTGTATCTATCATGAAAACAATGGTAGAATACAAGCTTATGCAAGTTAATAGATATTGTGAACTTTATAAACAAGTATTTCTGAGGTTAGAAGTCTAGTATTCTTGCAGGTGCTCCCTTCTCTTCCCATCCCTTCTTGGACTCAGAAGTCCAGGAGAAATGCAAGAAGGAATGAATATCTTTTACTCCATAATTATCCTCACGTGGCTCAAACAGCATATACTGAGCTGTTAAGGATATATAGGTAGACATATAGATAAAAAGGTCTCTTTGCCAAGCAGTCACACATGCAGTTCTATCAGCTCCAAGTACAAACATTCAAGAAGTCCAAGCCTGAATCAATTCAGTCTCTGCAGGTTAGTGTAAACTGTGTAGATTGAACCGATTTGCAAGTGAATAGACATTCACTTTTGATTCCAGAAATGCAGGCATATGCCTGCAGCAGCTGAGGCCAGAGGGCACTAGAGTGAGCCCTTGGCTGGAGAGAAACTGAGATGGGAGGGGGGCATGGCCAGGCCCTGGCAGGCCTGAGTATGATTGGGGAGGGGGTAAAACACCCACCCTGGCCTGCACAGTCCCCAGTTGGGGTGTGCCTGGAGAGAAAAGGGGGAAGCAGCCCCTGCCAGACATTTTGCACCCTCTCCTCTCACCACTCAAGTGGTGGGGGTTGTGGCCAGCCCTGGCTGGGGGTTCTGGCCAGCCTCCAGTGAGCAGGGGATGGAGGGGTGTTTAATTGCCTGCTTCTTCCCCTGTCCCACTGGCACAGACCCCAGCCAGGATTTGCTAGCCAGGGTTTGCTAGGCAGGGGTGCAGCAGCCCCTGTCAGGCATTTCATCTTGCTTGCTGCTTGAGCAGCGAGGGGTGTGGCCAGCCCCGGCAGCAGCCTCCAGTGAATGGGGGACAGAGTAGGGTTTCATTTCTTTCTCCTTCCCCTGTCCCACCAGCCTTCCCAGGTCAACCTGGCCAGGTGGAGCAGCCCATGTCAGGGCCCCCCTCCCCTCACTGCTGCGGTGGCAGGGGTGGGGGCCTGGCCAGATGCTAGCTGGGCATGGCATCCTAAGGTGGAGGGGGCAGGAAGTGGGGTTATTTTCCCCTCTGCCCTCTCCTCCCTAGGAACCACAGCCAGCCACAGCTGTACCAGAGAAGACAGTACAGCCCAGCCCAGGGCTGCAGAGTATGCTGGGATGCTCTGATTTAACTTAAACCAGGAAAGGGTCTGGGACAGAAGTTCCATTAACCGGTATGACCCCAGTCAGTTAAGTCTGATACTATATTCAACCAACTTTATCTCAAACTGGTTTCAGCCATTTTGAAACTGGTTTATGTGCACTGAACTTCTGTTCTGTTACAGGTTTAAACTGGTTTCTGATCACTTAAACCAGTTTATGTGCAACTTCTGTCCCTAGCCCATGTGCAAAACGATGAGTGAGACCCACAATATCATGAGATTGTAAAACACAAAATTGCCTTCTGATTTTTTAGGATTTCAGTTTCCATTTTCAGACAAGAACTAGAAACTTTTTAAAATGAAAGCTCAGTTATTTCTGTAGTTTATATAGTTCCTGGATTAAGGTCTGGGGTGAAATTGGGTGAAAAAAAAAATTTCTAGATTTTCTATAACAATCACAAGAATTAGCAATACTGCAAAGATGTTAGGGCTTTGCAAGTCAGTTCCCTATTAGGCAAGAAACCAGTTATTTGGAATCTAGGCATTTTCTGAGTACACTTTATTAATTTACACTATCTGGTTCAGTCTTGGAATAGTGGTGGTCAAGCAACACACAAATAAACTCTTATTTCCAGAATTTCATTTATACCAGTGTAAATCAGGAATGATATAAAGAGTCCATGAAATCATGGAATTATACTTTTGTAAAGGAGAGGCAAAGTCCTTGGTATGCCCAGTATGTACAGTGCATAAGTATGCGCTTCTTACTAGTAAATTAAAGTAGTAATTAAGGCATGTTTCACTGCTTGTTTCTGTCTAGTGCTCTTTCATTGAGTATAAGGATTTTAAGCTGGTATACCGGCAGTATGCAGCCCTTTTCATCGTGGTTGGAATCAATGAGACAGAGGTAAGAAATTACATTTAATCCATAAATATTGTAATTTAAATAAATCTTTGTAGATGGCATTGGCTCATTCTTTTTTCCCAGTGCAGTTTTGCATTTTCAATTATAGAATTTTAAGGAGTCATTGTGAAAACCTCATACTTCATAGGTAGACTTCATACTGTTGTAACAATCTGAATTGTCGCCATTGGAGGCTCCTAATTATAGTCTGATGATAAATTCTATGTTGTGAATTGATGTTTGTCTACTATCTGAGGTGCCTTAGCCTTATTAGCCTCAGATTTCACTAGCCAAGACAATGGAGTACAGAGATGGAAGCAACTAAAACACTCTCAGGCTAAGCAGATTTAGCGTTGTTAAGAAAAAGAAGCATGTATGACTGAAATCTACCTTTATTTTAGGCCCATATTCAAGACCAGTAACATAATCAAGGCAGTAGCCTCAGGCTTTGGCTTGGGGGTGAGGGGGAAAGGAGCTAAGGGCATGAATGCCACGTGCCCCCAGAGGCTCGGGGGCATAGTGACCACCCACAGACAGTGGCGGCAATGTTGGAGCTCCCACAGGCTGTCGTGGCAGTGTCGTCAGCGGGGGCAGGCCAAGCAGGGAGCTCACACAGGTGGCCACAACAGTGTCAGCGGTGGAGAGGGGATGGAGGGGGTGGTGAGCAACGACCACCTGCAAGTGCCACCAGCAGCATCGGTGGTGCTTTTCGCAGGGAATGCACCGCCAATCTCAGGGGGTGGACATGCATCCTCATGCACCCCACTACACATCGCCAATGGACAAGTGGGAGGAGAGGACAAAAATAATAGCTATTACCAGTGTGCTGGCTGGCTGTACTGCCAGACCTGGCAGCCAGAAGCCACTGCTGCTTTTTGTACTGATGCTGCCCAAGGCGCAGAGCTTCCCTTTTACACCTCTGTTAAGGAAAGCAAAATTAATAATTGGTTTAGGTCCATCTCTGTTTAGGGAAACACTTATGCATATGCTATATTTTAATTTCAGTGGGGTTTGAGCACAAGTTGGTTGTAATAGACTTGACTTTCCAAATTGGAGTGATTATCAGTAAAAAAAGATTCCCTGCTTTGCCCATAAGCCTTTTAATTCAGTATTCTTCTTTTAAGTCAACTTAAACAATATAAAAGTTACAAAGTATAGACAGATCTGGAAATACCTCTATTTTTTTTTCCCCCTAAATCCTTACACAAAATTCTTACAGAGTAAGATTTCTAGATTTTTGCCTCTGACATATAGTGCATTGGCTCCCAGTAGGGTATTTATTTGATTGGCACTCATAATAATTAAATCAGTACCAGTGGTTCTCAACCTTTTTAAACTCAAGACACCCTTCATTAGACTCAAGGTACCCCTTGGAAAAAGCCAGTACTTGGCATTCCTTCATTTTTTGGCTATGCAAGAAGAGCAATTCTTCTGTTGCAAAGAACTCAGAAAGCCCACAATAGGTCTGAATGTTTTGAACACTGTGTATTCCTATTTGAAATCTCTGGGTTTATCCTCTAAATCACTTTGAAGTTTTTCCATACCTAACAGTGATAATATTGCATGGCACTCTGTGACACCCTTAAAAGGACCTTGTGACAACCTGGTTGAGAATCACTGCTCTACACAGTGGTAGCAGATGGTATATCACCTAACGCAACTTCGAGCAGGCCAACATTTGGGGTGCACCGATAAAGATTTTTTTGGCCGATACCAATGGCCAACTATTAACCAGCCATATCAGCTGATACCGATCCAATTGCCAATATGCAGCCCGGCAGCTTGGAGAGCAGCGTCTGCCAGTAAATCTGCTGCGGGGAAGGGGCATGGGGGAGGACAGGGCTGTGGGGTGGGGGCAGATCAAGGCCCCCGCAGGAGGGAGTGGGTGCTGGGGCAGGGGCAGAGGCAAAAACTGTCTAGCCGAGGTGTGGCACAGGGCGGAGCTGTGGGCAACTCATCCATGGACGTGGCTTCCACTGCTGTGTGCACCCCCTGGGAAGGCATGTTGGGAATGTGCCCCCCAGATTTGTGCATGGAGTGAAAGCATGCTGCCCACTGCAGGCTGGGGCCGGGGGCTACACTGGTCTCTTTCCAATGTTGGGGGGCTGGGCTGGGGCTGCGCTCATGGCAGGCAGACAGGGCTGGGGTGGCAGTGGTGCTGGGAGAGAGGGCTACAGGGTGGTCTACAGCCACCCCAAAATTTGCTGTAGTCTCCTGTAGCCCCCCTCCCAGCACTGCCACCACCCACCCCAGCCCACTCACACAGAATGCAGCCCCAGCCAAGCCCCGCTGTTGGGAAGAGGCCAGGTCAGCCCCCTGGCCCCGAGCCCACAGTGGGCAGCCCACCCTTGCCCCACGCACAAATCCAGGGGGCACATACTTCCCATTTCTTCCCTGGAGGTGCGTTCAGCAGTGGGAGCTGCTCCCCCCGCCGCCAGATTAGTGCCTATACACTAATGCTAGGAGCATGGGGGGCAAGCAGGATGAACTAGCACTCCTGCTTGCACAAAACACCTACGACTTAGTAGGGCTAACAGAAACCTGGTGGGATTCTTCCCACGACTGGGCGGTACACATTGATGGTTATAAGCTGTACAGAAAGGATAGAGTGGGAAAGAGAGGGGGAGGGGTGGCGCTCTATGTCAATGAGCAATATATCCTTATCAAAACAGAATCGGAGGAGGAGAAAGTAGAAGGATTGTGGGTTAGGTTACATGGAGGTCAAGGAGAAAGGGATTTGGTGGTAGGGGTCTGCTACAGACCCCCACACCAAGGGGAAGAACTAGATTTGGGGCTCCTGAGGCAGCTCTCAGAGACCATAAAAACTAGGGAGGCGGTAGTCATGGGGGACCTAAACTACCCAGACATCTGCTGGGAGAGACAGACAGCAAAGTCCCACCTTTCACGCAGGTTCCTATCCTGTGTACAGGACCTCCATCTGACGCAGGAGGTACATGGTCCCACTAGGGGGAAGGCCTTACTGGACCTGGTATTGGCAACGAGGGATGACATGGTAGGAGACCTACAGATCAGTGGTCACCTGGGGGACAGTGATCACCAAATAATAGAATTCACCATAAGAC
>NW_005842026.1:2124686-2166573 GCF_000455745.1 Alligator sinensis | reverse complement strand
CCCTCCCCCCGCCTCAGGGGGGCAACCCTGCCCTGCCCCAGCCCCCACCCCATCCCTCACTGTGGGGGTCTCAAGCCCCAATCTGCCCCCCCTCCATGCCCCTTCCCTCCCCTCCAACACACTTACCTGCTGGATGCTGCTGTCCAAGCTGCTGGGCTGCATACCTGGCCATGTGCATGCTGCATCTGTATGAATGCATGTGGCATTTATCAGTGACATTATCAGCTGCTTTGGCCAAATTGCCAATAATGTCAATTTTCCTTTTATCAGTGCAAAAATTATATGGATCGATATATCAGTGCACTCCTACCAACACGGCATAGTGCTGCCATGTAGGGAACACTAGCACTTCCATTTTTGCTATCATGAATAAAGCTCAACACAATCACTCACAATGGTGGCAATTTTTAACAGAAGTTTCCTAGTCCAGAAAAGTCAATGACATGAGAGTGTGGAGAGGAAGTACTTAAAGTAGTTTAATTGACTGCTGAGAAGGATAGTTAGGATAAAGGATATGTTTTTTTGGGGTAAGGAGTGGGTCTTGTTTATACTACTAAATTTGCAGCTGTACCAGTGCAAGCAGTGGCATCATTGCTAATGTCTACCAGGTTTGAACATTTATTACTGTGTTATGAAACAGGCCATACTACATTCCTATTTATGTTGTTGAGACAGCACCAGTTCTGGGAAACTAATCCAAACATTTATACTGTTGTAGTGTAGACCTACCGTAGAGGTCAGGAAGGATGATGGCTGCTGTATGAATGCTTTCTTCTGAGCCAGAGCTATAGTGACTTACATCTTAGAGCAAGTTGTTCAACTCTGATGTATTACAGAACAATAATTTATATATATTTTTGAAGTAGCTACTAGAGGTATGTCAACACTGCAGTTGGAAGTTGTGACTGCACCATGGGTAAATGTACTAAAACTGGCTCTTTTAATTTAACTAGCATGGGCAACAACAGCAGTGAAGATAAGATGATACAAACATCAGCACTAGCTATACCAGCTTGTTAGAGACCCAGGGTCCTTAGTCATCTGACCTGCAATGAAGCTCATGCCAATGTGTCTGTATTGCTACCATTACTTAAACTAGTTTGATTAATGCTAGCTGAAGTGTATATACCCAGCTGCAGTACATAGACATATCTTTAAGAGTAGCTAAAGATTGTGCATTAACCGATGCCACTTCTCGACTACTTTCCAACTGCTTTTCAAACGCTCATCTCATATGAAAATAGAATGTTTAAGAGTAGCACATTGCATCTATATTACATTACATCTATAGTATGTCTATTCATTTAATATTTGTTTGCTTTCCATTTAATTTCAGAATGAGATGGCTGTATATGAACTAATTCATAATTTTGTGGAGGTTTTGGATAAATATTTCAGCAGAGTGGTAAGACCTGGAATCCATTACACCATGATTCTTCTCTTTGAAAACTTTAATGAAGAGATTATTCACTAATGCTTAAAGTTGTCAATTACTTTATAACGTACAGTGATAAAAGCATACATGGCCTGTAAACTATCTGTCAGCGAGTGCAAAAATATTTCTGCTAGACCAGCTTTCTTACTGGCTTATCCCCCTAGAGGTCCTTCTAGGGAACTGAAGCATCCCACACTGATATCAACACTAGCCTTTAAGTTAGCTGTTTTTATATTTGTTCTGAAAAATCCCCAAATAAGCTTCCCTGATGCTAGAAATGGTGAAATCACTAGTGTATGCAGGGCACTGACAGTCACCTGGACTGAGAAGCTTAACACAAAGCAGTGATTGAAACATCAACTGCATCCCACTATTGCTACTACTGGTAGCATTGCAACAGTGGGAATTTAAGACTGGTGTATACAAAATCAGAGTTAAGGAATCAAATTCAAACATGGTTCCAGTAAAAAATCACACTGGTTTCTTACAAAGTTTGGCCAGCCAGCATGGTGGTCCTAGACTAGAATAAATCTATTGAATGTGGTTCTGCTACTATTTGATACAGGATGAACGAACCTGGTTAGAAGCAGGTTTAGCTAAAATTTTGTTTACACAGAGTTTCAACGTGGTAACCTTTGCGAGCTATCCTTCCTCTTCCCTGATTCAAGTTGGTGAATGGCCTCTGTATAACAAAGTATTGCTTCTTTCAGAATCTATCATCTCCATGGTATGCCACTGATAACAGCACATGCTAAAAAATCACCATGTCCCCTTGAGGTTTATAACTCTGATTTCCCAATACTAGTGCAAACATTTCTTACAATAGAAACAGGCCGTTTGAACTAATCATGTAAATTCAACGTCACAAGAAATAACCTTCCTGGAACCCCTCACTATTACAATGCTGGGCAACCTCCCAACTAACCCTATCATGCTGAAAATTGGCCACCACAGGATATCCCATTTCTTTACTGCACTTAGTTTAGAAATTCTTTGTTAAATCTGCTCTGATGGCAGTTACTACCGAGGCACTGACATAAGCAAACAAATTTGATCTTTCATATGCAGTAGAATTTACTAGCACTTATTTGCCCGATTGAACTAAGCCTGATGCCAGCTGTTTCCCAGGTTTAACTTTTTCAGCCATGACAGTATAAACTAGACTTAGTTTTAAAACAGCTATTTTCTAATAACTCTTAAGGCAAACTTGTAAATCTGCTACATTTACCAATTGTTACACAGCCATTTCTTGAAAGTGTACATAGTCTAAAAACTGAGGGTTGTTGACAATGTACTGAATACATTATAGCACAGAGGTTGGCATTTCTCAAAGCAGTTAGGCTTTAAAACTGTGAGGACTGAAAAGGGGAGTGGGTCAGAGAAATCACATACCATACCATAGTTCTATTTTTAATAGCATATAACACATAGAATAAATAGCAGGCCACTGAATAGCAGAGCTATAATTCCAACTTGAGGTTCTGGTAGAAACCACAGAGCAAAGGGAATACATCTGTCCTGTACTAGATTAATGTATAGTATTTTAACAGCAACCTAAATTCTGATTATGACAACAGAAAAAGGGAAAGATAAACAGAACTGTGGGAAAGAAAAGAACATCTGTCCTGCTCTGGAGGGACGTTTTGTCATCTTTATATTTTTAGGTTTGTGAGTTTTAAACATTCTTGCACAAGCTATTTTTATCTAATGGAGTTTCCAGAGCTTAAATTCAGATATCAGACCTTATGCTGATGTACTGAAGTAAATACTCACAGAATGAGGGGCAAGTTTTCAAAGATGCCTGTGGGATTGAACTCTGCCTCTCCTTATATAGGAGCTACATAACTAGAACCTCCGCAGAGTGTGGAATACATGCCTCCCCGTTTTTCAATAAAGAGTTTTAATCATGAGGATAAACTGAACAAATCTCTCTCAAATTCTGATCTTATCATACATTATAAATCTTTTAAACAAGGAATGTCAGTAATTTAGTGGTGAGAATGGAATTAAGGAGAGAACACTTTAATTTTGATCCACAGCTACCAAGTTAAGACGTGAAATTCTCACATTGCAGCAGCACTATGTCAATAGGATCCTGGCATAACAGTCAAGGATAGAATACAGGACCTCCAAGAAAAGGCAAAGAAGCCCTACGGAGGCTTATGTTCCCCTCCAGGCAGACCATAGGAAGCATCAACCTCCTTGGATAGAAACTTAATCCCTGAGGAGGGAAAGGATGAAATGGCTGAGCTCCAGTGCCTGGAACAGAACGCCCTTTAAACTTCAGGGACCTGCAGTTCAAAAACTGTACAGCAACCCCACTTCTGTAGTACGGCACTGCACCATTCAACAAGAACAAGTATGCACCTTAGCTAGATGTTTCTGCTACAATATGTAGAGATTTAATTACCAATGTTTATACCATCTTTAAACAATCCTTACTAAACTTCTGAGTTACTACCCTTTTTAGTGGTTGGGGGTGGCAGTGGGGTTTACATGCTCAAGTATACTATTTCTGGCTGTATTTCTTCAGATTTGTGAATTCATATCTTCAGAGAAGTTTTAACAGTTAGCAACTATAATTCTCTGAAGTTTATTTTTTTTAGTGGGAGATTAAATTCTAAGGAATCTAAGTTTGTCAAGAAAGATGGGATAATGTATCATTGTGTAAAGCATACTATAACTATATCTGTGTCCTTCCAGAACTTTTCTTCTTCCACAGGACAAATAGCTTTTAATGCTTTATGACCATGAGGTTAACGATAATCCATACATTGACAACTAAAACTAATACCTACTTATCTTTTCTCTTCCAGAGTGAATTAGATGTATCCTTTTCAGTATTACAAATCCATTTATCTTTTTCCATGTTCCAACTGTTACCTGCTTTTGCGGCACTATTTGGCAGGCATTCAAGATAAAGCAGTACCATGTCAACAAATGAATACTGCAGGTAGAATAATTGGTACATTCCTGGGGCCCTAAAGTGCCTGCTGCTGATGCCAGTGAAGTCTCCTTGCTTAAGAGTCTTTACATCAACCTAAAAACAATGCTAGTTTGAAGCTAATTCTTTATGAAGGTAACTTGGTAAGTGAGACAGAGGGCTTGCTAACATAAAAGATTTATAATCACAATGTTTGGATATAAGGAAGTAAAAGAAGGGTTGTTTTTTGTTCTACTGATTTTTTTTTAAATGTACAGTAAAATAAATATTGAAATAGATTACTGAAACCAAAGGAGTGAATATTATAGCAGTACCATGAGACCCTAGATATATGACAGTTTACACTAGTATAATTGGTTTTTATGCCAATGTCAAATGTGAGTGGACATGTGATATGCAGCTCTGAGCCAGTGTAATTCACTCAAAGCCAGTGTAGACTTACCCTGAGAAAAATAAGGATAAAACTACACTGGTATAATTTTTCCCAGCATAGCTATTTCACATTCACAACTTACCCCTAGGCAGACATTCATTCATGGTAAACATACTACCATATTGTGAATCCAGGACAAATGCTGCCGTGGAGTCATGCAGCCCAGGACTGGGACCAGGACTTAATGTTCCCATTTCAGAACTGTCTTGCCCAGTTAGGGACAGGTGATCACCCTGTGTCAGAGTGGCCTCTTGTAGAAAATCATTTGCCTGGTAATGTAAATGGAGGTTTATGGGATTTAGGACTAAGTTACTAATCATCTTTTATAATATCATCTTCAAAAAAGGTTTCTACATCCATCATATGCAACTCCTAGAGCAAGTAATGGCCAGTGCATCTCCCCTGACATTAGGCTTGTCATTGATTTTGCAGGGCATTATTATACTTTTTTTTTTTATTATCTTGGAGCATTTTTTAAATAAAACATTTCCCAACACATTAAAATGTTGTTGTCTAATTAGAAAAGGTAAAACCCTTGTGCGAGTTGGGAGCACATGTAAAATAGGGAAACCAATTCCTAGACATGCTGAATAAAGTATTGTATTGGGGTAGTATTGAGGTGACCCTTCAGTGCTGTTTACCTTTTTTGTTTTTTAACAGAAATTTGAGCAACAAACAGGCAGAAAAAAATGATGCAACAACTGGGCTACAAGTACTTGAGACAGATGTTACTGAAATGCAAACAGTATTCCATCAAACTGCTATTTATAGCACATAAAATAGAAACCCTGCTTGGGACCAGATCATTTCCTTTGCCAAATACTCTGAGCTAACTCTCAAATGTAGATTCACAATACCTTATGAAGGAAGTATAATTTGAATGCCTGTAAGCATATATGCAATATTTACAGACTCTTTGTATACTGGACATCTGGCTAGAGCCCATCGTGATTTCCTGTCTCTATAGTAACAATAATGTTGCCACATGAAGCCGTTTATAAAAGCAATAGGGCTAGATTCTAATCCACCTATTAGCGTGATCCTGTTCTGATCTGCTCAAATCCCTGAAAAATACTTAGCACACAAGGTGTGTTGATCCTCCTGCTTGCTGTTTTCTGTGACATTAGGGTTAAGGGTAAGATGATGATATTTTAAACCAGTGGTTCCCATCCTTTTTTTGCCATGACCTGCTGCTGGGAGCAGAGTGCGCTGGTGGCGGTCCAGGGCTGGGGGAGCTCCCAGCATGTGGCACGGCTCATCCTTTGTGTGCGGTACCCACAGCCCTCATTCGGGTTGTGACCCGAGGTTGGGAACCGCTGTTTTAAACAGTTTTTTCAGGGACTTTAGCAGGGTGGAATTGGATCACATGTAGGTGCCTAATAGGCAGAATAAGATCTGGCCCAGACTTGATGTTTTTAACAATAAGATTTACTAAAGGAAATAAAGATCAGCAGATACTCCAAATATATAATTCATCAGGAACCAGGAGTTCTCCCTCCTGTGAAGGGCCTTTCACTGAAGACAGTTTCCACATGCAGTGCCACCCTAGCATAATTATGCTGCGTCCAGTTGCAGAGGTAGCATACACACAGGAAGCATAGCATGTCTCATGTCATAGAGCAAGGATGTTAAACATACAGCCCATGACCCATATCTAGCCCATAGAACCCTATGATTTGACTCTCAGCTTGACCCCGTGACCCACATGGCCAGAATAGCTGATCTGGAATGCAGGCTGGACCCAGAGTTGTGGATGCTGCCTGCAGGACAGGGGATTGGCCTAGGTACAGGCATGCAGTGATTGCTGGCCCCGAGACTGATCTGAATTGGGCCAGGCCAGGGACAGTGTCCAGGGTCAGTTGGCAGGGCGCCACATATAGCATGTGTCCCATGCTGGCCCCACACTACATGCAGTGCGGCCCACTGGTCCAACCCCACGCACTGCATGCAGCCTGCACTAGCCCTGCTCTGCACTGCACATGGTGCATAAATTGGCCCTGATGCTATGGGCACTTGCATGCAGCTGAGGATCTCAGGCATGGGCTGCCTGGGGCACCTCACTGGACAGGGCCATACCTTGATTCTGGTGCATGGTCCTGATCCAGGCCACATACCAACACTTGGCCAGAGGGGCTGGTTGAATTGGACACCCCTGTCATGTTGGTATAGCCTTAGTTAGTTGGCCTGAACTTTTCTAAGTATCTCCATGTAAGTCAGTTCTTAGGTACAAATGTTGCTGCTATAGTCCCAAAAAACAGAACTTTTGTACACACATTCAAATGATCTGGGAGAATTCTTCCGGGTTTGCTTTCCTAGTAGACAAAGGAGACATCTGAAAAAACATTTGAATGCCAATCCCCTGAAGAGCAGAGAGCTTGCAGTGCTGATGCTGTGAACCCACAGGGCCCCTGTACACACATCTCAGTGTGCTCTGCAGGCTCCCTCAGTCTTCTCAGAGACAGATGGCAGCAGTAAACAGGACAGCCCTGATAGGTCACAACACAGTTCTTCAGTATCCCAACCAATCTCAGAAAATAATCTGTATAGAAATTCATTCTCTCAAGAGAAACTCTCCTGGGAGTGATTTAGTTCTAAAAGTTCTCAGGTTATTTTTTCCCCCTTAATTGGCCATTTCTGCTCCGGGAGAAAAAATCTGAACTTCTATACACACACAGTTTCTCCTGGAAAAACAGAGAGTCTCCCAGGAGAAACTGAATGTCTGTACATGGCCAGAGAACTATATACTGTGCTAGAAGCCAAGGTCTTTTGCTGCCATTTTATTAAGTCTTTGATCCAAATTTATATTTGTCCATCCTTCTCCTCTATCTGTAACAATTCTTATTATTGCAAATACATCGCAATCTAAAAGCTCCCATCTAGGTCAAAATATGGTAAGTTACATCCCCTTAGATGTAACCTTTTCCCCAGAGACATCTTTCTTTTGAAAGGGATGTACCAAAATGAGATTCTGCATGTATCCATACCCACTCCCAACTACTCTCAAACCCCTTCAAGCAATAGAAAAAGGACTGAGATAACCCAAGCTTAATGCAAAGAATCCCCGGTAATAAATCAGCAAAATCCCAACTGAATACAAATGCTGTTACTAGTGCACAACTGAAGATACTACAGCAAAACCAAGATGTGCAATACCTAGAAAACCAGTTCTCCAATTTGAAACAAGTTTAGCTTTAATTGTTGCAAAGAGAATCTATTACAAATGAAAATATCATTCTGATCCCATCTAAGACCCTATATATGTCATGCAAATTGACCTAAAGTCTATTGACCAATCAGGGAATGGATGAAGAGAATGAATGGAAGAAATAAAATCTCCTGGAAATAATATATGCTTTCCTGCAGTCACAAAGCCTATGTGAATGAAAAAGAACCTTTTGGGGGAATGCTAAAGTTTAACTTATTTACTGTCCTTCCATTTGTAATGATGTACACTTAAAAGGAAAAAAAATGGTGAAAACTGCATCAAAAGTAAAGGACAGGATGCAGGCTTTTCCTACTAAATTTAAAATAGGAAAACTTCATTGTCAGGAGTGAAAACTTATATATATATATATATATTTTTTTTTTTTACACCAGCTACTTAATTTTTGGCGGCAATCCCAAAAACCACTTATGCATAAGCTTAGTTTTAAGCACATGAGTAATCTAATTATTGATTTCAGTAGGACTACTCATGTGTCTAAAGTGCATATAAGTGTTTGCAAAAACACAACCTTAAATATATTACACATAGCAACAAGAAAAATGGATTAATACTAGTCGATTAAAGGGGGCGTTTTAGACAACTACTTTGAGTTCTGAGCAAATGTTTGTTTTGGAAGCAACCTTTATATGTGAACTGGAGAGGGAGGCAGTTGGAAACAGCATTTTCAACAAGTTTCCATTTTGTGTGGGAATTAGTCATTTGCAGAATTAAGAGTTTAGGTGAAACTATGATCAGGAACATTTCCAAAATTATATTTTACAAAATTGCTGCCTGATACTTGTGTTGAGACCATTTGAATGGACAGTGCTAATACAACAATTGAAAAGTTGCTCTGGAGTATGTTAATACCACTGATAAGCTCAATTTCTGTGTATAAGAGAAGTGGGTGGAATTTTATTAAGCCCTTGAAACAGCTGCAGTTCAACTAGTGTGGGAGCCACTTGTGTGTGCTATGAGTCACAAAAGAAATTTTAAGAAGTGACAATTGCAAGTGTTTTCACAGTAGTGTTGTGTGGACAAGATGCTGTTATGTGTAGGAGTTATAAAAATTAAGAAAAGTTGGTTTCCTACATTTTAAATTGGGAAAACAAGGTTCTCTCTGAACCAGGTATTAGCCTTCTGAGGGGAAAAGCAAGTGGTTAGGTTTCTAGGTGGAGCCCTAGAGAACCAGTTTTCTGGAGAACAATTTCCCGATTTAAGAAAATTAAATCCCAGTGTGATTAACCTACTATACATTTTCTAGGACAGCTGAGATGTTGATCTAGGGAAGTTCTCATGTGAATCTATCAAACACTCATGGCCACCGAAGTAGCATTTTCAGGATAGATCATCTTTAGGTAATTAGGAGAAAAGTTACAATGTTTCACTGTTGGTTAACTAGTAGTTTACACTGAATATTAATAAGGCTAAAATTTAATTTATAAAGGCAAAACAATCGGATACAGTGGAGAATATACAGGTACCATCTCTCTCCTATTTAATACTAGATATATAATTTCAGCAAACACATGGTGGCGATTTTCACAATGCATCAAATGCCTCTTAGTGACTGAAATTTCCAATCCATTAGATAGTCCAAACGTTACTAAAGAAGTTAGTAAAGATGAAGTCAAGCAGCTTAGTGTTATAGGACTCAGTAGGTCTTATGTTAAGGTTAACGTTAAGTATAACCATAATTAATCTAATTTGTGGCTAAAAGGGAAGGAAGTCTGAATTTTATATCAGCTAGGTACAGTATACAGAAACAAACCATCTACACATAAGTTCTCATGTTGTGGGCTACAGAGCACGTGTTAGTGTTGCTGGGACTGTGGCCATCACAAGGTGCCAGCTCCTCCTCATTATTGGTTCAGAATCAATGGGTGTTTTTAGACGTGTTCCAGGTGTGGGCACGTGCCTTAAAGTGGCTCTGAGAGCTGCTCTAATTAAAGTGCCTCAGGTGTCTTGAGCATGAGCATCCCTGCGCTTCAAAATAGCAGTGGGAGTTCTTTAAAGCTCATTGTACGAGCTGTAAAAGCAGCCCTACTGCCATTTTGAAGCATGGGGATGCCAATACGTGAAAAAGAGGTTGTTGGAGCACACTAATTATCATGCTGCAGCTGACTTGATTAATCAAGTCTGCTCCAACGCACTGTAGTTACAGCACATCAGAGCAGCCTCCCTGCACATCTACAGGCACTCATACTCCTGACAGAATGGACAACGGATCCAAAACAGTTCAGTGTTTAATCAGGAACATCATGAGAAAATGAGGTGGAGATGGAATTGAGAAGAGAAGCCTGAATACTTGATTCAGAAAAGGGAGTGAACAAAAGTGCATAGACATATACAAATCAAGATGAGAGATGTTTCTTTGATGGTAAGCTCGTAAATTGACTCTTGTAAGGAGTGGAAAGTGTCTTGACAGAATAGAGCTAGAAGGTTACAAGTAGGAAGGTGTTGCTGCCACCTCACTTTTTGTAACAGAAACTGACCTCTGGGCATCCAGGTTCTGTTTGTTTGTCTTTGATTGTTGCTTACAAAGGAAAGTCAGTGCCATTCATTTTAAACAAACTCAAATTAACCTGAAACTTCAGGATCTTGAAGTCTGTCATTGGGTCAGAATGCAACTGACACAGGCATATAGGGTGCCTATACATGTGCTCCAACCTGTTCCAGTTTGAACATGTCAGAGCAGACTCAGTTAATGGATTAATTGAGTCTGCTGGAGCATTCGAATTAAAACGTTCCAGTGTGCTGCAGCATCACATTCATTTAGTATCCCACATCTCAAAATGGCAGCAGGGGTGCTTTAACTAAAACTCAAACTTTAGTTAGTTAAAGCACCCCTGCAGCCAATTTTGAAGTGCAGGACAATGAATGCATGCGATACTATGGCATTTTAATATGAGAGGCTCTCCCAGAGCCAGTCTAATTAAAGCACCTCCTCCCCACCCCCTTCCCGGAGCATGTATATATACATCCATAAAGACAGACAATCTCCCTCAGGCGAGAGAGAAACTTTTTGGGAAATACTTTGGCATAAGAGCAGTGATTGATGTCTTTATCCAGGGAACCTGGTTTAGAGAATACAAGTTCTTCTCCCCTCCTCTGTTTTCAGAAGAAATATTCCTTGCTTGTAAAATTAAAAGGAATGTAGCAGCGTTTTGAGGACTTTTCCCAAGCTTGAGTAGATTAATATCAAAACTTGGTCCTGGGTCATCCTTCCTAGATGCAGAGCTTTGCCTCAAAGTAGTACTGAATAGGAACTCAAGGATTGCTATTCTTTCTACTAGTATTTAATTTTTTTGTACCAGAAATGCTGTAACTGTTTTCAAGCTAAAATATTGCTAGGACAGTGATATTTGTTTGAAAAGTATATGGAGATATATCTACTAATACATCAAATACAGTAGATGCATCTCAAGCCTACCAGCTCAAAGGAGACAGATGGCTACATTCTCCTCACAGACTTCAAAGGCTGGATTTTTAAAGGTTTTTGGGCATTGCTCTTTCTCTGGCCTTATAGAGGTTGCATTCTTGGCTGAAGTACAGACTCAGCATCAAATCAGTGAGATTGGGGAGTGTTCCCAGACAGCCCAACCACTAGCTTGTAATTAAATCCCACTCCTTGCACAGTGAGACACGTGGATTTGAAGCTTGGATGGAGGAAGAATTTAACCCAGGTCGTCTACTTCCTGGAGGATGTACTATAACCATTGGACTATTATCTAAAAGGTTGATGATACCTCCACCACATCATTTTGAAAGAATGAACTAGTCATCTCTACCCAAAGGAATGGCTTAAGACACTGAAGTACAGGAAGAGGTTTCAGGTTCTGAACGCTGGTCTCAGATAGGTGCTTATCTGCAGCCCTAAGTTAGGTGCCTCTGCAATGTTTCTCTTGGCTGGCTTAGTTAATGCACCGAAGTCAATTGTGGAAATTCTGCTTCTACAGCAGGTGTCTAAAAGCATGGTGTTGTTCATAGTTACCAACGTTTCTCTATAGTTTTGGACCTTAGAAGCTTTCAGTGTGACCAACTCCCATAAATCACTTTTTAAATTAGGACTTAGGCCTTGCATTGGTGAGCAGAGCAATGCTTATGCACCTGTTAAAACGTGGGTCTCCAGCTACATTGCAGGGTTCCATAGAGCCCTGAAAACTAAGAGAGAACAATCTGACCATGTGTCTTCCTTAGCTCGTGCCATACTATTGAATAACCACACTAGCAAACAAGCTCCTGGAAGCAGAAATATCGAAGGTGAAAAAAAGAAAGTTGTTGAAAGATGCATTTGCAAACTGGAACGTAAAGCATCTTTCTGGCTCCACTGCAATAGCTGGAATCTCTGACATACAGCCAAGATCTAGAAGGAGCAAAGCTGAAGCTATGATTGATCTATTGAGCAAAGGGAAAAAAAAAAGACTAAAGAGCAGCAACAGGTGGGGACAAGGCAGAAGGAAGGTTAAGTTCTTTCTATGCAGAATTGTGCTGAATCAGGGGGGCAGCCATGATAATGCCTCCCTTGTAGTGTTTTCATGCCAATTCCCATCTCATAGATGAGAGATCAATAGAAAGAGCAAGATATGTTCTTACTAAAACTTTTTTCCTCCACATCATATTTATTCAGTTACTACACAAATAAAGCACATGGAATGGTATCCAACTTCTTTATTTGCTGGTATAAAATGTGCCAAGGCAGAAGCAATTAAGAGACCATGATTAGACAGATACACTAGTGGACAAGGCACACAACACAGAAGTACACTTTTATATTGTTTCAAATTGTCCTTCAGCTTTTTTATGTGTATACTGAAGGTCCTAAACATATCTGCAAAATGATAACCATTTAAACATGAACCTTTTATTAAATTCTACTTCTTAAGAAGGAGATATCAGCAAAATCACTGTTATTTATACACAACTATAGTAGGTTAATACCTTCCTATTTCATATCAGCTTATTCAACTTGATAAGCTATTTTCCATTAGCCTAAACAAATGGTGTAGGAGTAGAAATAAAATATAGATACAAGGGTCAACTTTAACATTTAACTGTAACTGATATTTACAAGTAGACTAAAAGAATTATTTTGGTTAGCTGAAATGAAGAATATAAGATTTACATTTCCACTCTTCTTCACTTCCCTGTCTTGCTAGTAGTATTATGCGCCCATGGGAATCTAAAATTATTTTTCCATAACATTGGAGGCAATTGGAAGTAACCTCATATCAGCCCATCTAAAAACGTTATGCAAGTATTAATTCTTCATGTTATTACACTGTTAATTCCTAAACTAGTTTAATAGAAGACTGCAGTTTTTCATTCCCATTGACACTGCCACATGAATAACAAGGTCAAAAGCATTATTTCTGAAATGTACATTAGCTCCAGTAAAATTTATTAGATAATCTCAAACTCTAAATTTACAAATACCTCTTTTTGGAAGCCTTAATCAGGGAAGAGGGTTGGGAACATTAGACACATGAAGTGGACAGATAACATTTCCAATGTAGTTGTCCTCACATTGCTCAGTACTTGTAAGTAAAAAAATTACTTAACTTGAAATACTTCTAGATAATGTTCAACTTGGATAGAGTGCACATAATTTTGGATGAAATGGTGTTAAATGGATGCATCGTGGAAACAAACAGGAGTAGAATTCTTGCACCTCTACTTGTTCTTGACAAAATGGCAGAAACTTAGAGAAACAGACAAGCCTGTTGAAGAACATATTTTACAAAGAAAACATCAAGGCCATCCTCTACAGCTGTTTCTTGAGACTTCAGAAGGACAAATCTTGCAATATTCAAACTGATTTAAACATGTTGAAGATGCAGTTAATCAAGAAATCTAGTTCCATTTCCTTTTATCTATACAACAAAATACTTGAATACCAAAAGATAAAACAAACATGAATAAAAGGAAAAAGCTTTAAGCAAAGCAACAAATTTCAGTTGACACAGCAGCTGTCCTTCTAATAAATTAAGTATTTGTTTTGGTATTTGCAGTTCTATTAGAGAAATATCTTTAGAGTTGTCTTGGAAGTCTGTCTTCATGTATCTCTTTGGTTTATGTACTGTATATTCATGCCAAAACTAGGAGTTGGTGGGGGTGGAAAGGAGCTGAAAAAATTAGTATAATCCCAAATTAGTTTCTATGCTTGCTTTAATATACCAATATATATTTTTGTTGCTGTAAGTACATAGCTTAAGATCTTATTGTTCTGCATCTGTATGACCAATCTTCTGCTGGATTTCAGCTTCACAGGAACAAATTTGCTTTTTCATAGGAGTGACTGCCATAAAGCCTGTTTACATTTACTCAGATTTTATACTGAAGGGAATGTTAAAAATTTCTAAGTACTGTGCAAATTGTAATCCAAGTATTGAGGCAGTTAAGAACCATTATGTTAATAAAAATGAACAACGATGATAAAATAAGGTTTGGATACGTCTCATGCTCAAGAGGAAGCTGCTACTTTGTAAATTTATTTTTTTATTATTTTAATGATTAGGTATTTGCTTCTAAGCATTAAAATAAACGCTCTTTCCCCTTAATCTGGTGTTTTTTTCTCTCATATTTATACTATAGTTTTGTTCACAACATTACCACTCAGGTCCGCAGCACCACAGCATAAAGGATTGCCGGTCATGGGAACCCGCAGTTTACAACACTTAACCTTGGAATCATAACACAAAACTGTTTTTCCTCCTCCATTGACCATCGATTCCCGCTTCTGCCCGACACACACTAAACTAAATGCCTGATATGCTGCATCAAAGGGGCAAGTTATCCTTGGTTCTGCTTCAAAACATGATTACCTCGTTCTTTCCCTGTGTACAAGTTAGAGAAACCAGGGCAGGAAATCCTATTGTAACAGAAAACAGTTAACAAAGAAATATCACAAACATCATCATACTTTATCACGCTAGGTCATAAAAAAGGAGAAGCTGAAGATGCTCATATAAGCAATATGGTATGGTTGGTATTGCTGGAACTTGATGGTGAAAATGGGGTTTATGACTGAAACACTGAAATCAATTATTACAACTTATGCTATGAGGATAAAATGGGAAAGGGAATGATGGCACCTCCCACAAGAAATACCCTTTCCTGTTAAAGAGTTGCATGCTTATTGAGATCACAGGACACTGAATGCTCGCAGATACACTTGTCAGTAATAAAACTAGGTGGTGAGATTCTAGTGGACATGCATTACTGACTGCCTCATCTCAAACAGCAGGAAGAAACTGCTTCTTAAAAATCTGTCTATAAATGTGTAGGATGAAGAAAATGTGTTGTCATGGGTGACTTCAACCTTGGGGACACCTTGTCATCTATTGCGGACAGCAACTAAATGCTAGATAAGGTCTTATTCTGCCAGCTGCACAACTTAATATTACACCTCATGCTGACGGATAAGGAAAAAATAAATAGCCCAGCTAAAAATTTGCATTTGCCTAGGCACCAGTGATCATGATCACTGGCAAATAGAATGTGTTTGGAAGTTCAAAACGTCTGATGCAATAAAACCTAAAAACTTCATATAAAAGGATAGAAAAAAGTGGAAGTAAAGGGCAGTGACTATAACGTGATGTTAAAATATGTAGGCAACTCGTAAGGGAAGCCAAAGGAACAATAAAATACATGTGGCCACAATTAAAAGGTAAGGTATTTTTTTAAAAATATATTGGGGATAAGAAAACCCCCAGGCCCAAAATCGGCCCACTACTACATGCAGATTGTAAATAGCAATGTCAGGAAGGCAGAAATATTTAATAGATATTTTTATTCTTTATTTGTAATGAAGGAGGATCACGTACCCATCCTATGTACTGCTGAGAATGGAGTAGAAAGTTTATGATCTGCAACAAAGGAGAATGTAAGGGGGCATCTGCTGAAGTTATTTTCAAACCAATTTATACCAGTCTTAAAGGAAATGAGGAGCTTTCATATCCCCATCCCCCAGCACATCTTTTCAAGATTTGTTAAGGACTGGAAGACTGCTAATGCAGTTGCAATATTGAAAAGGAATGACCAGGAACAAGACACTGGTTAGCTGGATTTCAATCCCAGATAAAATAACGTTATGCTTAAATTTGGCTTCTTTTGGAGACTCTCTCAAAGACCTAGATTTAAAATGTAATTAGTGTTACAGATGGTTCATGGAAGGTTGAACTTACTAGAGAAACTTATTGTTTTATTCTGACATGATTATAGGTCTGGCTGATAAAGACATCTGGTGTTGTATAGCATGTACTCCTTGGATTTCTCCCAGGCATTTATGTATATTCAAAGATGGACATTTGTGGGGGTCCTATTTGGGCTTAGAATCTATTAAACTGTTTATCTTCTTCTTTGGGCTAAACAAGGTTGCCTGAATGTCAGCACTGAAAACTCTTCGTTAAAGCAATGAGGGATGAGATCTGATATGTGATTAGGGACCTCTGCTGGTTATCTGCAAGTATGTATGTATCTTGTGCCATGCTGTATAAATCACTGTGAAACTCATGGAAATTGGAAGAAGAGGGTATTTTACCTCTTAAGGAAAAGGATTTGAATCTTCACCCCACTTAGTCCAAGCGGCGTGCCTGGACCAAGTCCATGACTACGTAAAATGAGGAGTGAACTAGAGTAGTGAGGGGCAAAAACTTTTGAGTGGCAAAAGCCACAAACTAAATCCCATCACTTCCTCAATTGTCACTCCAATACCACCTGGAGTGGAAAGGGGAATAGGGCATTCAGGCATGCTTTGTAGCCTCTCAGCCATCTCAATGTGGATCTTACCTGGGTCAAGAAAAGCAATTTCTTTGTTCTGGGTGTCACAAAGGGACTTGCCTTCCCCCAGCATTCAGAAGTTCCTGTGAAGCTTTGCTGCTTGTGAAGGTTTTAAGAAATAGGAGCCTCACACGCAGGGGAGAGGGGGAGGGGGGCTTTAAAAAGGAAATCTCACCCTGGCCCAGGTCCAGGTGATGGATTTTGGCCTGGTCTCAATGAGGAAAGCTTCCATATCGCCTGCATGGTAGCAGAAGTGAACTTTCCCTGAGGAACATTCAACCAAATTCCTGTCAAGTTTTCCCTAAATGCACCAGCTAGGATTTTCTCAGTGAAACCTTGATCATACACTGGCTCTAAGCTACTTACCTTGTGATCTGCTCTGTCTCAGCTATCTGTCTGCCAGTTGTGAGGTGGGGAAGTGAGGGTTTCTCCTCACCCCCCCCCATGCCCCCCCCCCCCCCCTTCTAAAAAACCCTCATTTGTTTTCTCAGTTTTGCAGAAAAATTCCAAAGCCAACAAAGAGGCAGAGTTAATCTTTTTCAAGTGTTGTGAAACCTCTGCTGGAGATCTGATAAGGAATCTGCTTGGTATGTTACTCAGAAGTAAAAAAATTCTGGATTGTTTTTAAGGATAGGCTTTGGTCCAGGCCCAGAAGAAAGATCCAGGTGACAGAGAAGGGGAGAGCCCAGAAAATGTTGAGACGTTAAGGGGACTGAGAAATATGCGTTTCCTTTTTGATGGTTTAGAAAGACTCCAGTAGTAACCTCTTATTTACTTCATCTTCATCAAATCACTTACCGCAAGACATCATTGCACAAGAAAACCAAGACAGGTTTCTTTCCCTCAAAATGCCAAATCAACTGCATTACATGAGGCAGCCCTTCCCTCTAGTGCTATGTGTAATCTTATCTGTCATACAAATATGTTAAAAAAATACACACTCCAAGCACAGCGCACACAAAGTTATCACTGAAAAACAAATTCAAGAAGATACAATACAGAATTATGAATGCCCCGCTTAGCCTCAGGTGAGCTAACACACCAGTCAATTATTTGCTCTATTCCAAATTCTTTTCTTTTTTTTTTAAACTTACAGTTCTTTCATGTGATTGCTTTCCAAATACTTTCATTTAACCAAATCAATAGAAAATATGTAGTCTATATATTCACATTTGGAGAATAGTAACAAAACGTTCAGAGGAGACAGTTTTGTACGCTGCAAACATTTTAATGATTATTGTTGAGCATACACATTGGAATTTTTTTTTTAACTTCAAACTGCAACAAGTTAAATAAATGTTTATAATATACAAAGAAAATACAACCAAAGTAAAACTTGCTTTAAGTGTGCCTTGCACCAGGGACCAGTGTTTTTTTTTTCTTTTTCTTAAATAGCTTTATTGTTGAGCTGCACAAACACACTTAGGGATTTGATCTTTATAGGAGGGGATTTAAGAAATCAAAATATATTCCCACTTGAAAGAAAACTAAACAGTTGTGCATGATTATATGCAAAAAAAAGAAAACACTAAAATACTCCAATTGTGCAGGCACCATTTTAAAAAAGAAAGAGAAAGCTGGAGATGCTCATTAACTCTAGGTTTTAAGGAAGCAGGTTTTTTGACCAGTTAGCTTAAAGCCAGCAAAATAGGGATCAGTGATGGCAACTGTAGTGTACAAGGTATTAAATGACAAACTTTACACAAATACACTGTTAGAAATTTATATCAGTGAACACTGAAAATCTGATGATCTGTTCGTTGGAACAGTCAAACAGAACCACCTTAATTTCCAGTCGTGCAAGCCCTTGAAGCATCACACAGTGTTCTGTGCCATTTACTTGCTGGCTGTGTAGTTACAGGGATTTGTTGTGTCATTAGCAGCTAACAAACTTATTCCACATGTTCCTAACGCCCCACAGGTGGAAAAAAAGGCAACTCTCATCAGAGCACAGCGTGGAGATCATATTTTCTGCACACAAACACAAGAGGCTTCACTAGTATAAAAAACAGTTTCTCAGGTTCCATGTGTTGCACTCAGTAACTCAGTTGAGATGAAAGCCTTTTTCCGTAGTAGCAGCTAGTAGGCGCTCTCTCATTATCTCCTCAGAAGAATACTCAGGCAACTTAAGGTAATGCACACATGTATTCACGGATGGATAACTTGCATCTGTAGCATCAACCTGAGGGAAAAAAAAAAGGATGACAATTTATACAGAGGGTAGTTGTTCACAGTACTTTATAGACTGATCCTTTGTTCCACAGAATTTACAGTCTAGTTCATAAACAAAGGAGGGGGGATTCCAAGGAATGACACTACTCCTACACTACATCCACTACTAATACTTGTTTGGTATTTAGTTTACAAACACTTGTAATTAATTCCTTCATGAGAACATGAAGTTGGAGGAAAGAACTGATTTAGAAGTTACAATCAAAAGAATAACAGGCAATAATAAGCATTGATGAGGTTAAGAAAAGTAACAATGTTTCTTACTGAAGTGGCAAAGGTTGTTTTTTTAAAGCAAAGAGCTGCTGTAGAAAGGTACCCCAAACAGCCCATACCTTGCGTACAACAGTGAGGCGAGGGTGTAAGTTAGCCAGTCCTCCTGGTGGAAGTGTTGAACAGCCAGTAGTGAACTGAAGAAAGGCTTTTCTTTCATCTGAAGACATCCCACAAAGCACTCTCACAAACCGAAGGAATCCAGGGGTACAGGTAAATGAAAAAAAAAAAAAAAAAAAAACCAATAAAAAGTTACTTTGGTGAAGAGAGAAGAATTTTTTGTAATTTTACACTGAAATGAAATTGCTTGCCCAAGCTTAAACAGAAAATCTTTAAAAATAGTGGGGCCCAGATCAGTACTGAATTGAGTATAAAGCATTTATAAAGAATTAAAAGTGAAAACAACAATAAAAAAAATCTTTCCCAAGTATCACATGGCAAAACTTTGGTATGTCTATTAGAGATGGAATTAATCCCAATTTAATTATTTGTTGAAACTGGCAACCCACAAGGTAAGCACCCTTTTGCACCATGCTGGCAGTGCATAGGGCTTTAAGAGGGTGTATACATTTATTATCTTCACAAAGGCTCTTTACATCACAAGAGCAGTATAAAGAAGCCTTCATGCAAGTGAAAATTCACCAGTCAGGGTTTCAAATTTCCTGCTTTCCCAATTTATTGGTAACTTAAACCAAAACAAAAATAAGTCTTAGCTTAAACTCTAAGGATTTTCCACAGATAGCACTATTCTTACACCAAGAACTCTGCTCCACCAGTGTTTTTGCACCTTGTCCTTTCACTTATGCAACGATGGGGTCAACAGAAGACCCCTGCTACAGGACATCTTTGATTTATTACGCTCCTTTTGCATTCTGATAACCAAGATAGTTCTAGGAATAAGGATATGCTCCTGCTAAGATGGGAGAGCTTCAAACTTGCACTAGGTAAAACAAAGACTAAAGCCATGGCTTCTCAACACTTTACCATAGAAAACATGAATTTACCTTGCCTGCTCTTCTGAATGTGTTGACTCCCCATTGGGGGGTGGGGGTGTGGGGGGGTATCTTTTCACCCCAAACACCAAACCCCTCTTCATCCATAATTAAATCTCCACACCTCGCCTGCCATATGTTTATTCCATATTGATTTGCTATTTTACTACCAACAATTCATCCAATTTTGTATAAGGAATACTGCGGATGCTACCACTTTACATGTTTCCTGAATGCCGTTTCATAAAAATTTAATCAAATAGTTACCTCTCTCGTGTGTAACCCAATTTAGGCTCTGTGTAGTTAATGATATCCTCGGCTGCCCAAGAAGGTGACTGATTTCCACAAAGAATCATCTGAACTTCCTCATGGCTGAAGGAACTCAGCTTCTCCATTGGGAAGACTCTATTGAACCCATCTTGATTTATACAGACACAAAGACAAAACCATAAGAATTTAATCTCAAATACTTTAGGTTTTATACATATTACAATCAGCAAGATATAGCTAATATTTTAAAATGTTTTCTTAGTTAAATCAGTGGAAAAAACAGAATAGCTACAGTTAAGGCAAGAGTAAACAATATTACCAACTTGATTATTCGCAATTCACAAGTAGGTATTACTAGTCAATACTGCAGCAAGCCTATGCTGTTAGCTGTTTTATAAACTACTATGCTGATTAGTTTGGTCTACCCTTCTAAGCCTACTGATGTGGAGGCAAAAATTGGGATGTATATACATGTAACTATTTGCTGATAATGTCATGTACAACAACAGCCAATATTTAAAATGTGTTACTATTTCCATTTTCTATCTGTACTAACAAAGACAGTGCCTTGGGCATTATAATCCTTTTTTACTGCATATGGTTTGTTTTTAACACACATTTCTGGAATGTCAAATTAAATCAGAAAACCTTAAGTGCACATATACTATGTCATGGTTAAAGTTACCTCTAAATGCCTCCATCTGTTTCTGTATGCCAGTGTGCATACAGAAGTCAAACATCAGATCCACATACTCCTCTGCATTATCCATCGTTACCATCTATAAAAATATATGTATACATGGTGTAAGCACTGTATTAATTAATTAGAGACAGAATATTAAAATTCTAGATGGAATATTATTCTAACCTCATCTTCACCACCTGGTTTGAGATCCACAGCTGTAAACCCATACACTTTTGATGACGGGCAGAACTGGAAATTTAGACTGCAAAAAATAAGGATAGCCGTTAGTAGAAACCAAAAATCTGCTCCCATTTTTGCATCAAATGCTAGACTCCTAATTACTCCACAAAAAAAAGCTTGCAGATTATCTTTTTATAAATGTGAACAATGACACCATATTAAAGGTTATGTCATATGGACGTTTCAAATATACCTGCATTTTATGTACATTGCTCACTTTTTCTATTCAGTTTCCAAATGTGTCAGAAAATTTAAAAAAGTCAAAATGCAAATGTTATGAAATGTAAAATGCTACTGAGGCTTCTAGTTGAACTCATGCTAACAGGAACACTCATGCTGTTTTCAGGGTTAATACGAGCAGTGTCAAAGTCACTTAACATACTCCACGTAAAAATGAGTTTTAAAGCTATGACCAGTTCTAATGCCCAACCATGCTGCCATGTTACATATTTACAATCGCATGGAAAATCTGAAATCTTTTACTGTAGACTCAGTTCTAAATTAAACAAAACCTAGAATACCAGTTACATCTGTTTTTATTATTTTTTCCAAGAGGACTTCCTGAGAAGTTCCCTCCCCATCTTGTATCTTCGATTAGGCAGCATTCCAGGTCTGGTGGGAAGGACAATCTCAGAGAAATCACTGCAATGATGCTAGCTTAGTGCTTCCCATTTCAAGATCCTGTCCCTAAATCTAGGGAATTTGGTGGGCTCCTAATAATAAACTGTATTAATCAAGGATCCTGTATCATTATAATACATGCAATATTTGGTAAACTGTCCAGTGATCACATAAAAATCGTTACCTGACAGCAGCCAATAGCTTTCTGAGTTTGTCTAGCCAAGTTCTCTACTTTCAAAACTTGGCAACAGTAACTGTCTAGCTGTAGCAACATGGGGCTCAGCACGGGTTCAGCGGGGTAAATAAGCTCATGCTGAATACTTGTAGCCACAGGTAGACTATTACCAGCACCTGAGCTGGTAATATAAAGCTAGCATGGATATCTCTACGTTACACGCAATGCTATGGCAGCATATTTACTTCAAAGACTAATGGTAAGTGGCAAGAAATACTTTGTTTCCTCTTAGGCTTCAAACCTAAGTTTCCTATGCGAGTATATTAAGCACTACCAATAAGCTGCAACTTTAGCATTGTTCACATAGAAGATGCATTCCATACATTAGTAGCTCCAAAGCTAAAACTGCAATGGTGAATGGGTGACAGGTTGTGGAGCAATGGACCACAGCCAGCGGACATACAAAAAAAAAAAAAATAATAAAAAAATAAAAAAAAATCAGAATTTAAAAAGTCTCCTATTTTAATGAAATGAGAACTTGTTATTTTCTTAAAAATAATTCAAAGGTCCAAACAGGACACAATGTGCTGCCTCAAACTCATCCAAGTATGAATGCTTCATGGTGCTTCAAACTTCTTAATACTGTTGGTTTCAAACAATTGCAATTTCAGTTTGTCCTCTTTTTTCAAACAACTACAAAAAGGTACTGTTGGTTAAAAGGCCAAGTAAAGAACCAAAGCAAAACGTTATGAAGTTACACCATTAACATAGTTGTTCAATTTCTCTATAAAAGGCTTCACAAACCATGGCTACAGAAACTGTGACTTGATCTATCAATGATGCCAATTTATATACCAATACAGAGGAAAAATCTTACCCTAAATCCTCTATGCTAAGTGGAGGCCCAGAACCCGATGGATTCTTCAGCATTAATTCCTGCAGTTTTGTGTTCTTTTCATCTTCTGAAAGACTTTTGTTGCTTAAGATGTGCCGTCTTTTAATTGCAAGGTCCTTAATTTCTTTTAAAAATCTAGCTCTGTGTGGATTTACTAATTCAAAATCCTCCCACGTTAAAAGTCCATTAAACCAAGCAGGAGGTTTAGGCTTTGGTGGATCAAGGATAAATTCTGATTTTGAGTCTTCTTCCAAACTTCCTACTGAGAGGGAATCGTGCCCCTCTTCTGTAGAAGCCTCTGACTGACTTTCAGTACAATGCAAGTCTCTGTCACCCCGTGACTCATAAATCAATTTACTCATATTACTTTTAATGTCCCCCATACACATGAGTTTAAAGAAAGGTTTAGAAACGGGCAAATCCACCAGTCTGTTATCCTGAATACACTTAGCCAAGAAAATTCCCAAGAAATGAAAGAGTTTGGTTATTCTTTCAAGTTCATCGCTATCTTGTGGGAATGGTGCTGTGAAAAGTCCACATGATCTCTGTACATAATATCCAGGAGGTTTTAACCCACCACCAATGTCAACCTGGTTTTAAGAAAGAAGGGAAGAAGGGTTAGTTTTGTACAAAATAAGCTGAAATACCTAAGTTACGTTTATATTAAGCTATTTCATGAGCTTCCTTCAGCCTAACCAATTTACAGAAGCAGCTTATTCAAATGTAAAGATCTTTGCCACCTTAGAAAATAGTAATTCACATATCTTCATGTGCAGATATACTGTAATATTTGTTAAAGAGGCAATCCCAAGATGATAAAAATAAAAAAGCAATCTAAACCCCATCTTTTTCAATACAACCCTTTGAAATAAATATTATATAAAAAACCCTTTGTTAAAAAGATTCAGGTTGCAAAACCTAACACTCACAGAAGTTAGGAAATAGCACAATTAAGGCTGTCTAGGTGACCTTTTGCCTTGTATGGATTACAACATAGTACTACTACAAAAAATACCTAATGATATCACCCCAAGAAAGCCTCAGTCTTCAATGGACATGCTCACACTACTTTTCTCCATCAGACCCTGCCTTATTCTGTGCACAAAACAGATCTAACTCCATCCTACTGTGTACTAACTAAATAGTACTGTTGTTGCCTGTAGCGTGTGCTGCTTCATCTCTCTGCAGAAACAAAACTGTGTACCTGCTGTGTGCATTCTGGAGAGGGGAAAGCTTACACTCACCATACTATGCTTAAAGGGCAAAAATCTCACACACAACCATCTTAGCCAGAGCCAGGAGGCAGCAGACAAGTAAGTCTTATACACTGGATGCAGGCATCCAGCTAATGGCCATGTGTGACAGGAAAAGTAGTGAAATAACCAGTTTTCTTTATCTTACAAAATATGAATCTTTTTCTCTGAAAGTCCATGATAAGAAATGTGCCATACCTGACGCGATTCATCATCTGGAAAATCATCATCACAAAGCCAAGCTCCCAGATCTGTCCTCTGGAACTCTGCTGCCACCAGTGCATAGAACTCAAGCGTAGGCCCCAGGCCTGTCCCTTCTTCTCCTAAGAACTCAACCTAAAAGATATGATTAAAATAAAGAAATACAGCATTTATTTGCATACCAAAAGCCCCCAAATAATATGTAAAAAACCCTTTTTTTCTTCATTCTGCCCTCCTGAAACAAGAGAGACAGGGAGGGGAAAAAAGAAAAACAGGTGCTGGCCAGTAAATCTCTGCTGTGGCAAGTAACTCGCTCAAAGGTGTACCTGGCAAAGGGTGGGAGGTTCTCACTGCCTTGTGGGGGGGGGTAGGGGAAAAGGCAGGCAGGAAAGAGGCATAGGTTGGGGAAGTATCCCTCCCTAGCAGCCTCAATTCCTAAAAGCTGTGGGGGTTAATCCTTCAAATTGTATATGAAATGACACTGCAAACAAGTCTTAATTTGGTGGTGATTGTGAAAGGGTTGACCCAGTAGCAACTGCTCAGGAAGACGCTTCATTACTTAGCAGTAGCAGGGGGAAATATGAATCTGATGAGGGGATTCCTCACCCAGCTCTGTGCACCCAGAACCTCCAGCCTAGCTGCCATGTTGCCTCCCCCACCTCCACGATCAGTGCCCATAAATCAGAAACAACTGTTCAGTTTCCACATTTCAGACATGGAATTTTCAATTGTTAATTTGTGAAGAGAAGGTGTGGTCAGGGCCAGTCCTAGTAGGGGGGTGGGGCAAAATTAGGGCAACCATCCTGGGCCCCGCACTTTGCGGGGCCTGTGGAACTGGGTGGAGTGGCCGCGGCTACTCCGCGCTGCTGCCAACTTCACGTCTGGCTGCTCGGCACCCCCATTTTCCCCTGCAGCCAAATCTGCCATTGGCTTCCTCATATCTGGGGGAGGGGCCCTACACAGGCTGATTTGTCCTGGGCCCCACACCTTGCTCTGGCCGTCTCCGGGTATGGTATGCAAATAAATATGGTAGCAGTAAAAATTTTAACAGTCAGTTCCTAACAGGTCTTTGAGAATGATTTTTCAATACAGCAGAAATGATAAAAACAGCGTTTAGCATCTCTTCATTAGACAGACATGCTTTACCTCTAGAACAGATTTTCTATCTGCATGAATCTGCATGACATTTTCTGCCCATTCCATCAAGGATTCACCCCGTGGAACTTTTACTCTTTCATGTTTGAGGCGCCCAACTCTGAATTCTCCTGGATCATCTCGTCGCACTGTACTTGTGGTCCTTGTCCGTTCAACAGTGGCTTCGCGTCGGTTCTGTAGCCACACAATTGCTCTGGATACAGAACACAGGTGTTGTTTAAAAACTATAAGTCTATCGATACATAACAGATGAGAACCCTGAGACAAGCTATGCAAAAATCATGCTGTTAATTCCCAAGTTGTGTGCACCATTTTCTTTGGCTTTTGCAAGGCTTTCAGATGCACTTGCAATGTCAAGAGAGGAAAAATGTCATTATTTTATAAACATAATACAATAATTTTGCATTTCCAGGATGCATCATCCTCAACTGCTGGTTTAAAGAAAAAGACAGAAAAAAAAAGTAAAGTGTGCATGATATTTCATCAGAGTAAAAAAAAAAAAACCCAAAACACCAAATCCTAATCCCAATGGAAGTGATTAGTGGCCAACAACATTTAGCACTTAGTCGTATTTTCATCCAATGTTCTTAAAGAGGATTATACATATTTATACCTATAAATTTTATGGGCTAATACTCTACATAATATAACCCTACAGGCAAACAAGCAGGTTCATACTCAAGGCTGAAGTACAATTATTTAAACACATGTATGTACAAGAAAAACAATACATTGGTTCTTGTCTGAAAAAAGAATTCAGTAATTTTAATGAAAATTTTGCCCCAAACTGTTAGGACTTTACAATAAATGCCTTCATGTTAAGGTGGGGGGGTTTTTTGGTTTAAATCCAATTAAACAAGAGCAACTACAACAATTAATAGCACCTATGTGAAAGCAATGTTTTTATTTTAATTCCTCCGTACCCTGTCATCTACACAGCAAAAACCGACTCCCAACGCTAAGAGCATGGTTGCTATATAGTTTCATAGTTTTAGGGTCGGAAGGGACCTAATAGATCTTCTAGCCCGACCCCCCGCCAGGGCGGGAGAACAACAAAAAACCCTAAAAACAAAAACGGGACTCAAATGAGTCCAGCCAGGTAGGCATCCAGCCTCTTCTTAAAGATCCCCAGGGTAGGGGCCAGCACCACCTCCCTTGGAAGTTGGTTCCAGCACCTAGCTGCCCTAACTGTGAAGTAGTTTTTTCGGATGTCCAATCTGTACCTCCTCTCCATCAACTTGTGCCCATTACTCCTTGTTATGCCAGCGGGGGCTAGGGGAAACAGCGTCTCCCCCAAACCCTTCTGGTTCCCCCTAGTGAGTTTATAGACGGTCACCAGGTCCCCCCTCAGCCTTCTCTTGTGGAGGCTGAATAGGTTCAGGTCCCGCAGTCTCTCACTGTAGGGTCTGCCCTGTTGTCCCCGGATCATGTGGGTGGCCCTCCTCTGGACCCTCTCCATGTTGTCCACATCCCTCCTGAAATGGGGCGCACAGAACTGGACACAATACTCCAGCTGCGGCCTGACCAGCGTCGCATAGAGGGGGAGGATCACCTCCCTGGCTCTACTCGAGATGCACCTGTGGATGCACGACAAGGTCCGGTTAGCCCTGCCAACCATGACCTCGCATTGTCGGCCCATGTTCATCTTGGAGTCAATAATGACACCAAGATCCCTTTCCGCCTCCGTGCTCTCAAGTAGGGAGTTCCCCATCGTATAAGTGTGCTGCTGGTTCCTACTACCCAAGTGCAGCACCCTGCACTTGTCCGTATTGAAACACATCCTGTTCCTGTTTGCCCACCCCTGTAACCTATCCAGATCCTTCTGCAATCTCTCTCTCCCTGCTAGCGTGCTCACCTCCCCCCAAATTTTGGTGTCATCAGCGAATTTAAACAGGTTGCTTTCCACCCCAGCATCAAGATCGCTGATGAAGAAATTGAACAGCGCAGGCCCCAGGACCGAGCCCTGGGGGACTCCACTACCCACCTCCCCCCAAGTCGAGTATGAGTGAAAACGAAGTAACCTGAAACTGGCATATATTTCACCTACTTTACAGCAGTACTGTGAGGTTTAAATGCTTGGAGAGCCCAAGAAAGTTGAAAGATGTGCCAGGTAAACAACATCTAAGATGCAAAGATTGTTATAACATGTCTTTCTTCTATTAGCCACATTATAAATACACACATGTACATGCAGCCATGGAGTTGACAGCTATGTAATAAAATGCAAAAAGAAGAAAGTCAGTCATCTTAAAGCTCTTATCAACTCACAAATTCATGTACCCTTGCGTCACTTAAATATTCAATACCTCCATCCAGGCAGAGCACACACCAACTGCTGAAGCTTCCTTAGCCTGACAAAGGGTTTTTGAACGCGAAAGCTTGCTTAATAACTATTCTCCAACCATTTGGGTTGGTCTAATAAAAGATATCAAATTCACCCAAGGAACCTTGTCTGCCAATACTCCCTGAGGGTTTTTAACAGAGAATGGTTTCCTCCTGCACCCCAGAAGTTAACCCTGCCCAAAGCCCAAAATTTCTATAGATTAAAACCCCCCACAAGAGCTCAAAAGAGCAGCTTTCCACCGAGTAAACAAAACTTCCATCCTCAGTTCCATACTTTAATAACAAAATACAGCTTTTTGGAGTTAACTGGCCAGCCTCTTTTCTTCTTTCCTAAGCAATGAAATTTAATTCTCCCTTTTCCTTATATAAAACCAAACTGACAGACAGATATTATCTTTGTAGTAGAGAACTTATTAGTAAGCTAAAACCAAAACAAAGGATCAACTAGATGCTGAAATGTTTTCAAAGGCAGTTAGCTTCAGTTTTACTAATCACATTAAGCTTATCATGTTATGTTACAGCTGCATTATACAACTAAGACTTCTTTTCAAAACAAGAGGGGTTTATGCACACATGCATGTGACACAGCGTCGGGTGATTTTAAAAGTGCTTGGCACTGAGTTGAATGCATTTGTATAAATGGTGAAATGTGTCAGCACTGAGAAAGTTGCAGTAGTAGGCTTTTGAACTAAAACACATTGAAGGTTTTTTTAGTTTCAGCGCATAGCACTGCCATTTTCTTAGCACTGACACACATTTCGCCGTTTGTACAAATGCATGTGACGCAGCATTGGGCACGTCAGTTTGTGTGCTCTGCAGGCTCTGATGCACTGGATTTCTGGTACATAGGAGCAGACAAATGCGGGTGTATAAATGCCTGAGATGTTCAAACTCTTGGTCTTTAATACACTAAAAATAAAGTCCAAATTATACAGTTATCAAACATTCACCACCTGTATAAACAATAAGAAGGTATATAATTTTGGTGCATTGTTTCAAACAAATATTTAAATATCACAATAGTATTAGATTTTAACAACTCATGTTAGGAGATTATGAATTCAGATTAATTTAAAGAGGTAGATTCTCTCTTCCTGTAAACAGCTTCAAGTAATGAAGAACCAGATTTTAAAAACTCCACCAAAAAAAAAAATAAAAATAAAAAAAAAAAAATCACTGCTCATTCTGATGATCTAGCTAAAGTTCACATGCAAACTAAGCTGGCAGGCTGAAGATTAAAATGGAATGTCTTGTGGAACATCAAACCATAGAGAGCCAGTCACTCTGCAAATGCATAAACAATTTAGAAGCAGAAAAAAGCATTTGAAAATGATTCCCCCTCCTTTTTTATTTATTGATCTTTTTTACATAAAATTTTATAAAGCTCCTTAAATTTGGAAAATATATCACTCTTAAGGTTGTCCATGATATGGTAAGTGACAAAGGTTTTACAGTGAACTGAAAAATTATTTTACACTGAAGAAAACAAAGTACATTAATTTGGTCAGGTTTCTTACCTTGATGCCCCAAATGCCGTGCACGTGAAATACAACTGTCTAGTTTCAAATGGTATTAAGAAGGGACACTTGCTAGTTAACTGCTCACACCAGTCTGGCAATGCTCCACTCGCTAGTGCCAACGGTTCCTGAAATTTAACAGACACAGGGAGTTGTTTAAAACATGGGATCAAGTAGTACAAGGAACTTGCTAGTCAGATACATGCAGAGCTAGTTATTGCCTCTGCATGGAGTGCCCTTAGCACAGTGCTTTCTTTAAAAAAGGTGAACGGTTTATTAAATGCATTGTTTATACCAGGTCCTTGAAGATCCCAGCAAGGATGCCCCTGAGCCCATCCCATCCACATGCTCCCACCTATATACTCCAAATTTGGAAAGGTGCCAAGGAAGCACCCCCACACCGGGTGTATCCCAGCAGTTTCTCTCAAACATGTTGGAGACGGACGTCAAGAGCAGCATGGGAGGGACACCCCAAAGTAACTTTACCAGTACCTCTACAAGATGAACTGCTTTGAAGCAGAACAGGATGGGCAGACAGCCTACATACTAATTCTCAAGAGAATTCATTTTTCATTTTTGTTCATAAAAGGCTGTATACTGTCCCCTCATAGGAGGATGGCAATAAATAAAGCATGAGGAAAAAGGAGAACCAGCCCTGGAACCTGAGATCGTTTCCCTCTGAAAATGTGGCTTCTCTCTGGCTGCTAAACAATATGTTGAAGATATTATTAAGTAGAGCCAAGTAACCTTCAGAGAATTGTGACAAGCTTCATCTTCCCTACCAAAGATTCTGGTCAAACGCTTTTTTCAGATTGTTTTAAAATTTCTATAAAATGCATTGAAGAAATTTTACTTAGCTTTAGTAGGACATATACACATGCAGACATCCACCCACAAAATGAGAAATTTAACAACAAAGGCATGTCAGAAACATTGTATTTAGAAATGTGGCTCTACTACTAAAAATAAGGATCTTGAAATTTCATTTTTATTGCATCTCAGTGACTTGCTATCAAGTTTGTCCTTTTCCCATAGAAGAATAAGGATTTCCTTAACACAGTTTTGCAAGGTCAGTTTGCAATTTAAATATCAAGATTCTTCCAGGGTCCTTTGTTACTAGCAGTAATACAGATATAGATATTTCCCTCAGTTAAATAGCATGAAATCAAGGAATGCTACACAAAAGTAAGCATAGGAAGAATGTGGTCCTGCAGCTAGTGCTTAGTTAACAATGCACAAACCAGACTCCCATTACTGTGCTAACAAGGGTAATAATTCGTAGCAACTGATGTTAGTCCCAAGTAAGCAGAGATTACTCAGAATACACACAAGGGCTAAAATCAGACATTCAAAAAGCCCCAGCCTGAACTGATTCAATCTTTGCAGGTTAGTCTAACCTAGCGGTTCCCAATCTGTAGAACAGGTACCACTAGTGGTACACAAACAAGCCATCAGAGGTACACATTAACAGATTTATTATAATTACTTTACATGACAAAAATTTGCTGGTGGTACTTGAAGTTGTATAGTTTTAAATTGGTGGTGCACAACTGTCAGAGTTTGGGAACCACTGGTCTAACCTGCATAGACAGAACTGGCAAACACGTAAACAGACATTCACTTTTGATTCCAGAAATGCAGCCACATGCCTGCAGTGGCTCGGGCTGGGACCCGCACAGTGTTAGAGTATGCCTCCCTGCTTGGCGGTGCGTGGTGGGGTGGGGGGGGTGTCTGCTAGAGCAAGCCCTCCCTTCCCTTTGGCAGTGGCCAGAAGGCTGGAGGAAAGCTGAGCTGGGGGGAGGAGGACACACCCTGCAGGCCCGAGTATGATTGGGGAGGGGCTTAAAGCCCCACTCTGGTCTGCAGGGACCCCAGCTGGGGTGTGCCTGGAGGGGGAGAGGGGAAGCAGCCTTTGCCAGGCTTTTGGGAGGGGCAGGGGGTAGGGAGCATGATCAGACCCTGGCCCCTAGCAAGATGCTGGCTTGGCATGACCCTCTAAGGCAAAGGGGGCAGGGCAGGGGTTCCCCCCCTCCTCCTGAGGGACCCCAGCTAGGGTGTGCCTGGCCAAGTCAGAACAGCCCATCAGGGTCCCCCCACCTCTGTCCGCAAAGGCTGCAACAGTCTGCCTGCCCCACTCCTGCCCGCAGCGAAGACCCCCCCACCAGGAAAAGACTTGTGTTCCCTGGGACACCATGGCAGGGGCTGCTGCCTCTGTCAGGGTCCCGCCACCTTGCTGCTCCAGCAGCAGGGATGGGGGCATGGCCAGACCCCAGCCAGCATGGCCCCCTGAGGTGAAGGCGGCAGGAAGGTGGTTTATTCCACCCTCTCTCCCCTCTTCCCCCAGGGAACCCCAGCCAGGGTCTGCCTAGCCAGGGGCAAGCAGCAGAGGCAATGGCCAGGGCTGGCAGATCCCAGCTGCAGTCTCCTAGGTGGAGAGGGGAGGGAGGGGGGATTAAACCCCCTCCCGAAGGAATAAACCCCATTTGCCTTAGAAGGCCATGTCGGGCTGGCATCTGGCCATGCCCCACACCCCTGCTGCTGGAGTGGCGGGTGGATGGAAGGACCCAGGGGGGAAATAAACCCCCTCCCTGCCCCCTTCGCCTCAGAGGGCTATGCTGGGCCAGCATCTAGCCACACCCCTGTCCCTGCTCTGGCTACATTGCAGAAGGGCAGGGCCAATCCTGCACTCTGGAGCAGACAGCACAGCCCAACCCAACCCAGGACTGAAAAGCATGCTGGGATACTGAAGGACTCTGATTTAGCTTCAACCAGGAAGGGGTCTAAGACATAAGTTCAATAAACTGGTTTGACCTCAATCAGTTAAGTATGATACTGCATTCAACCGGGTTTATCTTAAACCAGTTTCAGCCATTTTGAAACTCATTTATGTGCACTGAGCTTATGTTCTGTTACAGGTTTAAACCAGTTTCTGATCACTTAAGCGAGTTTACGTGTAACTTCTGTCCCTAGCCAGGGAGCAGAAGTAGTTAGCTAAGAGAATTCACCATTTTACACAGACACCACTTACAAAGTAGAACTAGAAATAAATAAAAATATAAAATATCTGGAAACAACGAGCCATATGAACTGCTGAATCCATGCTGCTTTGAAACTAATCTGGTATATTTTAAAGAAAATCCCAGGTTTCAGAGGGTGATAGAGTGGAGGAGCAATGATTATCACCTGTTTCATTTTACTAAGGTGCAAAAAGACCTCATTGTAGGAAGAGATGCGTTTGCATGTCCGGGTGTTTTTCAGTTTGTAAGCACACAAAAAAAGTATCTGACATTTTAAATACCTTTGACATAAATGCAAATAAGAAGGCATCCACTGGAACTATTATCCAACTCCATCAGTAGCCTCAAAACAAAACTCTATGGTGCCTCAAAAACCACAGCCTACATATCAAGCTCATCCCACAAATCCCATTAAAATAACTGATTTGCTGGAAGGAACCAGATCAAGATTAGATTTATCCTTAAGCTACAAAGAACTACATCACTTTTGTGTCTGATTAACACTACAGAAAGCCAGACCTAGATGCATCACTTTACCTGTTAAAAGTTTCAGGTTTGCTTTAAAGGCAAAGATTAGATTTTTCACTGTGCCCCCAGGCCCCTCAGCTAAATAACTGCAGGTGTCTAGTGATAGAGGAGAAAGTGCCCTCTAATGCTTTATCTGATTTGTTATATTGTTATGGTTTTTGACAATGTTTTTTCTATTATTACTTCGGGCTATATGTAACTGAAAACTAAATCACACCTTCTGAATCTAGGATTTGAGTACTATAGTAGTACTGTAGGTAATGTAAATACATTCACTCAGTTAATTATATATTTCTACCTAATAATTTGTTCCTTAACAGCATTTGCAGTTTATAACTACTGGTGATGGAAGAAGTGCTAATGATAAAGGCAGAGTGACTTAAAAAATTGCTGGTGACTTCATGGCAAAGAACTGGGAAGAATCAACTTGGACAGTAACAGAATGGTACAGTCCATTAAAGCTCAAATCACTCTCATTTGGCATCTAGTGAAGTACACTTCCTTGTATATGCTTTCAGGGGCCAGTGACATTTAGAAGAAAATTTTGGATGGAAAAAGCTGTAATATATGTTGAGGTTTGATCTAACAGACTGTGACCCTGTAAAACCTTGCACTTAAGCAGTCCTAACTTCAATAGAATTACTCTGCTGCTTACAATGTTAAGCAGATGATCAATTGTGTGCAAGATGAAAACTCAAGTCTGGGAACTTAAATTGTAGACTGACTATGCCAGGCAAAACATTTTTCTTTTCAGGAAGTAACATGCAATAAATAGCATGCAATTCCATGATATCAGCTGGTTTATTCTTCATGACCTGGAAGGTGAATATTTGCCCAATATTTTTAAAATTAGAGTACTGATTCTCAAGCAGGGCGCCATGGCACACTGATATGACTTGAGATCCTTTCAAGGGAGCTGCAAGGTGCCACACAAAGTTAGCACTGTAGGGTTTACAAATGATTCACAAGATATATCAGAAATTTAAAATAGAAATCTGCAACCATGGCCTTTCTGAGTTCTTTGCAACAGAATAACTGCTCTATTATGTTTTTTTGTAGGGACTATGAGGAAAAACCAAGAGCTGGAATTTTCCAAGTGTTGCCTCAAGTCTAAAAAGGTTGAAAACCACTGCATTAGAGTTTTCTTTTCAGATTTTTTATATTTAGATTAGATACATCACTAATAATTTTTAAAATATCAGCAAATAGGTTCACCTAGACTATAAATACAAAAGTGCAAGTGAACACTAATCTAAAAATCTCATGCTAAAAACATTTATTAAATTTCAGATATCCAAACCAAACGAAGAAAGGTTTCAAAATGACAGCATATATAAAATATTGTATATTATGTGCAACTCACTAGCTTACTTTAATTACCTCAATCTGTTGCAAAATTTTTGTAGTGATTTTTTTGCTTGTGAACTCATCTGGTGGAAAATTAAACTGAGAGTGTTCATCTCCTTCTGAAAAATATTAAGAGAAATTTTTTACATTATTTTGTTTTTGTGGAAGTACTGAAGAAACCACATTAAGCTACTTACATACCTTCTTGAGATGTTCGTATTGAGTAAGGGTCACTTGCAACTATATACAGAATACGAAGCAGCTGCAGAACATCTTCCACTCCACAGGAATTCTGGCCACTACCAGCCTTGGCCTGAGGCTGTTCTTTTGCCAAACTAAGAATGTCAGCATTCTGGAGAGTGGAAATGGCTCCCTGGTTCAATCCAGACTTTGATCCATGCTCACAAAAATCCTATAAAAAGGATTGTTGAGTGAAAAAACGTAGCTAATTTTCAGAATTTTGTATTGTGGCCAACCCCTTAAAGAAGTAGAATGGTTACGGTGTTTAGGCTTTCATGGTAGTAACATTGGCTATGATTCAAATGTTTTTTAATACTAATATTCCAAACAGAAGGCAGAAGTAGAGCCAGAAAGCCTAAACTTGATATAGACTTACACTGTACACAGCTTATCCCCCCACTCCTCAAGAACCTTCAAAGCTGCACAACAAAGCACACAGCCATTCCCAGCAAAAAAAAGTTTGGATGCGGACATATACCTTGTATGCAGCTATTAGCTGGGAACAATTTCTGTTTTTCCTAATACTTTTATTAGTGCCGGTTAATTTCCAGTGGCGCAGGAAAGCCGAGTCTGCATTCTTCTGCAGGTAGGTTATCAAGTCATTCTTTGGTAATTCATCAGTGCCAAGGTACTGTTCCACATGCTCTATTGACCAGCAACCCTACAACAGGAACCACCAAATGTGGGTCTTTCCTGATTGTAAAGTCTTTAAAATTTCACATGCATTACACACAAGTTCTTTAGGAACATGCATTTATACATTTTTCATTCACATCTTCTGAACATTCAAGGACAGTTAGTTTGTTGGTTTCTTAAAGTTGCATTTCACTAACCACAATATGACTTGTTTTGTTATTGTTTAAAACAGCCATACAAACATAAGGGTTAATAAAAGTGCCAAAATAATTCTTACCATTTTCCCACCCTCTTTCTCCTTATCAGAATCCTTCATTTCTCTGTACACAATTCTAAACAGGAAAATATCAACATTAATATTTTAAATGACTTTTCAGAATAGCACATTTAAGTAATGCTCAGACTACTTAGAACATCCTCTGCATTCTGAAGTTATCAACAAGATGATAAAATATAAGTAGTTTCTTGACTTTTAGCTAATTTGATGTGAAAGAGCAGGAGCAGCTCTTTCATATAGCAAGTCTGCAAATTCCCCAATTCAGTAAAGCTCTTGAGCTCATATATAGCTTAAAGACAGCAAAATAGGAATGCACAAAGTACTGAATTCCCATTTGCCTAAATGAGGCTTGAATGATCCAGTAACTATCAGGCTAGTTAAAAGACAGGAAGCAAAAGGGTATAACTAAACAGTCCCTTTTCAGGAAAGAGAAAGGTTAATAGTGGGGTCCTGCAGGAATCTATGCTGGGCCTACTTTTGTTCAACATTTTCATCAATGACCTGGAAATGGGGAGTAAATAATGAAATCTCAAAGTCTGCAGATGTTACTAAAATATTTTGGATAGTCAAATTTCAAGCTGATGGTGATGAACTGCAGAAAGTTTTCACAATCCTGAATGGGCAAAGAAGTGGCAAATGAATTTCAATGTTGAAAACTACAAGGTAATGCACATGGGAAAAAATAACCTCAGTCACATGTACACAATTCTAGACTCTGAACTAGCTGTTATGGACTCAGAAAAGAGCCCTTGAAGTCACTATAGACAGGAAACAAGCTCAATATATAGCAGTGACTAAAAATAGCCAATAAAATAAGTGTAGGGCATTATTAAGAAGGGAATATAAAACTAAACAGGAAAAACATCACGCCACAATATAAATTTATCTTGAATCTGTGTGCAGTTCTGATCTCTACATCTTACCAGAGATACAACTAGATCCAGAAACAATACGGAGATGGGCAACTAAGACTACCAGGTGTAAGCAGCAGCTGTCATACCAGTACAGACTAAAAAGGCTAGGACTCCTCTGTTCAGAAAACGGAGTTAAAATGGAGGTCCATAAAATCGAAAAGGATGTGGGAAAAGTGATTAGGTTATTCACCAAAGCCCAGAATAATAGTAGAACTAGCAGACACCTACTGAAATGAACCTAAGACATGCTTTAAACAAACATTGGAAAGTCCTTTTTTGTTGTTGTTTGCTTGTTTACACAGTATGTAGTTAACTTGTGGAACTCATTACCACAAGATGTTGTAAATGCAGATTTAGGTTCAAAAAAGGATTAGACTAGTTCATGCCTGAAAGGTCCATTAATAGCTATTCAACAGAACAGTCAGGGATGTAATCTCTTACATCAGTAAATCAATATCACTATTGATATGCCCTGATCATATACTCTTACTCTAAAACATCTACTACTGCCAACATTAGAGACAGGATGTTGACTTGGATAGATCACTGGTCTGACCCAGCATGGTAGTCCTAGTGTTCTTAGTCTCTAAATTCTGCTGACAGAATTTACCAATGACAAGTACAAAAAATGTACTTGCTCTATTAAGATGCCTTCAGGGAATGTCCAAGAAGACAAATATACCCCTAAAAAGACCATCACAGCCCTATTTTGCAAGGAAGGCTCCTCCTAGTTCTTTTACAGTGTTTATTTCAAGTACTTAATTTATGCAGCAGAAGCATCCCTCTTGTGATCAACTCCTTACGGCTGTAAAGTCATATCCTGCAGGGGTTATTCACTGCATCTGTTACCAGTTTCCTGACATTCTAAATGCCTGGGGTTACTTTCCTGCATATCAGATTAAGAGGAGAACAGCATCCATAATTGTAAGGGCACAAGAACAATAGATTTTTAAGTGGCAGTGCTGTCACATAAAGCAACTGGTGTCTTCTCTGAACATGACAGCAACCTTGGTTACTGCAACCTGACAGTAAAGGAGCTCCCTAACAGAGCTAAAGTTACTGGTGAGAAGTGGTAGGGGGTGTTCCTCATGTTCTTGGCTCAACAGAAATTATGATAAATTTCTTCATAGAAAAGGACTGAATTTTTAAGGAGACCCTGGCACTTTCACAAAGCCTAATGGTTGCTTTACTTTGGACATAGCCAGACATGACTGTAATCGGCATCAGAAGATACCAATGCAAGCTATTATCATGCAACAGTGATGTATGCTCCTGAGCAGGAGCTCTCCACCCCCTTTTAAAGCACCTAAAATGTCCATATACTTAGTTCTGCATGCAGCTCTTGTGTTAGTCAGGTCTGGATATGAGATAAGAGTAGATATCTGGAAGCTATAGATTTAAGCAATAAAGAGAGGCAATCCAAGACAGTGCAGGTGCAGCTGCACCCCTTTTTCTTTGCTGCCAGAATAAGTTATCTTTAGCAGATATTTTAAGGTTGAAAAAATGTTACAAACAAGACCGAAAGAAAATTCCTATACATTTTCACTAGTGTCTGCTATGCTTTAAATAGTTTTTAGGCTGGTAAGAATGAAGTAGTCTTACCAATATTCTTTGTGAACAAAGAACAAGCAAAGACAGCTTAAAGTAGGGACATTAAACTCATACAGCCCTGGGGCATAGGCTGGTCTGAATATCAGATTGGGTCCACAGAGCAGCACCACATGCTAATGATGCACCACAGCCCACAAGGATGGTCTAGTGTGGGTAATGCATGTACTGCATACCCTGGCCAGGCTGCACATGCTGCTTGTAGTATGTGTGCCAGCTGTAGCCCCACACACCATATGCAGCATATGCCCATCCTGGCCTCTTGCCCATGATACACACAGCATGTGGGGCTAGTCTGGGCATGCGCTGCACATGGCACCTGAATTGGACTGGCCCTGGGCACATGAGGCTGGTTTGTAGGCCTGATCCAAACTGGCCCCAGATCCAGCGCACATGGACAATCTAGTGCAGGTACCATAGGTAGCACACACTGGCTCCAGCCCACCATGGCAGGTGACGCATAGGGCTAGCCCAGGAAGTACTGCTGTAGGGTATACCATCAGGTCCTGTGCACTGGGCAGTCCACCTGTGGGCCCAATCCAGACCAGCTCTGGATTCAGTGTGCAGGGCTGGGCTGGTGAGGGCAGCACAAACATCATGCAAGGCTGGGACAGGGGCCAGAATGTGCCACAGCAGGCTGCACTGTGGGCTAGATTTGGCTTGCAGGCCTATTTTAAACACCCTCCGATATAAAGCAAACAAAGCATTTAATTAAAAGGTTTCTTGTTGTCATTTCTCCTCGTCAACCACGCTGCATCTGGAATATTGGTAAAAAGCCACAATAGAACATTATGAGAAAAGGTTATGATGGCCGATTTTTAAAATAACTGTTCAAAGGAATAACATTAAAAAGGTGAGATTATTAAAATGTAATTGCTTAGTTATCGAAAGGAAAGTATGTCTAGCTTTGTCCCTTGTGCAAAAAAGGCAACTAACGAACCTCAACATGCATTTTAGATCAATTTCCTCATCAGTCATCCTCAAGTAAAACCATAATAGATTAATTAATACATTTGTAATCTTACGTGTATGTTGGCTCCCAAATACGTCTAAGTTTATCAGATTTCACATTGCCATTACAGGAAAGCTGCAGTAACTTCTGCACATAGTAAAAGATGGTAGATCGGAAATTTGTTAGGGCTAATTCCACTTCCCGAGTTGTTCCAAGACCTGAAACTTTCAAGGTCAGTGCTAAACGAGGGGATGGCATACACTCAACTTCTTCCAAGAGTTCTGAATGAGGTGTACCTGTATTTGAAATATCATTTGAGAATCAATACAAAACACAGGAATCCTGCTTTAGATATGCTTTCATGTTTGTAAGGAAATATATATATTTGTATTGAATGTCTACTTCTTAAAGATATAGTATCAAGGAGAGTACTAAAAACAGGTTCTCACCTATGTTACAGCAGTTTGTTGCTAAAAATGAAAGAGTTCTTTAAGTCCGTTATTTTTATTTTTTTTTTTTTCAGAAGTTTTTTACTTCATTTTTTGGCTTTAACAATAAAAACAGATGAGTCAGTTTTATTTATTTTTTTAGTTAATTTAATTTCTAGGTACTCCCATATTAACAAAGTAGCAATGACTTGACAACATCCCACTAAACTACTGGATACACCCACATTTCTCCCGCTATCTTTAACATACTTCTACTGCACTAACTACTTTCAAGTCATTCATATTAAGGATAGCTCATTTACTACAGATGGAATGTAGGCCAAAGTCACAACCCAGTCAAACTGACATATGGGATGCATGCAGGGAGTGGTGGTGGATGGGTTGGTTTCTCCCTGGAGGGATGCGGGCAGTGGTGTCTCCCAAGGCTCTGTTCTGGGACCAGTACTGTTTAATATCTTCATCAACAATTTGGATGAAGGTGCTGAAAGCACCTTGTCCAAATTTGCTGATGACACTAAACTATGGGGTATAGTAAACACACTGGAGGGCAGGGAGCGAATTCAGGCAGATTTGGACAGACTGGGGAAGTGGGTGGATCAGAATAGGATGCAATTTAACAAGGATAATTGCAAGGTGCTGCACCGGGGGCGAAAGAATCTCCAACACACCTATAGACTGGGAGGTACCATTCTGAGTACCACAACAGTAGATCTCGGAGTCCTGGTTAATGCAAAAATGAACACCAGTCACCAGTGCGACAAGGTAATAAGCAAGGCTAACTGCACTCTTTCTAGCATCAGCAGGTGCATCACAAGCAAGTCTAGGGAAGTGATAATTCCCCTCTATGTGACATTGGTGAGGCCGCAGATGGAGTACCGTGCCCAGTTTTGCGTGCCACACTTCAAGAGGAATGTGGATAACCTTGATAGGGTTCAAAGGAGGGTTACTCATATGGTTGAGGGCCTGCAGGTAAGACCCTATGAAAACAAACTGCGGGACCTGAATCTCTTCAGTCTCCACAAGAGAAGGCTGAGATGCAATCTTGTGGCTGCCTACAAACTCAATCGGGGAGGGGCAGTCGTCAGTGGGGAACAGGGGGCACTCTGTTTACCAGGGCATCCCTCATGGTTACCAGAAATAATGCCCATGAACTGAAGGAGAACAGATTTATATTGGACATAAGAAATAAATTATTTACAATAAGGGTTGCCAAAATATGGAATGGGCTTCCAAGGGAAGTGAGCTTTCCCCTACGTTGGAGATGTTCAAGAAGAGATTAGACAGGCATCTGGCTGGGGTTACTTAACCCCAACGCTCTTTCCTGCCTGGAGCAAGGGGTTGGACCTGATGATCTACCAGGTCCCTTCTGACCCTAGAAATCTATGAAATCTATATCCTTTCCAGTAGTGGGTACTTAATGTAAATGAGTGCTAAATGGGGAGAAAGGAAAGGAAGAGACTTAATTGCTGCCCTGTTTTTACAGGTTAATCAAACCTTCTGAACTTTCAACAATACCTGGTGGAGGAATTTCTAGGTCTGTTGTCTGCTGGACATTAGTACGACCTGGCCTTGGGTCAAAGGCAGGAACCAAAGCAGAAAACTGACGTTTCAATACATAGTCATCATCCCATGTTCTTCTGCGGCCACCTTTGGTTTCATACTCTTCTTCTTCCTGTTAAAAATGGTTTCATACAGAAATCATTTAACATGATCCAAAAAAAAAAAAAAAAAATTAAAAGGCTACAGGAGAACAGCAATATTAAAAGAAAAACAGAAGATATTACAGCTAGTTGTCATGACCCAAAGGCATGATTTTGTGTGTGCTTCGGCACCAGAATTATCCCCGCCAAGTTGCAGCTTCATTGCACGGGAGAGTTTCCCGTTGCAGAGGAAATCCCCGGTGCAGGGACGAGTTTCCCGCCTTTTTTGCAGCTTCTTTTGCAGAGTGCATTGCTCGAGTTGCAAGAGGAATGCACAGTGCAAAAGAGTTCCCGCCACCGGTATGCAAATTCGTTCCCCGCTATTGGCTAGTTCTAAATTATTCACACGTGGCAGCTGACGATTGGCCTGTTAGCCGTATAAGAGGCTTGAGTAGTTTCCGCCCAAGCCGAAGAGGACTCCACATCCATCTCGTGGGGACTCTGGGTACACGGCAGGGTAATAGAAACCCTGTGTGAGATCCAGAGGAGCTTGGCGGCCTGATCCACCGCCCACCTCTTCCCGTCTTCGAGCGCGACTTTTATAAGACGTATTTACGATTTCTATTTTGGTG
>NW_005842026.1:2122141-2123247 GCF_000455745.1 Alligator sinensis | reverse complement strand
GAACAAAAAGCTCACGAATGGCACACAGAACGGCTGGAGCATATCAGCGCGGAATAGCTTGTACTAGCTATTATTGGAGTATCATATTGTGCCTGGAACCCCAGAACATGTGCTCTGGGATTAGCACCACTCCAGCGGATGCAACCGTGGCCTCACCGTCATCTGAGGAACCCCGGAACTGTTCCAGTGACTATCCATAGCTAAGACAGCTGCATTGAAATCTATGGGCGAAAAAATATCATCGTTTTGCGGATTCTGCTTAGTCCAATGATTGATCATCTGGTGAACAGTCTTCTTGGTCAGTTGCCAAGATTGCGTGTCCTCCTGGAACCAAAATCTTCCAGTGATTGGGAATATCAACGACCAACTGAGGCTCCAAATACGAGACACCGTGAATCCAAGCGTCCAGCGTTGCATCAGAGAACACAAGAGGAACGATATATGTTCGGATTCCTCCTGCAGCGTTCTTGACTGAACAAGCGACCGCTTCAGATTTTGGGGGATGCGGGACAGTGGCAACTAGTCTACAAGTTAGGTTTTAGTTATTCAGAAGAATTCGATGACTCCGACTATTTCGTCGAGTTGAGTAGCTGCTCAGATTAAAATCATGTTTATTCTTGTATTATATGTTTGATAGTGACAGTAAGTTAATTGATAGTTTTCGTATAGGTCTTGTAAATATTGATAGAAAAATTGTTTTAGAGAGTTCTTTTGCAGATCTGAACTTCAGAGTGCGTGGTGGAGAGAGGCCCCGAGAAGGACCACATCACCGAGAGGAGTGAGGGCCTGGTACGCGACTCCGCCAGGACGCCCACTGAAGCCCTGATAGTTCAATTTTTTGTTATGAATGTAATTATGTGTATATTTGTGTGTGCCGGCTATTATTTGATTCGATCCCTTGAGGACGAATTTCTTATGTTAGCTAATTTTGTATATGTTCGTTTAGTTCCACGGACCGTTGACAGAGCTACTGATGACCTGGGTGATAGATTTGAGGTATAATTCTGTTATGCCTTCAGCAAGGGGGGATGTCATGACCCAAAGGCATGATTTTGTGTGTGCTTCGGCACCAGAATTATCCCCGCCAAGTTGCAGCTTCATTGCAC
>NW_005842026.1:2104529-2122118 GCF_000455745.1 Alligator sinensis | reverse complement strand
AAAACCCCGGTGCAGGGACAAGTTTCCCGCCTTTTCTGCAGCTTCTTTTGCAGAGTGCATTGCTCATGTTGCAAGAGGAATGCACGGTGCAAAAGAGTTCCCGCCACCGGTATGCAAATTCGTTCCCCGAATTAGAACAGCTATTGGCTAGTTCTAAATTATTCACACGTGGTGGCTAACGATTGGCCTGTTAGCCGTATAAGAGGCTTGAGCAGTTTCCGCCCAAGCCGAAGAGGACTCCACATCCATCTCGTGGGGACTCTGGGTACACGGCAGGGTAATAGAAACCCTGTGTGAGATCCAGAGGAGCTTGGCGGCCTGATCCACCGCCCACCTCTTCCCGTCTTCGAGCGCGACTTTTATAAGACGTATCTACGACTCCCATTTTCGTGGCTCGTTCACCTAGAGCATCCGGAGCTTTGTACCGTGGAGCCTAGCAACCTCCACGAGACCGTCTGTGTTGTCTGTCTGTAACCGCAACGCAAGCAAGTTTTCCAGCCTACACCACTGCCATCTCGGTGTAAGTAAACAATCTTTAAAACTACCCATACGCGTCTGTGCCTAATTCCAGCTCGACGGCCTCCCCGGGCTGCTGGCCACAGCCCGCGTACAGCACGGAAAAGGGCTCGGGTCACTCCCGGCCCGCACAGTAGTCTACAATTTAGTGGACAAGCAACAACCAAGAAAAAGTACAGTAAATCTACCTTCCCTTCCCCCCCCCGCCCCCGCCATCAGTATACTAAACCAATACAAAGGTACTCCTAGTATGCCAGTACTGGAGATGACTGACAATCTGTTTTATCAAATCAAACTGAAAACAGTTTTAGGGGCAGCCTGTGCACCTGAGCTGCCACAGTGGTTCGTGTGTGTAGTCTGGGTCCCTCACATCCTCCTCATTCTCTACAGCTCAACTCCTCATGCAAGCTTTAGCTCCCAAGATGAACTGTGACTCCTCAGGACTTGCTGACATGGCTCTACTATGATTATATTGAACTATGAGCAGTGCATCTATGCTCAAGTCAGAATCTGATCTAGAACAGGATGGGAGCATGAAGCACCACAGCAGTACAAAGAAATACAGATTTATAAGAACCAAGCCTGAATGAAATGCATTTCCAAACAAATGTGCCTTCACTTCCAGATCCACAAAATAACATTAATATTTTGACTGTGCGCCAAGATGAAAAATAAGGCGGCAAAATAATTTTGTGGAACAGACTTCTACTTTTTACAAGCTCTAGCAAATATGACTACCTTATGGCTTGTCTAAAATAGGCAGAAGGCAAGATAGATTTGCACCTTACAGACTGAGTAAATCAGAGATGCATAGCACAAGCTTTTGTGAGCTTGAGTTCATTTCATGGCCTTTAAATACATCAACTCCTTAGGGAGGAAGTACAATTTAATGCTTATTAGGACAAAGTACTGGAATTTAGGAGTGCTGGGTTTCTCTGACCTAGATTTAACTTGTTCCATGTCAAAACCACCATTCCCTCAAGTGCAAAATATGGTACCTTGCCATTTTGGTACACTACTCCAAAATTTATTTTTTTAATATTACTTGTTACTTCTTTTTGTAACTACAGATGACCCTTCTGCTTCCAATAACCTTCCATATAACACAACAGAGAAGGCAAAATAATACAATTATAAGCATTTAAAGGCATATCTACACTGCTAAATTGATGCAGCATATCACTTTCTGAACCAGAAGTAGTGTAGCCAGGTTTGAACTGTACTGTCTGGGCTAATTAGCTCAGCCTTTCAGTACTGTGAGAACCCAGCTACTTTACTGCCAGTTCAGGAGGTAGTGTGCCCAGAGCAGGACTTGTGCTTCAGCATAGTACTGCCTGGCACACAGCCAGAGATATAAACATACCCACAGTGAGCTATGCAAAGCTTTAACTGAAAGTACAACCCTAGCAGGGTATCTTTTGTTTTAATCAGATTTTGACTAAAAATATTTAAGATAGCGTATGTTAAAATCAGCCATAAGAGGGAGCTCATAATACATTCCCATAATATAAATGGATTAATTAAGATATGAGATGGAGGCCAAACTGTCCTAATTAGGTGTTTACAGCATCTAAGTATAGGTGGCTCGATTTACAGAAGAGCTGAGCCTGCATAATCATAGCGCAGTTAAGGAAATTTTGGGTGCTCAGTACATCTGTAAATGAATGTACTGAATTACCATGTCCCATAAGCAAATTAAGGTGAAATTCAGAACTCCAAAGTCTCTCTTTTTAGTACTTTCTCTTTTTAGCATATATGTTTCAAGTACTATCTACCTCCTTTATTGCAGTCCAAGCACTCACAGAATTATAGGCATCCCAGCTACCACAGAATAAACTAGGGCCACAGAATTAGCTATAAAAAGAACTGTGCAAGACATGTGGTAGGCTTCGTTATTTTTCTAAAAGATACCTAAAACATGGAATTACTGCACCGTTCCTTACATGTCTAAGTCTTAAATGCATGCTGAACCAGTCAGTACAGATTTCAGTAGCCCAATTTTTAAGCTGCGTGTCATTTCCTGGCTATATTAACCCGGTGAGCTATACTTTGCACTGGCTGTCTACTGTTTTCGGAGTTAAATTTTAACATGCCAGTTTTGGCCCAGAAACTGCTTTTTTTCCCTGATGAGACACCACCACAAGTACTTGACCTACTGTTCTACTGGAACAAACAAGGAGCTGGTGGTAGGGCATTCTTTAAACATCATCCCCCCTGCTCCTTGTTCCACAGCAGACCAAGATAGATAAGCTTCAAGGCCTGCTGAGATGCCATTTTTTCCCCGTATTCACTGCTAGTTTCATAAGCTACTTATGTTTATATGTTGCTGCTGGCATAGCACACTTTTGTCAGCATAAAGAGATTTTGCCATTCTATAAAAAATTTGAAGGGAGCCTAGAAAATTGGGACAGGTAGTCTTGTATAGTTATTATAAAACTAGGTTTAAAGGCTAGGAAGGTAAAGCCCCATAATGCTGGCATACTTATGGAACTGTTGCATATTTTTGACTAATTTCATTAAAGTATTTTTTGGTAGAATTGATATGCACTATACCATAACTTCCTCGTATTCCTGGTCTTCTTGATTGTCATCTTCATTTTCATCATCTTCCTCATCTGGTTCAGGTAGATCCTCATCGTCATCCAACTCTGCTAACAGAGTACTAGCCCGACAGCTATCTAGAAAATCTATATACAAGAAAAAACACAAAACAAGACCTTAACACGAGAAACTCTTAAGGAAATACTTTTGAAAACTGAAAGTGAGGAGAAAGAATGACAGAAGGTTTAATTTAATCCAGTGAACTATTATGGAAAAGACAGCTAAAATCTTTTCAAAGAATACTCCAATGTGAAAAAAAAGAAAAGCAGAAGGTAATCACCTAAGAAAATCCACATGGAAAGGGAACAAGAGAGCTTGTTCAAGAGACACAGTAAAAACTGGAAGTTTCTAACAATTTGTAACACCACGTAGAAATACTACATTTGATGATAACCAAGGATCCTGGTTTTCTCTGTTTAAAAATTGCAAATTCTCTGCAAAAACCCCAAATTCTTCAATTAAAACCCCCCAAATCTGTGATTAAAATGAAATGTTACTATATACACACACACACAGAGCTATCAACTGAACACAATGTTTTATTGATATATTTACAATTTTAAAGCAATTTGGAAGCTTACCAGCTTATCAGTCACTATACTAAAAATACATTCTAAATACCTAAAACTTTTAGAATTCGATTTTGGGTTTTAAATCAGATCTCCCCCTGCCCGCTTCACTACCAGGATGCAAGTCCAGGCCCCTCACTCCCCACCCACCGCCCCCTAGGTCCTGCCAGTGCCCCTCACTTCCCACCCACAGCATCCCTACTCCTGGTGGTGCCCCCCACTCCCCATTCACAGCCCTCCTGTCCCACCCCCCAAGCCCTGCCAGAGGGGGCCTCCAGCTGCCAGGGATCTGAGTACGCAGCCTCCTGCCCCACCAGCAGCGCCTGAGCCCCAGCTGCTCCCCACAGGAGGTGGCAGCTCCCCCTCCCCCACGGGTGGCACAGCTGGATCGAAACCCATGGCGGGGTGGGCAGATGCCGTCTGACCCCTGCAGACTTGGGCTCCCCACCCTGCTGCCCTCCCCCCAGGGGCCTCCATGGCCCAGTGGGTGGGACCCAGCATGACAAGACAGAGAAGAGCCATGCAGGGAAGCTTGTTGCCACCCACCACTGGGAGCTCCGTGCTGCCATGGTAAGGAGCCCCCCCCGCCTGCCTGGCAGCAGTGAGGGGCACGATACTGTACCGCCACCCCCACTGCTGCTGGGCATGCAGTGGGTGCTTTGCCAGGACAGTACAGAGTTTGCAGTGGCAATGCTTGCAGTGGGGGCCCCACATCTGCCCCCGCCCACGCATGTATCTGGGGGACACGTTCCCCCTGTTCCATTCCTGCTCCCAGGAGTCTGCTCAGTGGCAGGGAGAGAGCCCCCTCCTACACCCAGTCCCCTGTTCCAGATGAGCTGCCTGCAGCCCCATCCCACTCCCTGCTGGGACCCTGCAGCCACACACTGCAGCCCTGGGCCCCAAGCCCTACATACTGCCTTGCTGGGTAGCAGCTCCAGTCCTGCCCAAATCCCTTCCTCCCTCCCTCCCTTTGGGGGCCCCACTCCCCACTCCCCCACCAGAGATTTACCTGCAGGAGGTGGTAACCATGTGTTTGTGTGAGTGCACATATGCACGTGGCATCCCCTTCCTGACCACCCTCCTCCCAGCCCCTTACAGGCTGGAACTCTGCCCCCTGCAGAGAGCTCTTCACAAAGTGGAAAAATCAGTGTTTTTTTCAGTGAAAAAGAAAATTCCACTTTTCCCCCCATTTTTCTGTGGGAAACGGAAAACCCAGATCCCTGATAATAACAAGGGAAAATATATATTTTTTTTTTATTTACTTTTATCAGGCAATGCATCAAGCATTTAATAACTTTTCACATGCTTGGTTTCCCTGTCCATGTGGATCTCTTACAATTTAGAAAAAATACAGATCACCATAGTAAAACCACAAAAAATGATACAAAAGGAATACATAGATTTTCTTCTGCTACTTAAAATTTGTTAAAATGGATAAGAAATTGATAGTGCCCCTTTAACTAATGTGTGTACTAAACTATCACAAACAAAGAAATGGACTAAGTGAACAGTATTTGTCCGCAACCTTGTTTAAAAGGTAAGTTTATAATGTTTTGACAAGAGCCCCAGTATCTGTACATAGTAGCTCAGTAATCCAGCAAGCACATACTAAAGAAAGTTTGTTTAGCCTATTCTTAGTACGAAAGTAAGTCTTACTTAGAGCAAACAGTTGAAATTGTTGTATGGATGGAATATATATTTCCACATATCTCATGGAGCCACAATCTGCATTGTTCCCATTACTCCTACACTGACTCTAAAACTACTATCTAATCAGTCTCTCCCACTAAGTGCAGTGTGCTTTGAGCCACTTGGTCAGAACATAAAGCCATGTCAGCTCAATATCCGAGTGAGACTTGTTCCATTTGTCATCACAGAATCAAAGAAATTATAGGTAAGAATGAAATATTCAGACTTTACTAATTATTCCTCATCTGTGAAATGAACCTGATCCAGTGCCCATAATGTTAATAAGAAACCTTCCATGAATTTCAATAGACATTGGATTAGGCATAAAAACAAAACTGTTGTCTATGTTCTTTACTGCTTTACCTAGTTTAGCTTTAAAGAATTTTACTGAGTCAGCTTTCATGCTTTTTCTGCAGAGGCTATTCCTGGTCCAAGAACTCTCTCTGCTTGTGTTTTTGGGCTTATATTTAACTTAAAATTTTCCTTTACCTAGCTGCATCTTTTTAACTCCTCAACCATATCACTCACCTTAAATGACTTTAAATTCCCCTTCTTCCCCTCCATAGTTTACACCTTTCAAACAACTGTTTGCCTATCAACTTTAGTGATCACACTGCATATTATCAGTTGAAGTTTTACTGATATATTTATTTATAGAAAGATCCTCACATTCCCTTTATCACTGGTTTTTTAATTTCTTTTAAACTGCTCCAGCCTGCCACTTTAGGTGCAGTGCCATGTCATTCTGTTTTCATTCTCCAAGCTGTGTGCGTGTGCGTGTGTGCGTGTGCATACTGAAATAGCTCTGATTATTATGAGAATGAAAACAGAATGACATGGCACTGCACCTAAAATGGCATGTTGAGATTCTGCATACCTCAGCACCAGAGAAATTAAAAAAAAAACAGAATGATAAAGGGAATGGGATGATCTTTATTCCATAAATAAATAAATACAAATACACTCCCCCCTTATCTATATCTCAACATGGCTTTACAACACACAGGAAGAAGAAATGTCTGTAGTATAGTAACAGGCCTATTTATTCAATATTTAGATATTAAACCCATTGTCCTGATGCTTTAAGAAAAATCAAATATGAGATTAACTGTCTAAATAAAAAAGTTTTGACAAACATGTGGGAAAGACTGACAGACTATAAAAAAATCAAAACACTTCTATTAATGTCAAAATTATTTTGCAAGAGCAACGCCTAATATAACTAGTGACAGATGAACAGCTCAACTCTCAAGCACTTTTTAGTAAATAAATTACTAAGTGAAAAAATTATCACAAAGAAAGAAAAGAAAAATAATGAATGGGAAGTCTGATTATGTTCATTTAAAAATGAAACTTACCATATAAAGAATATTCTGCCTCCTGACCTGTATCGCTCTCACTAGATGTTGATGTTAGGCTAGTAGTTAAAGTGTTACTAAGTGACTGACCAACAGATAAAACTGTAGTTGCTGTAGCTACATTGCTGCTGCTAGTAACACTGGATGTAGACATGGTCACTGTTGATGTGGTACCAGTTGTAGTCAGATTAGGAAAACTTTGGGCACCCATAAGAGGAGAAGCTATAAAGATATGGTAAGATAAAATAAATGATTTGAAGAGTACAATTTACATGCATGACTCCTGTGCTTAAAAAAATTGGGTGGTTGAAAGTCAATGTGTAAATGTGTCATTTTACAAAGAAGAACAACAGGCTTATCTGAAGGGGATCCCTAAACAAAAAGCTGTACATATTACTTTGTTGCTAAACAGGGTATATGCACAGCTTGGAGCACTCTCTCTCATGGACATTTATAATTAAGCACAATTCTATTTAATAAATTCCAATGCCCAACAATGCCTTGAAAATCTGTTTCATTTTGCTCAACACAGTTACCAACACTGGAAAAATATTTGTGGAATAGCTACTGATATTGTAACTTCCCATAATCTGATAATCCAGTTTAATCTTACTTGACTGCTAACTAAAACCAATAATTGTTTAAAATTATATAGGGAAAAAGGTTCTAACTGGAAAAAAAGCCATTAGGAACCTAAAAAAGCTTTGGAACAGCTAATTTTGGGACACTTTAGAAGTATTACAGTAAATCTTAACTTCACATTTTGTCCATGGGTAACATTTATTTATTCATATGGACAATGTGCCTCTATCAGAAATCCTGTGGAAAATATAACTTCACTTCTTTATTATGCTTGAAATTTCATCCATAATTTTACATTAAGATGTTCTCTGGCTTTAATAATCCCTAACAAAAAAATTAAAACAAAAAAGCGAAATTGTGACTACATATTCAAATAAAAATGCACTAAATACATTTTACTTTCAATGTACAATGATGCATCTAACGAAGTGAAGCATTCTGTAATTACTTGCATGCTCAAAGTAAAGCATGTGTATGTTTGCAGGATCAGGGCAAAGCAGAAATCTACCTTGCTGCATACTATAATTTCCAAAAACATTAACCTTCAATTGGAACTACAATCTCTATGAAGTGGGTCATATCCAAATTGGAAATTAAAAAAAATCACTTCAATAAGCGAGGCAAAAGAAATTTTAGATACTGTTTTCAAAAGGAACACAATCAACTTATTGTACTTCAGAATTTGTAGATGTGCTTTTGATCCAGTTAACTAATTGAAAAGCTCAGAAAAAAATATTCTTCCAGTTTGTTCTGCCACTGTATTTGATATCTTTTTGGGTATAATACATTTTATTGCTTCCATTTCATTTTTTTATTGCTTCCATTTCATTCTGTAAGTAAATCAGTCATTACCTCCTCCTTTGTATGGATCTTTAATCAAAAACCCACTGGAAAAAATTTAAAATAAGAAAATGTAAACACAAAACTGAAAGGAGTAAAGCAGGCAGGTTTAATACCTGAAAACAATTTCATACTTTTTCTTAAATGGACTAGATTTTGAGGATGTTCCTAAGGCACCTGAACCAAATAAAAACAAAACCAAACATTTTTTAGATTGAGAAACACATAAAAAAATTCAAACCCAAATATTTTTAAAAGTCTTAAGTGCATTAAATAGGGGAATATATAGGTATGTTCTAACCCATAATTAGAAGTACAAACATTAAGATGCCAAGGGAATAATAAGAAAACAAAAAAGTCAACATATGCTAACACATGCAGTTGAAACAGGTCTCAGAAAAAGTGGTTAGCTCTCAGATAATCACTGTGCTATAATCTGATGAACGTTGATATTTTTAAATGACAGCTAAGCTGGTTCCCAAGGCCATCAAATCATCAACCGAGACTTCAGACCGACTTTTTCTGGACAGGCCTGTAAAAACATTTTGTGTGAATTCTAGGGCTTCTATTTAGCTGTGAACTGGTCCAACTTCGTTTTCTTTATTCAGTTACTTCCTGGTATATCTTTAAGGCAAAATATTCCATTTGCTGCTTTCACATATGATATCTAGTAAAATAAATCCTCATTTATGAGAATTAAAAAATAAGGAAAAAAAATGGCAACTTGAGGGGTGACTTTGCATCACCACTTTATTACTAGCTACAAACTTGACTCTCTGTCAGTTAAGAAGCTAGTGAAGTGTGTCGGGTTAAAATACACTGATATTGTCAACTCTATTTCACCCTGCAACACAAAATGACATCAACACTAACAATGTATTTCTGTTCTATAAAAACAAAAAATTGGAAATCTTTCCCTTCTCCCCTTCCTTCCATTTACAGTTTTTTCCTGCCACAAAAAGTGTTATTTTTCCAGTATAACTATAAGACTATCTAGCAAAGTGAAACTCACTGGGTATCACCATTAAAAAAAATAACAAATATTACTGAAGGAAGAAGCAATCCTTTTATTGAGTAATCATGTACCTATTGGGGAAAAAAAGCAATAAAATCCTAGGTACATATAAAAATGTACACCAAAAGGTACATATAAAATATGAAACAGTTGTTGCTTCCAAGCTAAAATGGTTTCACTTCTCTAAACTTGCTCATTTGATAAAATAGCAAGATACTAAATTTCCTTCATGTAAATTACCAGTCGGCCAAATCCACAGAAAAATCATCTGAGTTATGTAAAGTACTAAGTCAGACAGGAGCACTCTAACAGTTCAGAAAAGTGAACTCATTCATAACAGTCAGCAGTGATTTATTTACTTACCAAGCAATGAAAAGTTTTTAGCATAAGATTGAAATTAAGCAAGTGTACAGTTCCACTGAAATCAATGGAACTATACACATACTTAAAAGTTCAACATATGCATAACTCGTTTGTTGGACCAGAATCTTAATTATGACATAATCTTTGTTAATAATATAGTGTGATCATATATTGACTACAGCTGGTTCTACCATCAAAATGGGAAACTAATGAAAGTTTTAAAATGCATTTATATATTGCAGTGATTTTTTTTTTTTTTTAGGTAAGTCAATTCACAATATTCAAGAAATCCCTCATGAATTATACACATTCCTATGTGTGTACACCTGTACAATATGGAACGGATTTCAGAAGGCAGTCTGCAAAATTAACAGCTCTTAAATTTTTCCAGCCTCTTGATCCATATCTAAGTAGCAAACTTTCAAACTTACATAACAGGAATAGAGTTAATTTCTTTTTCAGAAAATAATGCAGAAAAGAGCAAGGACACTTGATACCACCATAGGTATCAATTAATAAAGAAATGGCAATAGACCATTTCCCAAATAAAATGAACTTCTACAAGTTCTACAAGCTCATATATATATAGCAGGTAATTAGGTAGTTAAAATTCCGCACTGACATTTGAAAAGTCTAAAAGCTAAAAAAGCACATCCTTCTCCCTTCCTCTTGCATGAAGCATCTGACCTCATGCTGATTAAAAAAAAATATATATAGATTACTTACTTGCAGTGCTCATGACATTCCTTCCCAAAGTATTAGTGTTGTTATCACTGCTACTTCGACTTAAGTTCATGTTGTTTGTGGCATTGGTACGTGCTATATTGGCTACTCTTCGTACAAAAGACTCCAAGCTAGATGTTTCTCGTGAGGATAAGTTAGGAACACTTGCACTGGAGCTCATCGGTGCCCCAGCAGCCAACAAGGAACTCACTGACAGTCTATTACTTGCTGAAGAGCTAAGAGGTCGTTGTGAAGTTGCTTCTTTATTGGTCAATTCAGATACTGAACTAACATCAGGAGAGCTCACACTAACAATTCCCATGGAGATGGCACTAGACTCCCCAGTGGTACGTATTGAATTATCAGGACCTAACTTCCTTTCCGCATTTTCATTTCCCATGTCCGCTGTTAAGGTGCTGGTGCTTGCACTGGATGATGACCCTACTTCAGCTTGAGGCATGCTATCTGCAGAAGACAGAACAACAATTGGCTCGTGGACGTCAGTGCCTGAAACTATATTTTGTTCCATTACACTTTCTGATCTCCGCTCCATTTTTGTCGAACCCAAGCTGATGTCGCTGCTACTGGCCACGCTACACACAGAACTGCTGCTTCCTTTTCTACTTGAGGAGCCTGCAGCAGCAGTTGTCTTGTCTGGACAGTTGTTTTTCACCAAGCTGCTCCATGACTGCGCTGTGCCTGAAACAGTGGATGAAACAGGTTTGGGTGATGCCGCTGAATCAGGGTCGTACCCTGGTGCAAGCTTGAGGTCAAACTTTCCTTCTGCGCCCATACGGTAAGAGTTAGAGCCACCAGCATCCCAGGTGACATCAATCCAGCCTGGAAAGGGACAGGAGTTTATGAGACCCAGCAGAAAGCAGACAGGAGCGTGTCAGACAGTAGCTCCACAATATGGGATCAGCTTTTCAACAGGGCTGCATTTTTGATTTACTAAAATTATTCACTAATTTTAATGCCAAATAAAATGAAAAGTTTTGGATTTAAAATAATTTGGTAATTTATTAGAACTAAAGTTGGCATGCACATGCCATGATCAAACTACTTGCAGGATATGAGAAGCCAACCAAAAATATTTGCTCCAGGATGTAACTTGGCATACTAGATTTTTGTGGCATCTTCTACTTTGAAACTTTTTTTAAAATTTTAAATAGGCAAGAGTTCTAAGCCCAGGTGTATGTTCTTTTGAAAATCAAATGCTTACTATATCTGAGAAGCAATATAATCTTCCTTAAATTAAGAAAATACAAAACCAAAATTTTGAAGTTATGAATTTTGCAGACTATATTTCTCTGAGGAAACTGCAACTGTTAGAAGAGCATTATAGATTTTTTTGGTTTCTGAGAAGTGTGTAAGAAAAAACATCTTCAAGATACAAAATGAAAAATTAAAAAAAATATATAAATAAATGGATTTGTTTGGGTCTTTTTCATTCTTAAATTTTAATTCAAAATAATGAAATTCAGGGTTTTTAATAGTTCGGTAATAGTATATGCCTATCCTGTATTTCTTACTTTCACAGATAGCCTCAGGGACTTCCACAGTAGTACACAAGCGAAGACCATGTTTGAGTAAATTTACAGGATTGGATTCTGGCACTATAAAAGTAATTGGACAATTACTTGTTTTTTAAATAGGGATCCAACTTCTCAAATTATTTACTGGATGACACTTGAAATAGATCTTATTGTAATATAAACGTAAGAAAATAGAAAGATTAAGATGGTCACTTAATCCATAATTTACGCACAACGGCATGAAAAAGCAGAATGCCAGTCTTCCGTTTCATTTTTTTTTTTTTACCAATGTGAGAATGTTTCCCACATTCATAAAATGTATATAAAGTTTCTTTTAGTATATATTTTACTATATGTTAAGTTATAATGAAGCTTTTTACTGCAGTTTCAGCTGATCAAAAAACCCCCTTTTCTGAGGCTTAAATCGCTGCATATCATATCATGTGGAACAACACAAATCTCTCAGGATCAAATGCCCGTTTATTTTCATTAAATAACAGATACAAGCCTTGATTAAAAATCGTTTGTGCACTGTAGTTAGCTCCAAAAGTTATGCTTTCTGGATAGAGCATGACAACAACAGCACCTGACAAGGACAAGAATCCTTAATGTAAACTAAAACCAATTTTTCGAACAAAATATAAATTTCACAAACGATTCTCAATCTTGGCCAGCAAACTCATTCTGGGAAGAAAGAGTTTTAAGATAAATTAAAAATCTTAAGATCTGAAAAACAGCTATCAAGCTCTCATGTTAGCAGCTTCATAAACCATGTAGCTTTTTTGTTTTAGGTACATATTGATATATGTCAAAGGGGGATTATACTTGGGCAGTTTCAATTAAGCTCAGGCTGTAACTTTACATGCCACAAAGAAATTTTAAATTTTTTCATTTATCTCTGTAAGCAAGTAGTTCAGGATTTCAGATGGCTTTCTTACTAAACCATATATGCAACTTAAGGAAAAGACATCTTAGTTAAAACAACATGACTATTGCTTTTATGGAAGTCTGGAGTAAATATCTTGAAGAAGCATTTTTGGGTTTTTCCCCCCTGTAGGTCCTTTCCTATACCTTTTTTTTTTTTTTTTTTTTGGGGGGGGGGGGGGGGGAAGAAGGACGTTAAACTTGCATATAACATTTTTCTATGCACTATAAAAAAATCACTTTCTATGCATTAGGTTTCTTCTTCCTAGAGTGTACAGAAAACTCTGGCCACAATCCAAAGTGCTCTGACCTGTGAGTAGTCCCACTGAGGTCACAAGGATGTTATTTGCAATACTCTATCCCCCAACAGGATGACTACAGTACAGAGAAAGAAACTGTTGTTTATTTTCATGTAAATGTAGTATCACCACACAATGGTTGAGCAATAATGTAAATAAGTGCAACTATTAAACTTTTGGTGGAAAAAACAAAACAAAAACAGGGACAAGCTACTGATTTGCTAGGAAGTTTGCATAACATGAATGTTACTCACCAGTTATGATTAGAAAAGTATTGCAAGAAAGACTATGGGTATGGCTGCCTCTTATGAACACCACACTGACTACAGAAGAGCTCCCTACAAGCTATACTGAAGTTAAAAAAAGGAAAGAAATTTAAAAATAAAATAAAAAACTGTCTAAGGAGCATGAGGTATTAAAGCACTACTAAAAAGGTCTGGACAACTCTACTTAAGGAAACTGAAGATGCAGGAAGGAATAAATTCTTCATTTAAGAGGCCTCAGAAACGGAGTTAGCATTACATACAAAACAGGAAAAACAAATGATTGCCTCCATTCTGAAGCCTCTTTGATAGTTCCCTATCAAAGCTCTGGCCTCCAGGGCTTTTGCAGGCTTGCATCAGCCCCTCAATATTCACTTAACTGATTTTATATTGTAAATTAGAAATAGTGGCCTGATCCCCGTGAAGCTTGCAAGTTAGAAAAGGTATAGAACATAACAAGAAGGCAGAAAAAATGTTGCAAACGCTAAGCTAGAAGAAAAGAAGAAAGATACTTTAAGATTAAGCAGACAAGAAGCTTAATTTGTCAACTGGACAAATCAATGTTACGCAACAAACTTTTTCAGCTCTAACAGATTCTGTAACAACAATTTGGGTTTTTGATTTGGCAAAGTGCTAAAGCTGTTTATAGCAACCTCCATTTTTAAACCAACTCTATGTCTATCTTTATATAAATACTGAAACACTTTACTCTCATGGATTAAAAAGACAAAAAAAATAATCATAGTTCAACAACAGTGAAAAGATGCATTTAAATCTACCTTCTCTAAAATATTGAGATCTGTTCCCTAAAAAGAACATAATCATTTTCAAAACATGCCAAAGAGAAAACATCACCAATTCTGTAATCAAGATGTGACAAAACATGCAATCCAAAACCAGCTGTAAATTCAAAAAAACACTTGCTCACCATTGTGTAATTCTCCTGTAACAGTGCCTTCGCCCTGTGGGCTCCCATCCTGATCTCGCCATTTCCAATCAATTCCTCTAATTACACGAGCACCAGGAACCATATACTTCAAAACTTGAGAGCGAACCAGACGTCTCTGCCTTCGCAAATTAGCTTCAGCTTCCTTTGCTGCTTTTCCTAGAAGCAGTAATTGAAATCTTGATCATAATCTTTTTTTAAAAGGAAAAACTAGACAAGGTTGTTAAAAGCATGCTTACAGTCTTAACTTATCACTTGCTCACTTCTTTTTTTTTTGGCTATGCATTCAACATCACCTTGTTAATAAGATAGAAGGATGGAAAAACTCTATCTTACCCAACTGATCTTCACACACTCCATTTACAGTGCCATAAAGTTCAAAACCAGACAGGGAGAGGTAGTGTGTTTGCCCACTGGCATTCTTTCCCATCTGCTTTATTCTTATATGTCTCCACCCTTGCTTCTCATCCTTTGGTGGGTCTAAGGGCCATGTTGCTGTTGATCTTCATGTTAATTCAAGGGAATAAAGGGACAAAGTTTACTTTTTTCTACTGGCAATTTACTGAAATCACAAAATCTGAGACCACCAAGAAAAACATGAAAAAACAAGAAACGCTGCAAAGTCTGGATTAGTGCTAATCAGAATTCCCCCCCAAAAACTACTATCCATTTTCTCCAAAAATAAAGTAGCTCTTTCAGCACAAGAGTAAATTCCCATCCCCCAATATGAAAAACACATTAGCAATCTCATAGACCACTTCTGCTGATCTTTGACTGCACAAAGCACTCAAACCTCTGTACAAAGTTACATAATACTTCCATACAGCAATACCAACTGTATATTTCAGGAAACTAATATTACGAAAGTAAATAACTTATTTTACTGGCCCTTAATTTGACAGTTAAAACTTTAAAAAAAGCCAACATCCCATCAGTAATTAGTTTGACATGAATCACCGGTCAAGTGCCTATTGGAAAGCCAAGCCTCAAATGGGGGAAACGTAACCATTTTATGTTATCATGGTGCAATTTAAACTTAAAATTATATCGACTTATTTTGGTATAAGGGAATGTAAACCTTAAAATGTTACTGATCAAGTAAGCTTGGACTCAGGAAAGTTTATGCCATATTCCTCTGGTTTATTTAGTCTATAGCAAACATTTAAACCAATTAACTCAAACCTATTATTTCCATTGCTTATGAAAAATCTTAGAAGTTACACAATAATCCAGTTTTACTCTTAAATTAAACTTAGACATCTTTTATATTCTCAGGGTAGAATGATGGAAAGACATTTTCTAACAATACTAAACCTCTTTGATCATATCCACTAAGACAGGAAAAAACAAGGAACTGTGCACAACACGAGTGCATCACTTCCTCATATCTCTGCTACTCGTAGATATTTAAATTCATAAAGCATTAAGAAAAATATAAATCAAAATGTAAAACTGAATTTGCAGACAAACTAACTGACAAAAATTAAGAAAAAAATAAAATTAAAGATGCATTTTCTAAAGTCTAACAAAGTTATGTTTTTAACCAAGAGTGCTCATATTTATGAAAGCAGATAAATACTCTTCAACATACCCTGGTTCATTGAGACTACAGTCATCAACATGAGTATATAAAGTGGTCCAATTCTGTCCATCCTTCGACACCTGGAAAACCCAATTTCTGAGAGCAGATCTTCCATAACCACGAGCATGGCGTAAGGTATAAGCTGATGGTATGACCCAAAGACCAAGATCTATGGCAAACCAAGCATTCTTATCATCATTAGTATGACAATTCAAAGCTGAACTGTCACGACTTAAGACGTCTTCCAAACGGCCATACGGTAGATTTCTTCCTTCTGAAGATGTAACCACTACTAACCCATAGGCTGCTGGATTCACCCACTCATATGCAGTTCTAATTGAAAAAGAGAAATGTACTATTTGATTACTATTTACTTCTAAGTAACAAGTGAGTATCCAAAATGTTACTAAAAGATGATCTCTAGGATATAATTAACTTCATTTTTTTCTTTAAAATCTTCATAGCTACATAAATATCAGTAATTCAAAGACAATCCAAACATTTCACAGTATCATAGTGGCTTTAAAGGACTATTTTGCATTGATAAGGGAGAAATTAGATCCCAAACAATAAGCTTCAGAGATCTGTAAACTTCTTCAGGTACAATGCACAGGAATTTAAAAATCAATCCATCAATACTAGCAGACAAACTTCTTAGAAAAAAAATCTATTCCACTTCATTTCTTTCAATGTTATTCTTCTTGATTACGATTTATCTAATTTGACTTATTTCCCGCCCCCCCCGGCAATTCTTACTTTGCATTTGTCCCAATCCAGTAAATAATCCCATTTTCATCAAAATCATGTTGGTGTCTGAATACAAAAGTTTGGCCTTCACGTAGTTTTCGGACAAAAATGAAAGAAGCCCTATCAAAGTCATACCACTGCTTTGCTACCTAGAGAATGAAAAAAAATGCAATTACAACTTAAGTACTATCAAAACAGAAAGGCTCTATTCTGTGTAGTGTCTGTGTGGGATGCTGCTCACCATTTTCAGGAGGTATTGTTCTAAAGATTCTACCGTTGCCAAAGGCTCCATTTTCAACATTCGGCCAGTTCGATCAATCAAAGATGTCTCTCCAGAAGCACGTTCTAAACGAAATCTCAGTCTTCTTGTTAATATCTAAGAGCACAACGAAACATTAATAATTAAGGAAAATTAGGTTGGCGATTAAGAAGAACTGACTATGAGGGTGATCAAGCACTGGAACACACTATGTAGAGAGGTTGGGGAATCTCCATCCCTGAAAATTTTCAAGAGTAGGTTAAACAGACATGTAGTTGGGATGGTTTAGTCAGAGATGATCCTGCCTTGAGCGAGGGGTTGGACTAAATGACTTCATGAGATCCCTTCCTGCCCTAGTTATCCATGATCCTAAATGACTCTTCTATTCAAAGTACCATATTTCATCAGATTAAAAACATGTCTTTCCTACTGTTTTTTCAACCCCCCGCCCCAAAACAACCCCCATTAAATCAATAATGAATGGAAATTAAGTTTGAATGACCTCATAAAAACACACAATAGAATCAATATACAAATGTTAAAAATCCTACAAGATTGCAACCAATACTGTCCCATCTCTATGAATATAGAGGAGGTGGAAGTATTTAAGAAGAGACTGGACAACTACTGGTCAGGGGTGAACTAAGAGTATCTTTGCCATGGTTTACTATAGATATTTCCAAGGCTTCTGGGCTTTACTGGTTTCCTCATGGGACCAAGAAGATTAGACAATGGATTTGTAAAGAATGCTTTAGATGCAAATGATTCTACCGGGGGG
>NW_005842026.1:2096781-2104498 GCF_000455745.1 Alligator sinensis | reverse complement strand
AAATTTTTCGCCGGGGGGGGGGGGAGGAGGAGGGTTAGACTAGATGACCTCTGAAGGTCCAGATCTGTTTTCCTATGATTCTGTGACTTACTACTTCTGCTTCACGCATATCCATCTCGTATCCAAACCAAAATCTTGGCCCAACTCACCGCCTCATAAATGTCTTGCTATCAGCTCCAACTCATTTTTTTTATGCCCTCCTTCCTTCTTCCTATCTTGACCACAGTGGATGTCACTAGCATTCTGACTGTTACTCAGGTTCCTAAATGAGCATCATCAACTGAGAGCTCTTTCAAGACCCATCTCACAAATACCTTCTTCATAACAAATTTAAGATACAGCCTTTCCTATGGATGCACACAGATAAAAATAATTTCTAGTCTTTCATCATCTCAATTATCACAACATCCTTTTCCCTAACTTCAAGCAATATAATCTTGCTCCATCCACATCCATTCAAAATCCTCCTGCAAGGATCACACACCCCTTCTATTGCTCTGAGTAGGTCACCTCTCTATATTCCTCCCCTACTCTGTGGCTTCAACTACTGCATCTTCACTTGCAAGGCCATGCCTGATTTATCCCCACCCTATCTTTCTCTCTGTCCCCAGTGAACACCCTATCCCCAATGAATACTGAACTTAGTTAGCCAATGACAGTGTCTAAGTCATCATTTATTACAATCTCATACAAAATCTTTGATTTTTGCAATTCTGCCTGATGCTTGGGAGAAAAGAAGCTCCCTGTAATCATCTGCAAAGTCACTCCCTTACCCTTCTTCCATCTCTCCTAAAAACCCTCCCTTACTGCAAGACCTATAAATAACTTGAAAACAGATAAGGTACTGGTGCACTCAAATCACTAGCATGCTGACCAGTTGTTATGCTGATAACAGGGAAAATTAATGCCCCAGTTTAAACAACATTTAAGTAGTTTTGCAGTTGCAGTTCCAGGAATCCGCAGTGAAAATAACTAATGTTTATTAACAAAGAAGAGCTAAACCAGAATTCCTCCAGGGGTACTTTACTGAAATTTCCCTAGCAAACTGTAGCAATAAACAAAACAAATCCACAAGGAAAACCAATTAAGACTTGTCTACATTCAAAAGCTGCATGTATACTTGTGGTGTGCAATTCCCTGAATATGGATGCAGTTTATAGTAAATAAAAGTAGTGTGGATTGCTATCTGGAAAGGGGAATACTGCTAGACAGATGGAACAGTGGGCAGACCCCCTTTTTATCCATCTGCATGCTCACTTTCAGCAAAAGTAAATGAAAAGGCCAAGTCATGAAAAATCTATAAGAAGGAAAAAACCCAAAAGACAAACAAAAAAACCCCCACAACAAATTGGGCCAAATCCCCTTCAAAATCATTTTTCTCTAATTCTTTACAATTTCATTTCAACATGTCTGAGTTAGATTCATTATACAATTTCATAGCTACTTTAAGAAAACATGGTTTCAATTATATTTAAATTCAGTAATATATTCTGATAACACTGGACAGTTACCTGCAAATTATAAGCGGATCCTGGTGTATCATACAAGTGGAGAGGTAAACGTTCAATAGATTCTAACACTGCTATCAATTTCCGAATTAAAGCCACTGCTGGACGACTATAAAAGGAAGCAGTTAAACATTACAAAAATTACCAGACGACAGTAATTTAAGGTACATATTTGTTTGTATCTCATGGAACAAAAACTACTTTTATTTTAGTCTAGAAGAAAAGCACAATCAGAACTTCTAATACAAAATGACAAGTCATTTGGATCAGGAAAACAAACCACTAAGAAATTATACACGTTTAAAAAACTTAAAATATTAACCATACATGTTTACTTGATTAATTAATTAATTTCTATTTAACAGGTGTTTAAGTAAAATACTACTTCAGGATGTATACTGGGTCTAGAGTCAGATATTTATAGGGTGATCAGAAGCCTTTAGACTTATGTGCATTTAACTGTGAAATGTGACTCATGAATGTGAAATTCCTTTCTACATTTACTAAACCAGCATAAACAAGAGTTATTTAAAACTTAAAAAAAAACCCCAAACCCCCGGAAATTATGCCAACTTGCAAACTTGCTTAGTTATCACTCCAACAAATTTAAAGTCGACTGCCATTGTTTAAAGACTAATTCCATATTTCATAACTGGAAGACCAAAACTCAAATTAAATAATGAAAGGCAAAAGGTAAGGCTTTTAGTTTAATACACGCATTTAATTTTCAATTACATACTTTAATTTGTATAAATGAAGCCATAATTTTATTTTTACCTTTCATCATCTTCATTTTCACTGAACGCTGTTTTGAACACATTTATTCTCTCTACTAGTTGACTGCAATCTTGTTTCAAATCTAAATCCAGAGTCTAATACAAAGGAAAAAAAATTGTAATGTAAAAAATGTAAAGCAGTCACAAATATATATATTTTCTCTGTTATGCTTACTGACTGGAACCATTACAATTTTAATGGGACAGGCAGTCCTCGCATTTATGGCAGGTTACGTTCCTAGAAAAGGTGCTCTAAGTGGAAACAATGCAAGTCGAATCTGATTTTCCCATAGAAACAATGTTATAATAGGCGTTACGTTCCTGCCCAAGGGCCTGATGCCCAACTTTTTATAGGAATGACCATAAACACTATATTTAAATCACCTACTTAATTTTATTTAATCAGAAGGCAAAGAAACACCTTCACTAGGGTCATGGAACTGGCTTTCTTTGGGGAGATTATTGGGGAGACTTAGGGCCACTTACGGTAATTCGCACTTGCGGTGCTCCGCCATTTACAACCATGTTATTACTTACGACACTGGATCCTTGCACTTATGGCATGACGTTTGTGAGCTGCCTGAGTTGCCGTCATGCCATAAGTGCGAGGATCCAGCGCCATAAGTAACAACATGGTTGTAAATGGCGGAGCACTGCAAGTGCGAATTGCTGTAAGCCGAAACTATATAAGTCGAGGAATTCAGGAAAGGTGAAAATGTTGACACAATCCTTGGACAACACAACTAGTTTAATGGTTCATTTGAACTTAGCACTTTATTTGCTATAAAGCCTTTTGCTGTTAGTACATGTTTTATGGACCAGATTTTCAGTCAGTTAAGCCTATATAACTGCAGTTAAGTCAATGAGAAGCCACATCAGGGCAGGCAGTTATTTTGGGCAGAGGGCACTTACTGAGTTTTGCCAAACCATTGAGAGCCACAAGGGTAGCCCCGCCCCTTGACAGGTGCCCCACCGCTGGTCACCACCTTGGGACTGGAAGCCCCACCTCCTAATCCCTGACCCTTGCCACGGGATGTCCTTCCCCTTGAACCCCCACTGCTCCCCTCCAGAATTATATTTTTCCTTATTTACATGCATTTGTGTAGTGTGCCATTCCTCTCCACCCCCTGGCTGGCTGCTCTGGCACCATGTGGATCCTGTCTGCAGTGCCAGGACCACAGCAGCCAGCTTGGCCTGACCCTAAGAACTGGGGTGATAGCCTGTAGTACTCCTCTGCCTCTCCCCCCTCACCCTTAATCGGGATTTCCCTCCAGCAGAGGGAGGCAGAAAGAACCCCATGGTTCCAGGCTAGAACCCTCTGATAGGCAGGGATTTCTGGGCAGGGGATGGGGGAGGGTGGGGCAGCGGCCTTGCTTCTACAGCTGCCTGGTCCTGCCAGCAGCTTCCCCTAGGTCCTACTGCCCCTGGCTCCTGTCATCTTTGACAAGCAGCCAGAGGCAGATAAATATTAATTTTCTAAATTTTTGAGGGGCCCCAGGGGCTGCATCCGGCCTGAGGGCCGTATTTTGCCAGCCCCTGAGCTACATGCATTTACACCAGCTGACAATCTGTACCTTATCTCAATTTGATTCTTTTTAAAAGTGATCTGTATTCTTCTGAAAATTTCTATTCAGTTAACTTACATTATTTAAAACTGTGAGAAGTGCCTGCACCAAGCCACTGCTACACATTTCGTAAGGAGAAATAGTGTTTTCATCCTTCAACAGCACAATTAAATTTTCCAAAGCAGTTTTCATTAAATCTCTCCATGTATTTTCACCCTCAATGCACTGGAAGAGAGAAGCAGCAGATAAGAAAGTAACATAGTTCTTCAGATGCTTAATTAAAATAAGTTTTACTTAGACCAGTTTTGACAGAATAAATAATTTTACAAACCAACCTAATAAATTTGTTGGAACTGGACATTTTCCATGCCAGCTTAAAAATCTATTTATTACTATGCTAATTTTAATTGATTTTTAAGCATTTAGGTTTAAAAGGTGATATTTACCTGTCTGTTTGTATGAAGTTCCCAGGAAGACTCTAACTGGGTTGCTATGTTCCTTAATGTTACAACTACTCCTCGAGGCATACTTTCAACAGCCTTAAAATGATCATCATATAAATCTCTTGCCATAGTTCGTACCTACCAAAGATGAACAAGAATCATAATTATGAATTAAATATTATTTTTATATATTTTAGGATACCAACGAGTCATTTAGATTGATTTTAGAAGAAAGTCTCCTGAAATCTACAAACATCTCATTAGCAGGAACTAACAAGATTCAAAGAGTTCTTAGGCAGCAAACAATGAAATAACAATAAACTACTGTCCTAGACCCAGTGGGTGGTCTGTGCATAAAGTGAATTTACAAGATAAGAAGGGGAGGATATCTTAACTTTGCCAAAAGCATACCTAAACATAAAGTAGCAGCAGACTAGACAGAATGTGGCAGACTACTCTGCAGCTATTCCTATAGTTACAGAACAAGGGCCAAAATTCCCAGTTTTATCTGATCACGGTCCAGCTAACCTAACTTCTAAATGCTGCATACAATTCTAGAAACCCAAGATGCTTGCAAAAGAAGGTGTTTATGGGAAACCAACAGAAAGCACAGGGTATGTTTATTCTGGATTAGGATGGTGTAAAGACTCCCAGGACCAGAAAATAAATCCACCCATTTAAAAAGTTCATAAATGATATATCGTTTTTAACTTTTTGGGTCTCAATATCATAAAAGGTTGTCTTCAAATAGATGCCTCAAATCACCTTCTGCTTACTCTGAACTGAAAAAGTTGGAAGCCATAGAAGAACCTTAAAAGCATTCCTGATTTTTGGAACAAGTAATCAGTTGCCTAAGAACAACAGGCGGGAGAATATACAGAATGGTAGTACATGATATAGTTATTTAGTACTGCAAGGTGCCAGTAATTTTCTCCATATACAGCCATTAAAATGGCACAGTATTTGTTTAAAAAAATGTTGATGTTAAAAGAAGGGGTAATGTATTAAAATTTTAATTTAACATTTTAAATATATTTGTTAAAAGACAACTGAGAACAGAAGGGATTTAGGGCAACTGTACTATGAATATGCTTGATCATAATACGACAATAAATGTGAAAGTATTGCTGTTCTCCAAGAATTCTAGCAACTGGGTTTTGTTCGGTTTTGTTTTGCCCAAGATGTCCATGACTATGGGATGTAATGAGCAGGAAGAAACAATAGGTCATGACACACAAGTCAAAATTAACACACAACTGAGATGAAGATAGGGAGCAGTATTAGTGTCAGTATTGCAATTGACATTTTAGGAATCCACCACATTTGGTTTGTTTTTCTCCACACTACAGCCGCAGCCAGAATAGCTAGGATTTTAACTTAACAAGCAACAAGAAAGTCTATTTTCTGAAGCAGAGTTAAGAATGAAATGCAAATATCTAGTAATTTACACTGCTGTCTACAGCTCTGTTTATAATATCCATAACATAAGTTTAAATTTCTGGCAATTTGTTGAGCTTAACTAGAACTGAAGTCAAGACAGATTATGGGAAATTGGGGATGGGAAAAGTTAGCTATATGTTGATCTTCCTTCCAACTTGTATTCAATGATATAACTTTAGGGCTCTCACACAATTAAAAAATTTGATCACGATTAAAAAAATTGGTCACAATTAATTGCTATTTTAATTGCACAGTTAAAAACTCAAAATTATGCATAGAAAAACAAATTAAGCAAAATTACACTAGTACTTTGTATGATTGGGGAGTGGGTACGGGCTGTATGTGGGAATCTGTAAAGCTGTGGAGGGCTGTGGGTGTGTGTGTGTGGAATTTGGAGCCCGGGGAGGGGGGTTCCTGCATTCCCTGTTAGGATGCAGGGTACTGTGGGTCAGGAGTGAGGGGCAGCAGCAGGGCTGGGGGACCTGTGCCGTGGGAGTGAGGGACAGACGCACAGACACTGCCCAGCAGGCAAGTGGGGGAGGGAAGGGGTGCAGCAGTGGACAGATTGAGGCCCCCATGGTGTGGGAGTGGGGCAGAGCTGCAGGTGGCCTGTCCAGGTGCAAGGAGGGGGCTCCAAAACCACGTGCATGAATAATGTGTTAAAAAATTAATGTGAACACCGATTAACATGTTAATCATGCATGTGAAACATGATTAATTGACAGCCCTACGTAACTTCTATCGATTTAAATGAGAACAGAAACAAACAAAAAAAAAATTGTGGTTGATTCACAAATTGGGCACTTCAAAAAAGCTTAAGCCATAACGTTATGGGAAACTAGTGAACAAACCTTAAAATTTCTCTTTCTGAATCATAATACATAGGTGTGAATAAGAAGAGAAATGACATTTTGGTGTGCTCTCTAATGGCACACTTCAAATAAAAGCCGGCTCTAGGCATTAAAATAGCCCCGATAAATAGGAAAGCATCTTTTCATAATGCAAGTTGAGTGAAAATAGAGGGAACTCTAAACTAATAAGTACAAACCTTTTGCTTTGTTTTCTCTAACTTGGATTTCAGTTTTCTACCTCTTTTGCCAGTCCAGCCAGTCACAAACTCTGATCCTATAAGACAATTTTAAAAAGTCACAATTCCACATGATACCTAAGATGTACTAAATGTACTGTACTTCCTTTACCTGTTAATATATATATACCTACATACTTACCCAAAGAAGTTTCAGCAGTAAACGAATGTTTGGTTCCTCTATTGGATTCAAAAACAAAACCAGGTAGATCTTCTTTCAATATCGTAGCTTGCTGACCATCTGAATTGTGAATAGCAATCTCTCCTTCCTTTAAACAGGTAAGGGACCAATTTCCCACAGTAAGTTTAGTAGGTCCAGGTGCTGATAAAATTGGCTGACTTGTTGTAGATGGTTTGACTTGGCCTCGAGCTCTTTGCAACTTCTCTAAGAACTCACTTCTACTTTCTAATAAAAGAGAAAGAATTTTTAGCACTTGAATTTAATCACCATCCATTTCAAGCCATTTTTTTTGGCAAGAGCAAAATTACTTTTAAAGTTTGTTCAGTGCCAAATTAAGTTTCACATTAAGGCTCTTAAGATAACCTGAACTCTCTCCCACTGCATTTGTGTGCTATAACAAAGACGTATTATTACATGATTACATCAAAACAAGACAATCCATTTTTGAAGGATGCTGAAGATACTTTAATATTTGTATTCAATGTTACCTTTCCTAACAAAGCAAGGTTAAACTAATCCAACTAATCAACTTAATTATGTTAAAAGCCAATATGTAAATTTTGTCCTACTACTACCACTAATATGAAGTTTTCCTATACCCACATTTACTCAAATCTAAAATGACCACCCCCCCTTGGGAAAAAAAGCCGCTCGTCCTGGATTCAAGTACAAGATAGGAAGAGAGTCAGCTGCTGGGGCTCCAGCTCTGACCTGAGC
>NW_005842026.1:2096363-2096750 GCF_000455745.1 Alligator sinensis | reverse complement strand
CCCCCCACCTCTGCCTGGCGCAGGGCGGGCCCCCCCAGCCACATCCCCCTTCCCCTGCTTACCCTCAGTCACAGCTTCACCTCCTGCCTCATTACAGCTCGGGACACAGTACATGGTGGCTCTAGCCTGCACCTAGTCAGCTCCAGCCCCGAGCCACTCTGGGCTGGGACTGTACCTGTTACCATTGCTGCCTTGTCAGGCAGGATTTGGAGCTGGAGCAGCAACTGAGGGTAAAGCAGAGACGGGGAGGTAAACAGGTGGGGGGGGGCAGGCACAGGGGGCATAGACATGGGAGCAAGGTGGGAGATGGGGAGAGGTGGCAGGGGTCAGCCCATTTGACTCCCCAACATCTGGCCCCACCACTGCTTTGTCCACTGCACCCGGGGG
>NW_005842026.1:2093069-2096332 GCF_000455745.1 Alligator sinensis | reverse complement strand
GGGTTGATTTAAGACGACCCTCCAATAATTAGATTTTATACATGGAAAATTACAAGAATAAAACGTATTTAGGAATTTTCTACTTATAGACTCTTAATTACTTGGGAGGTTAAATTTAAAGTAGTGTTCGATTTGTATACATAAGGCATTTTAGAAAAGAAGCCCAAATCAGACCTCAAACAACCAGGAAACCTTCCGGTATACTTCCCAGAACCTGGTGATCCCTGGGGGGGGGTGGATATCAAGTTTCAACCTTATGGTATCATTGTCCCTTCAAGGGTCTATCTGCCTCAACTCAGCACCCATCAGGCTACTACACCAGTTTCTACCATAATAACATGTCCAGGAATGATGTGGCATTGTATTTAGTGATCTTTGCTCTCCCTCCAACCCCTGCAGCCTGCAAGAGCAGTAAACCCTTTATAGCTTGACTTTTCAGAGGCAGCTGTTGGAATTGGTCCTGAATGAGGTTTTGAACTGATGCCTTCTAGAACCAGTTCAGGATGACTTAGCCACAAAATCAATGCTTGCAGAGGAATGAATATGGGGAGTCAAAGAGCATATAGGTGACAGTAGATCTTTTTTCCCCTGTTGCATGTGGAAAAAACCTTGTCTTGGATTCAAGACCTACAAATTCATGAAGTTATTCCAATGAGATGCCATTGCTCTTATTCTACTAGCTACAGGCTCTTTGCTTATCAGACGGGAGAGCAAAGTGAGTCTTATAGGACCCATATGGGACAAATCAAATATTTAACAGAAGACAAACAGAACTGTGCTACTGTATTTACTTGAATATAAGAGAGAACCCCGATTATAAGATAATCCCCCCAAATAATTAGATTGTATATATGGAAAAAATTATAAATGATAGATTCTATACCTGGAAAAATATATTTTTTTGAAATTTACCTTGAATTTCACAGATTTCACAGAGATTAGGGCTGGAAGGGGCCTAGGAAGATAGAGTCCAGCCCCCTGCCCCAGGAGCAGCAAGTCACGAAGGTCAAAGGATCCCAGCAAGATAAGTGTTCAAACATTTCTTAAAAGAGTCCAGAGTAGGTGCCTGCACCACCTCTGGAGGGAGTCTATTCCAGGCCTTGGGGGCTCAGACAGTTAAGAAGTTTTTCATTATGTCCAGTCTAAAACTGTCTTGGAGGTGTTTGTGAATGTTGGTCCTTTTCATCCCTTGGGATGCTCTGGTGAACAGGTGTTCCCCTAGATCCTGATGCAATCTGTCCCTCTCCCACTGCTACACGGGAAAAAAATCTGGGAGGTCAAGTAGCCCCTTTGCCCTCTACCCCCCAGCCCCCAACTTCTTCCTCCTGCAGCCCCATCCCTCCTCTTCACTGTCAGACCCTGTTGTCCCATACCACAGAGAAGTGAGAAACAAATTTGAAAAACTGACTTTGAAATAAACTTAGCTATAGCATTTTGCATTCATTACCCACAAACTTAGTTCACCCAGAAGTGATGCATGTGACCATTTTTTAAATTGTTGCAAGTTTTAGCACAAGTACTAAATAAACACACTTAAGTAGCACTTTAGCACATACATAGATAAAGTACAAAGTATGCATGATATTAGTCCAAAGTCAAAAGGCTCATGATTTTCCATACAGTTCATTGGGCTGAGCCTCAGCAGCATTTCAAGCCCTGGTGACCCCACAGCCTAGCACGCTCAGTATGTGTGTGTACTCCAGATACCCCCCACAAAGGATCCATGTGCTAATTGGGCCCCCACTCATGACTGGAACTCTGGTCATGAGTCCTGGGATCTTCCAAAAAAGTATATGTAGACGAGGCATAGAGGGCTTCACCTCATGGAGGGTGGGGTTGTAGATAGCAGAGTCCTGGCATTGTTACGCATGCATAGGATGACTAGAGGTTGGAGTAGCCTAGAACATTTGAACTCCTAATCTTAATGTCATGACCCACTTCTGAAACCTGAGCATGTGCAGTGAGTTGTTTGACCAGTACCTAGGTGTTTGTCTGGTAACCAGGGGAACTGTGGCAGTTAGGACCATTATTTTAATGAGTTATTATGGGTTGTTGGGATAGTTTGATTTGTATGGTCCTAGCTGCGATTGACTTCGATTGGCATTGACTGAGAGAGTAACGATTCGATCTGCATGCGACTGACAGGTGGCATGGTTCGGACGTTATAAAGCCTGTCCAGTGTAGGTGCTGGGGAGGCTTTTGGGGGTCATCGCCATCAGAGCTCGCTGGGACCTGCTGTCACGCTCTCAACCTCTTTTGCCTGGTGTGTGTGCATATACAACTGATTTAGTATTCAAATACTTGGGTTTGTGGAACCCAGTTTATCGACTGTGGAGCAAGTGAGAACAGTGTGTGTGACAGTGTTCGGGAGCAACGACAGGACCAACAGGAGGGTCCTGATCACCTGAGCACTTGCTGGCCACTCAACTGCTTCTTTACCCGATCAACACGATGCCGAGTATCACCTACCCCTTTTCTGAGGTGCTTAATACTCGCCTGCATGTGAGGGAACAGCACAGAAATCCTCAGGGGTGTGAGGCTGCAGAGCAGGCCTGCCCTGCTGTCAGCAAACTAGGGTCATAGTCAGCCACCTCGGCTGAGAGACTGGCATCGGGTTCTTAGCTGTTCTATAGTTTAACTGTTTATAGTACTGTATACTGTGTCTGTATACTGTTGTTTGGTTTTGTTGGTTCTTGTCTTAATACACTTGTTAAACTTCACATTCATGTGGGGTTTTGCTTGGTATTTTGCGCCTCTGGTTGGTGCCGGGCAATAGGCCAATGTCCAGAGGGATTTAACTTTTTGGTGTCCCTTGAATCTAATGGGGAGGTTGGTGGGGTACAGAGGCTTAACAACCCTGTGCGTGTGTTTGAGAACATGGGTGGGTGCCTGAAGTGGTCCACGGGGTTCTCTGCTTTATTGTGGCGTGCCTGCCTTCTCTTTTCCCTGCTCTTCAGGGCCACACTAATCATGCTAAAAGAGGGGCCAACAGAGGGATACTCGGTGAACTGCTTGGGGTTTGGTTTGGTGATGTTTGCAGACATTTAAGGCGGCAAAGTAACAGAAAGTCACGGCGGGGTCCGTCAGGAGGGCCGTGATCTCCTTGAGGTCCCTCGCTCCGTGTCAAGGCTGGCCCAAGACACCCTCTTATTCTTGCCCGCCACGTCTTGCTGGTAAATATAAGGTTGGGAGGCTGCCTATGACTCCCTGGGCACGGCTACTCGGGACCTCTGTCCCCGCGGTTCTCCCGGACTCCTGTGGTC
>NW_005842026.1:2089719-2092225 GCF_000455745.1 Alligator sinensis | reverse complement strand
TTCCTGCATCGCTCGCCTCCTAGCTCCAGGAGCTCCTGCCCCTCTGGCTGCTGGCAGGGAACTGCCAGCCTGGCCTCAGCCCTGGGCTTTATAAGGGCCAAGCCCTGCCTCCTACAGGCAGCCGGCTCTCCTTAGTTGCCCTGGCAACCTGCAGCTGTGCTCGTTACCCTGGCAACCCTCATCTGGGCTCATTAGGCTCTGCCAGGGCTCTCCCCCTGGCAGTTTCTCCTCTCTAGGAGCAGGCACTGAGGTGCCCTGCGACACAGACATTATTGGAAATGGGAAACAAAGACAACTCAGCTGCAGGAGCAAAGAGGAAGTTGAAATGTATGCAATATAGTAGCTCACCATGACTTGAAAAAGAGTTGGTGCCAAGGGGGACTGTGCTCAATGGGCCCTACCATGCATTTAATTCAGATGGTTTGCACTAGTCTATCTTCATAGCAGCTTCCCATCAGCATGTTTGCCTCCTATGGGCCATGTGTTTTATTAGTCATGCTCAATACTGGTTGCATTTAAATCAACTCCTTAGTTGGTTTCCATTACTGAGCACACGCTACTTTAAGCAGTAGTTCAAAGATAGGCAATGTATTTAATGTGGTTTCTTTGTATGCGTATGTAAAATGAGGGGCTTTTTCACCCATGTTGACTGGGGAGGAGAGGGGAAGACCTCATCTTGTATTTTAAAAGTAAATACGCTGTTTTTCAAGATTATTTGGGGTGACTTCAACCTAGCTTGCCTAGTTATCAAACTCAAACTCATTTTCTATAAAATGCTATCATAAACCATGATATGCATCATATTTAAGTATGTTTAATTAAAAGTTTTAATTACTGTAAAGCCTGACATTTAGATGGGCTTGTATTTTTCAAGTAAACTTCTAGACAAAATGCAAACTTAATAATGCCTAATGAAATGCTCCCAGATTAAAATTTTAAAAAGGACCATCATCTTTCACCACACTCTTGCAACAAGTTTTTCATTACTTTAGTATTCACACACATTCATAATAGCCATTTCCACAAGCTGTAAATTATTCCTTTAAATAAAAGTTTTTAAACATGAAAAGTTGAGGTGTACAATCTTGACTATTTCCCTTACCGACTAGAAGTCTTGGAATTTTTTTCATTTTACCTAAAACGTTATAATTGCAGGAATTAATGAAACTTCTCCCAGTGTTTCAAACTGGATAATATTTTATAAACCGATGTTCTGTTTACATGCAAGAAGGCATATTTAAGGTTGCCTTAACTCATATTTGACTATATTAAGTTAGCTATGGAGAAGGGTGAAGACAGACCAGCTAAAAATTTCACAGTACAGAGAAAAATAAATCCCTGTAAAGAGTTTTCATCTTGTATAGTTCACAGTAAATTCCACTGCTGAATTGCAGTAACCTCCTGTAACTGAGCAAGTATCTTTTCACCCATTTGCTAATTGAAAAAAAGTGATAAAACAATTAATCTCTTTACGTAATTTGTTAAACACTGATTTCAAACAGCAAAGCACATATTACAGTTCAGGGCAGAAACCAAGGATGCTATCCTGCCATTCGTAATCCCTTTAACTAGCCTCATAAGAGTTCCACAATACCAACCAAATTAGGTAGAAGTGGCCAACATGGAGAAAAGAGTGAGCATGCAGTACAACTATTGTTGTACTAAGACTGCTACATTTTACCCGTTTTGGAAGGAAGCATGTGCGGGGTGATCATGACATGCTTCCCCAGGGCTCTCCTGAGGTAGGATAAGGCATGCCCTATGTGGCCAGGTATGAAGAGCAGTCTCTCCTTAAATGAGGCCAAAACAAATCCAATTTCACTGAAGCTGCAGAGACATGAAACTAGTGACTGTGTACAAGATTTTATTCCTTGGCACGTGTGAAACAAAGATGACCTAGAATCTAGGAATTTCAAAACGAAATTCAAAGAGGTGTTCATACTCTCATTTTAATTCAACTCAAACATCTCAGCACAGAAATTATAAATGTCTTGTAGTCTTGACACAGACTTCTGTCTTTTGTCACTTTATAGGTAAGGGTGCCTCCCCAATCTTTTTTAAAAAAGTAATTACCATACGTATTACTGCCTAGGTATTGATTATATGGGGTTATACAGAATTAACATCCATGTCATTGTACCCATGTCATATCATCTTACTTATCGGTCTTCAGAGTGCTTTCTTCTTCATTCACATGAGCATGGATAATATTGCAATACACACACTGAATTTAAGACAACCCCCCCTCAATAATTAGATTCTATACATGACAAGCATATACACACATTATAATTTTCCATGAATAGAATCTAATTATTGGAGGGTTATCTTAAATTTATCCCTCTCACTGCTGCAATGGGGAATGCTACCAGCTTCTCCCTACCATTTGCCCTCCTTCTTAGGTGCCTGTGCACTCTGGCAACTGCCCTCCTCACAACTTGCCTCCTCTGGTACGGTACTAACCTTCCCTGGCACCTGCCTTTATCCCTGGTACCTGCCCCCCCCC
>NW_005842026.1:2067797-2089688 GCF_000455745.1 Alligator sinensis | reverse complement strand
CCCTGGCCCGTCCCCCCCCCCCCCATGGTGTCATCCCTCCACCCCCAACCTCCAGCTCTGCTCCACCTGCTGTGGGGCCAATTGGTAGCTGGAGCAACCATGCACTCCATGCCTCAGACTCAAGTGGGGATTGGGATGGGGCCAGAGAAGTGGAAGAAATGACAGGAGAGGAGAGGCCGGGGGGGGAGGGGAGGACAGGAAACAGTAGCAGCTCCAAGTCCGTCCCTAAGCCTAGGCTGGAACTGAAGCCAGAACCATAGCAGCCACCTGCCCCTCCCCACCCCCAATTGGATTCAAGATGAGGGGCTTTCCTCTCCATGTTAAATATGGGGGCAAAACTCATCTTGGAGTCAAGTAGATGCAGTATATTATATTACATTACGATGTGGATAGATAACATGGATATAAATAAGCTGGATAAAAAAGAAAGCACACTGAAGGCTAGAAAACAAGACCAGCCTTCAAATAATTTTAATTTATACACACAATATAGCTCTCTCATTAAACTGAGGAATTGGGAAGCATGGGAAGTTACCTAACTAAAGCATGAGACTATTATAAAAAAAAACCCAAACAAAAAAAAGCAAACAAAAAAACAAAACTCTCTTGTGTATTTATGTATTCTTTATGGAAACATCTGTCTCAAGACATGTGAAGTACGAATCGACTTTTAGATAGGATGGCATTTGTTGATTTTAACTGTCTTTTCTCATTCCTTTATTTTTAAGGTATAGTCCTCACTTTGGATTTCCAAACTCTTTGTGGAAATGACAAGTTAGATTTTAGTTTTTCCACCCTGAAAAAAGTAAGTCCATTAGCTTTCAACATAAAGGACACAGATACCTGTTCTTTGAATGTATTAAGTGAATAAAACCTTTGCACCTTATTTCAATCCTGAACCACAACACACACACTCTCTCGCTCTCTCTCTCTTTATTACTTGTGAAACGTAATAAAACCACAATGCATTATACAGCTGATAATTCACAAATGCACGAACAGTTACACTGGTGAAAAGATGAAATGCTCAGGAAGGTTTTTTCTGCTGCCTTGGCAAAGGCAGTAAACCAGTATTCTTCAAGAAAAAAGTCTGAACATTCTGCACAGGGTACAGAAAATGTGTTGAAAAGTATTTACATTGCATGGCCTGCTGCCTAATGCTTTCTCCTGTTAACTAGGACACTGTAATGTTTCCCATCCCTGATGAGAAACTTTCCAATACTTTGTCTTCAAACGCATGCAATCTCATTCAGTTAGCTAAAAGCAAACAACAAATTGCCTTTTAAATCTGCTTTTCCTGTGATGGCCACTACTGAGCGCTTTTAACATCTGGCATGGTAAGTATGCATGGAGAAGAATCAAAACAAAACAAAAGTTAATACACTTTTGCTGCCAAGATGTTTACTTAACATAATTCACCAAGGAAGTCAAGTTACGGTCGCATGCTATTTGATGAAATGCACCACAATTAACTGACCACCTTCCACGTTTACATCCTTTACTATTTAGTAAGCAAATTCCTGCAAAACAGAAGAGCTCAAATCAAATGATAAATAAATTTAACAGTTTCAAGATTTAGTTTATCATTAAGTCAAAAATAAATCATACCTGAACTATCTGATCCTCCTTCAGGGCTTCCACTGGAGTACATTGTAGCCAATTTTCCATCCAAGATAAATCTGAACCATCCATTGCTACCATTAGATAGTTCCAGGGCTGCTGCATCACTCCAGATATATAAACAGTCCCTTCCCCTAATGATTGACCAGTCTCTCCAGTGATACGGTTTACCCTGCTGTAGTTCTTTAGCATCCTCTTGGGGTTCATCCTCCTGTAATGAAATTATGTAAGTAAAAGGCTATTTAAAAAGTTAAACATAGAAATTAATATAGTTAAAATAGTTAAACACAGAAGTTGGTCTAATAAAAGATATCAGATTCACCCAAAGAACCTTGTCTGCCTATGTCATTAGACCAACACGGCTACAACCTACACCCCTATAACATAGAAATTAAGCATTCAAAAATGTAATCTCTGGACAAGAACTAATTCTGTAAAAAGGGTCTTTTAAAGGATTGTTTATTGTGAGCACTTAAAATGAAATTATAAATGTCATTTAAAGCCTACTAGTTGGGGTAGCTCTCTCAGTCATATTGCCAAAGACACTGAGAAGGGCAAAGGATATTGTGGCATCTCTTATTAGACCAACTGTATAGCTGGGAAGAAAGTTTGATAGCAACTGATTAACACAGTTACATCATAATGTAACAAAAAACTGCTGTCCATAAATCTCATGACTAGTGTATTTTAAAAGTTCTTATTTTACTACAAAAATATCAAGTTCAGGTAATGTTGCAGCTTAATGTTGTGGCTTGTTCTCTACTTGGAATCACCTGGTGGGAATCACCAAAGATGATCTAATAAAATCAAAATAGAAACCATGGTGGAAATTAGCTGGAAGTAGTGAGGGATTAGGAATGTGAAATTTGGGAACTGACAAGATGCCCTCAAAACATATATTTTAGTGTCTTGTTGTGATGTAGCAGTGTACTTATTTTTAAGCAGTCCATTATAACAATGTTTAGCAATCTATTAGCTATTTGATAAGATTACTTTAAAAATCTCTTTGGCTGTAAATAGATCTATTCACCACCTTCACTTGCAGTGCTTTCTTTTTAAAGCAATGTAAAAAGTGACAAATGTTCATAGTAAGTTAATGAAACCAAATGTCCCCATTTTACAGATGAAAAAACTGATAAGGGTTTCATTTCTTGTTTTCTAGCATATTATGTTACCAAATAAGATGCTGAGCCAATTAACAAAATATATATATTGAGCACTACTAAGTTTTGTTTTTCATTGACCCTAATACAAGACTATACATAATTTAAAATCACCCCCCAAAATTAGATTCTATAAGGACAATTCATAATTTTGGTATAAATTTATAACAAGTAAACAGGTGTGGGAGCGGAAGCACAAAGTTGGGGGGGAGACAGCAGTTCTGACTGCAACCCTCAGCCCACACTGTGGCTTAGAGTCACAGCAGCTGCCTATCCACCCACCCTTTACTCAAATCCACGATGAGGGGCTCCCCCAACAATGTTAAATGGGGAAAAAAAACCCTAGTTTTGGATTCATGTAAACATGGTGGTAACCCCCCCCCACAATGTTCTCATAACCTGCAAAAAATACATAAATAAAAGATTGCTTCCAAAAAAAAGGGTGTCAGACAATTCCTACCTTTTCAGGTTTAGATTCTTCTTCATTCTCATCATCAGAAGATGGTCCTGCTAAAGTTGACACCTTACTAATTACACCAAGTCTAGCAAGTTGGTCCAGAAAGAGGTCACCACCTTTATCTACCAAATCCCTGATGATCTGCAAGGCTAATAAGTGGCCATCATCATCATCCTAAAAGAAATTGAAAAGAAAAGAAAGATGTACTTAGTGCAATCACTTCAACTGTTAAGCACTGTCAATCTACTAACACTATACTAAATAACTTTTTCATTTATCAAAGGGCACAGCTACAAACAAGTTTTCATGAAGAAAGTCAGGGCACCAGTTTACAGTGCCTTAAGGCAGAGTTCCCAACACTAAATTCACAGCCTAACTTCTCATAGTAACTTTTCTGGGCACCGAGACTTTGGGATGTACACCTATCACATGTAGGCCAACTAGGTTAAAACCTAATGCTCAAGTAACAAGCTACTTAAAACTTTGTTCTGAAGACTGATTCAACATAATACAAAACCAGTACATATAAGTTACAAGGATATAAGAGGCAAGGATTTTGTGGGTGGTATTTTTTTTAACTGGACCACTTGTATAGTTCAGATAGATTTAAACAAGCTTTTGAATGCATTATATTATATACCTGAAGAAGACTGCATTGCACATAAAAGCCTAAATTTATTCCAAACATTCAGTTGGTCCAATAAAATAAATCCTTGCCTCTTTCATTTCCTGGAACCATCATGCCTACATCACTCCAACACTACCAATATGAGATGGAAGGTTTTTTATTTCACAAATATAGTAGAGTAAGTAATAAAAGAACCATCCTTACCTCTTGATCAAGCACAGTGGCAGTGATTTCAACAAGTACTGTGGGCAGATTGTGGCCAGCATCAGAATCACAAACCTCTTTTAACAGTGCTTCAGAACAAAAATGAATCATTTTTCGAATTAGGGCAAGACTTGCTTTCCTTTAAAAAAAAGAAAAGAAAGTGACCTTACCCAAGCACGTAAAGTTTAATAAATTAAAGTAATATACAAACTACACACAAACTGTTTATGTAGTCTATTTACCATATTTACTTGAATCCAAGGTGAGGTTTTTTCTTCCCATTTACAATGGGGAAAAGTCCCTCATCTTGGAATCCAGTACGAGGGGGGCAGAGAGCTGCTGCAGCTCCAGCATCAACTTCAGGCCAGAATCGGAGGCACCACTGCTGCATACCCTCCCCCCTACCATCTCTGCACCCCATGCATCCTCAGGTCTCCTTACTGTTCCTCCTCCACCAACTGGCTCCACCCTCACTGCAGTCCAAGGCACAGAACACGCCCCGTAACAGTGGAGCTGACTCTGCACTTCTACTATGACAACAGCCCAGTCTCTCATCAGTATTGCCAGGTCTGGGGGAGCAGAGGCTGTGGGGCGAGGGGGAGAAAAAGGGGAAAGGATTCCAGGGTATGTGTGGGGGTGGGGGACGGGGACAAGGTGAGTGGGAGAGGTGAACAGGCAGCAGAAGGTCAGCTCCTTTACTGCCTCCTCCACTGCCTGAATCCCACCACTCCTTTCTTCACTGCAGTGGTGATGGGGACAATTTTAAGATGACCCTCCAATAACTAAACTCCATGTGTGGAAAATTATAATTACACATTTTCCATATACAGAATCTAATTATTATGGGGGATGTCTTAAATTTAGGACTGTGTTATATTCAGGCAAATACAATATGTACTTTCACAAAAATATGATCTCTCAAAGTTTTGTGCAATAGCTGGGACTGGAAAAAAGGAACTAAGTCTTAAATCTATTAACCTATAGGCGAGTAGAAACAAAGCAATAGTTCTGAAATCCTTTTCTACCTTCTCTAGGAAAAAGGTACTCAATAGCATAATCTTTAGCCACTAGTTACATAGCGTTTTTCAACGTTCTTTTAACAATACTTGCCTAGTTCAACTCACTACTTCCCTGTTATGTATCAAAGGGTTGGATTTAACCATTTTTGCCACAGTACTGGATTTCAAGCTCATGTTAAGTTACTTATTCACTGCAACTTCTAAAACACCAGAGCTGCCTGCATTCTCTGGCTACCTCAGGCAGGTGCTCCCAGGCTTGAGGAACCCAGTCTTGGACAGGATTGGACCCTCAAGTTCCAGAATTGCCTGTCCAACTTGCCTGCTTATAGAAGCACCCCCAGGAATCTCCAAGGTGCATCTCCAAGCAGAGAATACATTGCCCATTGTCTCTCACAATCCAACGGCCAGGACAAAACATGACGTGTTTCCCACAATGAAGTGGATCAGCTGTGCCAGCACATCCCATCTGCTTCATTTGGCGATATCTACTTATACCCTCAGTTTCTACAATCAACGTTAAGCTCTTTATACTGGTCTTCAAAACTCTCCAAGCTGGTTCTTCCCCACACACTTGCCTTCCTCCAAGTCACATGATATCACTATAGCTCCTTCTCCCTGTTCTCATTACGGTGGCATACAGGGACAGGATAACTACTGTGGCTAGGCATTCTATATGCATAATATTCTTTTTGACTCCTTTCATATTGCCCTTTAACATCACAGCACTCTCTGCCTGCTAGGTCTCACCCTAATTTCTCCTCCGAGTCCCCGCTTAAACACACCTTTTCCAAAACATCTCATTCTTACCTCCCCTATATGGAGAAAAATACTGAAATCCTAAATATAAGTCACATCATTAACTACTCTAGTTCCTGCTCTGTCACTTTGTGTTACATTCCATGTCAATCATAGATGTTATGCAATGCATGTTTACCATTAGGGTAAGTACCAGGGTGATGGGAGCTGCACTTAAAAAAAAAAAAATGTAAGTCTCACTTAAGAAAACAACAAAAAAACCCACCCCCCACAAGAGAGAGAGAGAGAGCCATCATCATCTGCAGTTTTCAGATGGTTTAGTACACTTTATCAAATATAATGTATTATGACATTTTCAGCTAGTTCAAATTGCAAATGTCAGCATGATGAATGGATGTGCAACACTTGTGAAGACTGATACAAATAAAAGATTACCTTATTGAAGGCAGCATAGTTTGTTGAAATGTTTGGGCAAACACAGGCAATAGTCTTTTCAAGTATATGGGTGCCATTTCAGGGTCTCCTTTGGGCTCGTTACATTCTTCTTCATCTTTGTTTGCATCTTTCTTTTTCTTTTCATCTCCTTTGTTAACAGGACACATCCAATCACCTGGAAAATCATTTACTGATCATTTATTTTCCTACCATGTAAAACTCAAACAGCCATTTCCAATCACAACTGAGAGACTAAACACGAAGCACACCTTTTTCAAATGCAAAGATTATTTGTGCAACACTATGAAGCAAATTATGGGCCAAATACTGAAAGAACTGCCAACTGCAAAATAGTAGCTGAAAATGTCTAGAAAGAGTGTAATACTCAAGGTTTGTTCCCTTTCAAAATATGCTACCATTTTACTTCATTATGCTTTATTTTGAGAAAACAGAAAATTAAAATGTAATAATACCCCCACTAGAAGAGGGAAGTTATAGAATAATTCATACTAACCTGGAGACTGAAGAATTGCGACTACTTCACTGTGCCCTCTTTCACGAGCTTTGTCTAAAGGAGTTTTCCCATCTTCATCTCTCAGATCAGGGTTTGCACCATGTCGCAAGAGAGTCTAGAAAAGAACATTTTTAAAGAGAAATTTTGTAAGATTCCTCCCCCAAGTTCCTAATCCTATTGTCAATCAGTACATTCCTCTGCTTCTTCAGACCCACATGTAGCATTGTGAGTATATGTTCTCTGTATGGTTGCTTATGAAAGTATTTGTCTATTGAAACTGCATAACCAAGAACTAGAAGTTCTGATGAAAAGAGAAGAAACTGACAAGATTAATTCAACCCCCTGAAGGCATACTTCCACTCAATGTTTCTCATCACAGAACTTCTCTTCAGAAATGGTTCCAGCTAAATATAAAAACATTTGTGCAGGTTTTTTTTGCCTAACATACTATAAAAGTTAGGATTTGCACCTTTGCTACTTGAGGCCTTCCAAAACATGCTGCATAATGTAATGATGATGATCTCTGCCCTCGATTAACATCAGCACCCCTTTCACAGAGAAATTCCACCTGTTAAATAAAAAGGAATCTAGTTACCTTACTTATATATTTTCCTTAAGAAAGAATTGAACAGCTAATTTATTGAGCTAATTTATGTAGCATTATTAGTATAAACAGTTAATTTATGCAGAGTTAATAAACTTAACTTACCATTTCCTGAGTTCCAAATGCTGAGGCCCAGTTTAATAAAGTTTGTCCAACATCATCCATAAAATTAACTTCAAAAGCTGAAAATTAGACACAGTAGGGTAATTATTTCAAGTCCTTAGTACAATACACTAATCATTAATTTACTGTAAACAAGAGTGGCAGAGGTCCCATTTCTGGATCTCTAAACAAACTTAAAACATCAAAATATTCAGAAAGTTTGACGTGTGAACCAAGGATAAAAAAACAAAGTTAACCTTGTTGTTATCCAGAACTGGCCTGTATTTAGCTACGTAAATTAACATATAGTGTTGGCAAGTTTCAAGATATCAGCTTAGTATTTACATCAACATTAATCAATTGACTATAAAAGAACTCAGAATTGCACATTTCATTCATTTTCTTTTCCAAAATATTTTACCTACCTCCTGTGTCAATAGCATCTATTAGCGCATCAGTATCTTTACTGCGGATGCAGTCTATCAGCTGCCGATGTGAACGTTCCCCAGAACTATCCAGCCTACGCAATCCTGGGATTCTACCTGTAGATCCAGCACTTGACTTTGGCAGGGCTTTTCGCCCTTCAAACAGTAGCACCAAGAGAAGATCTACTAAACGCATAGTATCCAGAACACATCTTTCATCACCCTGCAATGCACTTTCTATAGAGTCTGGAAGTTCAGATCTTAGGAGATCCTGGAAATAAGTAAAAGTCTAAACAATGAAAAGTATAAAGGACTTCAGAAAAAACTGAGAACTGAGATCTGTTGTTATATGTACTGTTTCCTTGGATTTTTCCAAAGAATACTTTACATATACAAGATTTTTATCATGCATAATATTCTTGTAAGTGGTAAAAAGCTTTTAAAGCAAAACAAGGAAAAATTACAAAAAACCCTGTAATACATAAAAGATTCTTACATGCGTTACTACTGGAGAGCCTCTGCAAAGGGTTGACAACAGGCTTACAATAGTCGACACCTGATTGCTTAATTTAGAGTCTGCAGCCGTGGATGGTGCACCAGTGCTGCTCCGACCTGGTTTGCATGCTGAAGAGGGCCCTGATGCTGTACCACCAGCTGCTGCCATGCGAGATAACAACTCCTCAGTTAGTCCATGTTTAGCTAATGGAGCTGGATCAACTCCACGACGTGTGAATCTGTCAGCTAATGAAGCAAAACATCTCAGGGCTCCATCAGAAACCTACAGAAGAAGTGAAAGGTAGTAAGATGCTCTAATTTTGTCACTTAGGGGAGAGAGATGAATTCTGGCAGCCAAAAATATAGCTTGCCAAAACACCTTATAGGAAACATTCATATTTAATTTAAATGCTTTAGCTGTCCTAAAATTTAAGTAAAGTTTTTAGATAGTCATTATTTCAGTATGTTTAGTAATGTATGGTGTTGCCAGCTTTCCACAAGAGAACTGACTTTACTTATATTTCAGAATAAGAAACTCTATCCAGAAAACAGCACTGAAGAACAAACTGCTACTCAGCTTTTAAGCATCTTGAAAAGGCATAAAGTTACAAAGTTTTTCTAATAATTAAAACATTGCTGAAATGTTCATATTTAATAAAACTTATTGAAAGTTAGTCCTAAGAGAAAGCCACTAACATTCTATTCACAGCCACAAAAATGTTAATTCCAGCTTTCTACTAAAGAGCACTTCTCCATAGTATTGAGGAAACAGGAGCTCATAATGATGGCAGCACCCGGTAGCATCTTCCCACTAGCAGTCACCTCCTTAACCAGGCAGACAGGCCCACTGACCTACTGTCCAGGACAACCATCCAAACCATCGTTTACCCACACCTGGATTATGTGACGTCACTAAAGAACTGCCATTTTCCCTTCAATATGGTGTACAAAGTAAGGAACATCTTCTTACTCTCTTGCAAATCAGCTGCTCCACCAAACTCACAATCGACTGAGCAGGTAGACCTGATGTCTACCTCTCTCAATATGCCCTGCACATGAGTAAAACATCAAACCAGGATCTGAAAGATTTTCAGTTGTACCTTTTCTTTCTCAACCTATTAAACATTTCAGCTGCCTTTCCCTGTCAGTCGCAGCAGCTTGTCCCATCAACAATTTTGCAATGATATGCAGCTCTGGCACTTTTCCAGCAGGTCACTAATTTGAGTTGACTTTTGTCACAGCAGCAGCAGAAGTAGCAGTTAGAAAAAAAAATGCAGGCAAGGACTCCTGTGGTCAACTGCAATACATAGGCACGTTCTGGCTTCTATGAAAAGTAGGCCAAAGATTTTGTTTCATCAGTATATTCTTTTGCTGTTTCTGTTGTTTTGTTTTAACCTCCAGTTGTCTTGCACATCTCTAAGCACAGCCATCAAATGGGTGGGAGGGGTAAGAATTATTACCAAAACATTTCCTGTTTACCTTTTCTCCCGAAACTAGTCTGGGTCAGAGATATTCTAGAAAGGCCTCAGCAGTCAGTTTATCCTGTCGACTAGTATATGAAGATGACAACAGTAGGATTACCTTCTGCTGTACTTCCAGGGTCTGTTCCTTCAGAGGTTCCCTTCAAGTTCATAAGGTCAGTGGCTGAAGGGACAACTCTCTCTCGTACCTATTCATTCAGAATTGCTGCCATCTCCTCAGCACAGTCAATATTATAAATAAAATTCTGGTCATGTTAATGTTTCCAGGTCTACATCTAATCTACATGGGTGGCACTTCTTCAACCCTGTAATTACACTTCTGCATCCTTCCTTTTCAGTATAAACCAGGCTACCCTAGGTGCTACCATGAACTGTCACAACAGAAAAGGGTTCAGAGCTCAAACATTGAAAAAAAAAATAAAAAATCCCAAAGTGGAATTCTTCTACAGCATAATACGTATCACTTTGAAAAATGGAAGTATGAGAGTAAGTTTATCTTATTTTCTCTGTCTGTGACCTGTAACTGAAATAAAAAGGTCTATACCACATCAGAGCACAGCTAGCAGTTAAGAGTTCATTCAAATATTTTAGAATAAGTTGTATCTGAGGCCAGTTAAATCTGGTCTGATCTTCTCTGTTAATAGGTATAGGAGAGGACAACTCACAGATTGCAAAGTGAACAGAACGAGAACTGAATCCATAAACAGAAAACAGAAAAAAATTCATACAGGACTCTGCAGGGGAAGTCCAAGAGATGCGCAGATTCTTGTTATGAATGCTAAAGTTTCTTGCAAAGAAGCGCTTCTTTAAAACTTGTGGATGTTGGGTGGAAATTCAACTATTCTGCATATAAAACTTAGGGTATAAAAATGGCACAATACAATATTATGTACAAATATGCAACTCAAGTTCCGGACACAATAGAGCATACCTGCCAGCTCTGACACTCAAGCTAACCTGGTGCTTCTACATGACATTATATCACACCATACAGATATACTTTTAAAATATGACACCTCTAGCAGGTGGGTTTTGCAAAAGAATGTGGAATGGGCTATGGGTGCACCAACAGAGATTTTTGGGGCCAATACCAATGGCCAATTTTTAACATGCCATATCGGCCAATACCAATCCAATATGCAGCCCCACAATGAGGAGAGCAGCATCCGGCTGGTAAGTCTGCTGTGGAGGAGGGGGCGTTGGGGGGCACAGATCAAGGCCCCCGCAGTGAGGGAGGGTGTGGGGCTGGGGCAGGGAGAGGCAGGTGCTGCCCAGCCAGGGCAGGGCAGGACACAGGACGGAGCAGTAGCTTGTCCAGCGGGGGTGGGGAATGGCTCCCACTGCTACATGCACTCCAGGAGTGCATGAGGGGGTATGTATCCCTGGATCTGTATGCGGGGCGAAGGCAGGCTGCCACTGCAGGCTGGGGTCTGGTGTGGTGCCAGGCTCTTCCCGGTGAGAGGCTGGGCCAGGCTGCGCTTGGAGAGGGCGGCACCAGGAGCAGGGCCTACAGGGAATTTTGGGGTGGCTGCAGCCTCTCCTATAGTCCCCCTCCCAGTGCCACCACTGCTCTCCCATGCTCTCTTGGGGTGCATGCAACAGCGGAAGCTGCCCTACCCCAAGACAAGCCGTGGCTCTGTCCTGTGCCCCGCCCCGCCCCAGCTGTGCAGTGCCTGCTCCAGCCCCACAGCCTCCCTCACTGCGGGGGTCCTCGATCTGCCCCCACCCTCAAGCCCCTTCCCTTCCCGCCTCTCCCCACAACAGAGTTCCTGGCTGCTCTCCACACTGCTGGGCTATACTCTTGGCCACCTGCATGCTGCACTGCAGCTACACGGATTCATGCTGCATTTAAATTGGCAACATCAGACAAAAAAAGCCAATTGCCAATACTCTCAATTTTCCTCATATCTGTGCAGATGTGATATGGGACTAATGTACTGGTGCACCTCTAAAATGGGCCAGATAATCCCCCTGACCGATGGTCTAAGCCAGGGGTGGGCAATTATTTCAGCTGGCAAGCCACTTACTGAGTTCTAGTGAGCTGCTGAGGGCCGAGCATACAAAATATTTCAGAATATATCCTTTTAACAAATTACAAAAACCATGGATAAAAAACAAACCATATAGTAAAAATAAAAACATCTACTACAACATATTTTAATTTTATTTCAAAAAATAAGTTTTGTCTTGAATTACGGATTTTTTTGAGTAGTATATAGAGGCAACTGCATAATAGCTCAAAATAAGTCTTATTCACATATATAGGGGGAGAGTGTTGGCGGGCGGGGCTGCCTGCACACTAGGTCCCAGGAGCTAGGCAGGTATGGAGTAAGGGAGGAAGGGAGGGGTACAGCAGGGGGCACATGTAGCAGTTCACCCAAGTGGTGCAGCCTGCCTCCTACTACCTTGCATCTAGCCCATGGCTGCCCCCGCAGAACTCTGCATGGGACTAAGCTCTACCTGAGCCTGCCCAGGACAGCCCATGCCACACTCCCATAGGTGGGTGTGGAAGGAAGCATGGCACAAGCTGCCCTGTGCCACATTCCCCTCTGCATGCACCTGCTCCATGCCCACTGACAGGAGCACAGTGTGCCCCAGGTGGGAGTGAACAGGGCTCAGCCCCATGCAGAACACTGTGCATACAGCCGTGGGCCAATTACAATCAATTGGTGGGCCAGATCTGGCCCATGGGCTGTATTTTGTCCTCCTCCGATCTAAATGAACAATTCCCCCCTTGCTTGCTTGAAAAGTCAGTTCTTGGAGGCTGATGGATACCTAGACAAGAGAGGGCTCAAACCCTTTAGAAACCTGACTACTTTAAAAATAAATACATCTACAAATTGACTAACTGACCACAATGGAGCATCTGGTGTAGATTATGTACATGTCTGGTGTAGATTATATGATACTTACATTTTCTGTTAGGAGAAAGAAAATGGTGGCAGGGTCTGTTTTCCTGCAAGGATCTTACATGAGCTACCTATCATTAGACACTAGTTAACTAAACTGCAATCAATCTGAATTCAGTGCATGCTTACCTTCCTTCCACAAGTGCATCATATATTTAAAATGGATAAAAAAAAATAACTCTTAGTTCACTCATGATATTTCTTACAGATTATTCTTTTGCTTCTTGCATTTTTCTTGGTGACAGTGAAGTTGACAATGACAAATGGTTTCGTTTCCAAAACCAACTCCATCTCGCTACAACTATGGCCATTTCAGAAGACTGATGTTCTAAAATCTTAAAGTACAGCAGAACATTTCTACAAGCGAGGTTCTAAAGTTTTGCAAGGTCTGGCTTTCCCAAAAGCCTAGAGCCAGCTGTAACTGAACGGCCATATTTTTTATTCTCTTCTCTTGAATTTGGGGGAAAAAAAAGAAACCTACCAGAATAAAATTCAGATACTATAACTAATTCTTCATTATGGAGACTGTAGAGATGATCATTCATTAAGGTTAAGCTATTAGTTCATATTAACTCCAACCTAACAACAACCAAGCTTGTCATGCATTCACTAACCTATCCTGAGAGCTGAAGGACAGCACTACAATGTACCCATGTTATTTTATTAACTGAATGTAGACATTACAAACTAAATATACAATGGTGTCAGACACTGCACAATATATAAAGGACACAATTACTTACCTGATGGTCTTCATGTTTTAATAAACTAGATAAGGATTCCACACAAATTTCTAATGAAGAATCCTGAGGTTCCATTTTGCCACAGAGTCTGGATACTACAGCCATAGCAGAATGTAAAGTATCCTTATGAACCAGATGTCCGCTGTCACGAATGAATGTCAGCACACAGTTCAAACCCCCAGCCTCAAACACAGCTCCAGATTCACGGGTACATATTAATTCTAACACCTATAATAAAATGAAACTGCAATGAAGGATATGTTACAAATGATTTCCCCATTCTTCCTCCTCACAGATCACTGTGGGACTACCACAAAAGAAATCTAGCTCTGAACTCACCTCTCAAACATTTACAGTAGAGGTGCACCAATGAAGATTTTGGGGGCTGATACCGATAGCTGATTTTTAAGTAGGCATATCGGCTGATACTGATCTAATTTCTGATACAGCTGCGTGCAGCTAGCAAGTCTGTTGTGAAAGGAGAGGGTAAGGGCGTGGGGGGCAGATCAACACTCCCTGCAGTGAAGGAGGGAGTGGGGGAGGGGCAGACTCTGCCCAGCTGGGGCGAGGCTTGGAACGGAGCCACCGCTCATCCAGAGGACGTGGGCATGTGCCCCCAGGTCTATGCGGGGTGGGGGCAGGCTGCAGCTGTGGGCTGAAGCCATGGCTGTGCCAAGTTTTTCTCAGTGGGGGTTGGGCTCGGTGTGGATGGCAGCAGTGCTGGAAACAGGACTGGGGGCGGGGCCTGAAGCCACCTCAGATTTTGCCATAGCCCCCAACTCCCAGCATCACTGCACCTGCCCGGCACAGCCCCGGCTCTTCCTGGCACATGGGTGGAAGCGGAGTGTTGAGCCGGGACTGCACTCTGGTCGGGGGGGCTGCAGCTCCAACCCCCATAGACCCGCTCCAAATGCTGCTGCTGCCCACCCCAAGCTCAGCCCCCACCAAGAAGAGCCCAGCACAGCCCCAGCTCCAGCCTGCACCTGTCCCACACCGACCTGGGGGCATATTCCCACCCCCACCCCCGCTCCCTGGACAAGCTGCGGCTCCATCCCATGCTCTGGCCCACCCAGCTGGGCAGCACCTGCCCCAGCCCCTCCCCCTCAGCATGGGGGGCATTGATCTGCACCCCATCCCACACACCCCTTTCACCACAACAGACTTACCAACTGCACACAGCTCTTCAAGCTGCCAGGCTGTACTCCTCACTGCCCGTGTGCTGCACTGCAGCTGCGTGCACACACGGGCATTTATTGGCCATTTTATCAGCTGCATCAGGCTGATTTCCGATACAGCCAATATTCTTTATATCAGTGCTGATCCGATATCAAAACGATGTATCAATACACCTCTAGTTTAAAGTAGTAGTTCCAGGTCTCCTTTCTGAAGAAAGGGAGCTAAGATAATAGAATCCCCAATTGAGGACTGGACAAGAGGTACTGTAAGGGCAATAACCAAAAGAAACCAACTGCCTCATATTAGATAAAGTCTTTTCTTTTTCTGAAGGACAGCTACTCCATAAAACTGCCTGATTAACATCAGTAGTAATGAGAAACCAAGAGTTAATGGATCTGGTGGGATAAGGAACCATTTACTATGTCAAGCATGAATGGAAAGAAAGGGGATGGGAAATAAATGAGATTTGGGGGGAATCCAAAAGTTACCAAATGGTGGACTGAAGTGAGTATAACATGTGCAGGATTAAGCATATTTGTGGGCATGAAAATCCAAGACAAGAATGTGCATCTGTGGGGTGCATAAGGACTACAATCAGATACAATTACATAATGTGGTCTAAGGAAAGTCCAAGAATAGCTGTTTTGGCTAGTCAATTGATATGACCATTTCACAAAACCAGTTTCAAAAGGTCATGTTCAGCATAACTGGATAAGCAAAAAGTAGTTCACTCATATTCTGTTACACATATACAACTAAGTTTCAGATGGTTTTTCAAAATTCCCTCATTTTTCACATATTTAGAAATGGTGTACAATTCTGTAAAATTTAAGTAAACTTACAAGACTTTCTTTTTTCAAGTTTGGTTTTTATTTAAAAAAAAAAAGGGTTATCAATTTACTGTTATGCTAAATCTCAAAACAAAGAAGGTCCACACTTCCAGTTACATACAGGAGCATACCATTTTTTCACACAAATATAATGATGATAACCACTTGCTGTCAAACTATATTATAGATTGATTTTTAAAATGCATTAAATTTTCTCACTTCTTATAGAAGCAAAAATGTAGTAGTAAAGAACACTTACCTTTACACATTGTTCAGCTAAGTCTCTGCTGGTTCTGTTGTTAAGTTCAACAACTACTAGACGATTACAAAGTGCTTTTATGGCTCCATCTACTCCTACAATCCTACGGGTACATTCTGCTGATACATCCAAATAATAAGTTATGGCACGAGCTGTTACTTCTAACACATTATCTGGAGCACTTTCATCAAGAAAAATTTTGCAGAGTGCTGGTAAGAAAGTCCGAGGAGGGCACCTATAGAAGGCAATACAACATAATTTGTTACTCGCCTACTTTCCAAGTTCCTCTAAATCACAATATTTCAAATACTTCCACGTAAGTTAACATTTTCCCAATATAAATGTTATATTGCCAACAAAACTGATTCATTTCTCCAGGTAAGAAAATAAATAAAAATATAAGCTATTTGTGGATCATAGAAGAATCAACCATTAACACATCTTCTTTTCTTTTATCATTAGATGGTTGAATTTTTAAAACAGAGAAGATGAGCATAGTATAATGTTTTTAGTGCACCTTTGCTCCCTTCCCCCCACAAATACTACTGGATATGATTCTACAATATTTTGGTATCAATCAGGAAAAAGATTAGTACATTGTGGGACCTAATCACCAAAGATTTAGGGCAAAATGAAAAATTTACTTTGAAAGCATAGCAATAGTACCTTATAGGCGCACACATTTAAGAACTTTTTTCTGCACTAGCACCAACTAATGGTAAAAAGGAACCAATGATTTGTCAAGCAGCTAAAGCTAACCTAGCATCTAAACTCCAGGTGCCAAATCAGCTATACTGCCTTTTTTTTTTTTTAATGTAAGGTACAGATTTTGATCTGCATTAGGAGATCTAGTTCAGGTTGATAGAAATCTATGATTCTTTTTAAAAATGTTTTTCATTCAAGTCATTAGTGCTTTTAAAAACAAACCAGTTTAAAATGAAACCTGAATGTAATAAAACCTAGCACTTAAGCTTACTATAAACAATTAAAATCTTTAAATAAAAAATAAATATGCTGAATTTCCAAATTTCTGCCATCAGTTCCAGGCTGCATGCTTTTTCTCATACAAAAAAGTAAGATTAAATAAGCATCTGAAATTATTAAGCTACGCAACTCCTTAAATAAATGTAAATAGCGTACCTTTCCAAGGCAGCAAAAAGATGGACCAAATCTAGCATAAAGGCTCTATTCAGCTGTACACTGACAAGTTTTAATGGCTATATCAATCAATTAAAAATGCATCTTTCTTCAGAAAAAAAAGGAAGAACTGATTTTTTTAAAAAGTTATTAATATATAATAAGACTTCCTACTTACCAATTAAAATCATGTTTTAAACCACAATTATTGAAATTAAGCCAGCCTAGATCTAGGAATCCTCCCTGAATCTACAGAGGCAGAACAAAAATTGGGTATCCTCTTTGGTTTATTTAGCTACATCATCCTGTATCACTGACTAAAAGGTCGGTTCTTGCCTGAAAACCCTTTAACTAATCCATGGACTTTATTAGATGAGGGGGAAAAAAAAACCAAAACTATCCATAGGTTGGTTATTCATGGCCCCAGAAGTACACTGTTATTGCAGAAAAATCATTGTCCTAGTGTACCATTTCCTAGCAGAACAAAATGCTGATTGTTGTATATCTGGTCACATGTGAAGTAGTCAAATACTGCCAGGCAGGAAAGAACCCTTTGTTTAAATGCCCTCAGATTCCTTTACCATATATACGAACAAGCTGAAATCTGTCAGAGTTAAGGCTGATATTTTATATTCGCATTGTCTCTCATTCTACCTAAGCATTAGCAGAGACTCTCATTAGTGTACATAACAGGGAAAAATGCATCAGGGTCAGGGAACAACAAAACGAAGGAACACGAGAAAGATTTTAAATCCGTTGTTTTGCTGCCTCCATTTTTTTATCATTGTAAAACAATGAGTACGTATTTTTTATTTATAGAATACTGTTCACCAGGAAAAACCACCTGACAATACCATATCAAGTAGTTTTACAAACACCACATTAGGATACTACAATGCAGAGATACTAGATCCAGGATACAATGAAGGGGACAGGAAAGGAGAAGGGAGAGGGGCTCCAGACTGGCCACATGTGGGTACCGCATGCAATGCAGGTCTTGGGAACAGGCACCGCATATGATGCATGTCCCTGGGCCCTGCACACATGGCTGGTCAGAGTGTGTAACATCAATGACCAGATGACATAACTCTATAGGCTGAATCTGGCCCATGGGCCATAACTCTGACATCCCTACAAAGGAATGAGGGGTGTAGGTTGTAGTGTGTTGGTCTAAGGACAGGCAGACAAGGTTCTTTGGGTGAATCTGATATACCTTTTATGGACCAATTTAAATAGCTGGAAAAAAATATTTTAGCAAGTTTTCGGGTTTAAAAACCCATAGTCTGACAAAGGGTTTTTAACCCCAAAAGTATGCTAAGAAATTTTTTTCCAACTATTTAAGTTGGTCTAATAAAAGGTATCAGATTCACGCAAAGAACCTTGTCTACCTGTAAAGGAATGAGGCATTTCAGTATGTTTAGTTTCAGTGTGAGTACTCCATGCAGTCTCTCATTATTTTGGTGCTTCTCCAGTTATCTTTAGGGGTTTATTTAAATTGCAGTTTTACAGATTTCATGGAAACTGCAAAATCCAAGACTATCTGCAAAATCAACAAAAACAAACAAAAAAAACTTAATAAAAATAAAGTGCTGGCTCTCTAGAGGGAGCCAACAGTCCTTGCTGCTGCTGCAGCCCAGCCAGGAGGGGAAGGTGCCAGCTGGAAGGGCAACACAAAGGGCACCAGAAAAAAATGGCTGCTGCCTCTCGTCCCTTCTCCCTCCCCAGCCCCACCACCCCAAGCCTCTCAGCCAATTAGTGCTGAGGAGCAGGGCTGCCAGAGCACATCCATAAAATGTCTGCGGAATTTGCTCTTTATACAGCGACCAACCTATGAGAATTGGTAAGTCTAACCACAATTTAAGTAGACACCTTAGGCACCTATGTATGTGCCAGACTCCTGCTCAGACACATACTAGTTAGCACGTGTTGGAGCAGACTTCATTAACAGAATCTGCTGGAGCCTGCCAATCAGCATGATCTGCAGCCTCAGCATCACGTGTACTCAGCATCCCCGCACTTTAACTAAACTGCATTGAATGAGCTTTAGTTAAAGCGCTCCCACTGACACCTTGAAGCATGAGGAAGCTGAATACATGAGAAGCTACGGACGCTTTATTTAGAGTGGCTCCCAAGAACCACTCTAACTAAAAAGTGCCTCACACTGACCCCACCCCAGAGCATATGTAAAGACACCCTTAGATACCTGTCCTGTAATCATATGATGCCATCACTAGTATACACTGCTCTGGAGCATGCTCCTCCCCAGGTACAACAAAATATATTTACCAGTAACAGCAGCAGCAAAGTTCAAAGAGAAACCTGAAATGAAGCATGTACATGGAAAGTGACTATGACAGCATTATAATACACATAATAAAAAGCCACAAAGTATAATGAATGAGCTTAGGTACTACTCTCAAAAGACAGTAAAAACTATCTGGCAGATAAGGTTCTTTGGATAAATGGAATATCTTTTATTACACCAACTACATAGTTGGAAAAATAATTCTCTACAAGCTTTACAAGCATTACAAGCTTTGTGTTCTACAAACAACCCTCTTCCAGTATAAAGGAGAGTCTGCTGGTGTTTGTGTGCTCTCTTGACTGGAATAGAAACGTAAGCCAATATGCAAGATGCAGGTCTGTGAAAGTGAAAATGCAAATGTGTGGCAAGGAAGATCAGAGGGGATGGGAGTTAGCGTGTGAGAGACATCACCCCTCCATCAGACTCTTGAATACTCCAGCACCAACATTTCCTTTTTAGACACTATAATCAATAGCCAGAAGGTTGAAATACAAACAACCACATACAAGAAACCCGTGGACCAAGATGCATATCTACACAGAACCAGCAATCACCCTAAAAACACCAAGAAAACTGTAATATACAACCAAGCCCTCTGATACCGCTGAATATGTACTGAGAAGACCTGCGATCATCACCTTCCACATCTCAAAAGGGCTCTCTCTCAGTAAGGACACTCCTCCAGAGACAAGTCACACTTTTAAAAGAGCCACCACTAGATACCAGGAGAAGAATTGGTGCAGTACAAATGGAAAATCTCCACAGATCACACGCCATTAGTTATAACCAGGGATCCTGGTTTTCCATTTCCCACAGAAAAATAGAGAAAACCACAGATTTCCCATTTTTATCCTCAGAGAAAACATGGAATTTCCTTTTTAGAAGAGAAACCCACGGATTTCCCCCTTTTGCAAAGAGCTCTGCAGGCTGGCAGAGTTCCAGCCTCTGGGAGCTGTTTGCAAAATGGGCAGGGCACCCCTCAACCCTGCCAGGAGGGGAAGGAAGGGGGGTGGAAGGGCTGGGCCCAACACACACACTTACCAGAGGCTGCTTCAGGCTCACTCTTCTTGTTGGAGGTAAGTGAGGCTGGGCTGGGCAGGAAGCTGACTAGGGGCTGAGGGAGCAGGAAGGTTTGCAGCCAGCCAGGCACTCCAGCTGGGAGGGGGTTTGCAGCCTCCCCGCTCCCCACTGCAGTGCTCAGCTGGCTGGAAACCCCCGCTGCTCCCTGCCAGCTGCAAACCTCCCAGCTCCCTCAGCCTCCAGCCAGCTTTGGACACTCTGGCCAGAAGGGGTGGGGTTTGCAGTTGGCCTGGAGCAGCGGGGTTTTCCAGCCAGCCAAGCACTCTGGCTGGGAGCACGCAGGATTCAAACCCCATCCCAACCACAGTGCCCGGACAGCTGCAAACCCTGGATCACAAAAGCTGTGCTCCCCGCCCTGCTGCCCTCTCCCAGGCTCTCCAGAGTGCATCATGTGCAACTGGCGCAGCAGGGCACAGCGGGGCCATGCACAAAAGCTGCCTGTTGCTGCAAGTTCCGTGCTACCCTGGCCACACTTCCCCTGCGTGCACGGGGGCAGTGCACATCCGCCCTGCCCCCACTCCCCCCACAGATCTGGAGGGTGCAGGTTCCCCCTGACCCCCAAGAATGCAGCTGCCACTGGGAACTGGCCTTGCTCGAGCCTGCAGCAGGCAGCAGCAGTGCGGGAGCCAGCTCCTGCTGTAGCAGCTGCTGCCTTCCATTGGGGGCAGGGGCACCAACAGGGCTGTGGGGGTGCATTTAATTTTAAACATGGATTTTGGGATTTTTAATCAGAGAATTTGTGATTTTTTAATCACGGAAAACCAGGATCCCTGGTTATGACATACCACCCTTCCCCAGAACCTATATGGAAATCCTCAAACAATTGCAGCCCATACTAGAAGACCCAATTCTTAAAGAAATCTTTCCAGAACTACTCATTCTGGCCTTTAAACAGGCACCAAACCTCACCAACCTCATTACCAGAAGCAAACTTCCTATGGCCCAATGCACACCAAATGGATCCAGACCACGCCAGGACAAGAAATGTAAAACCTGCCAACACTTCTGCACCACTCCCACAATAACCACACCCTCCGACAAAACCATCACCATTCCCAGATCTTACACATGCACCTCCAGAAATGTAATACAAGAGGGCGAATCTGCCTCTTCCGTGAGGGGGACATAGCCCTGGACATAATGGCCACAAGTTCTCCTTTCTTTCTCTGGAAGATGTTGATTGTAAAGTAGTATGGTACAAATTAAACCTCAAAAAGGTAGCAACTCAAAAGCTCAGAGAGGGTTACAGCTCACTGTGGCACTGATGAATTAACTTGCAAGATGAGGATTCCCCAAAAAGTTACCTCCAAATCTGAGGAGGCAAGCTATGGATTTCTACAGCAGGAAGTGTCAGCCTCAGTTTCTGGGTATGTTTACAGACAGACACAAACACATAAAACATGTTGGACCGGGAAAAAAGCCCAGTTAGGCTCGGAAGCGGCGAGAGACGCGTGGGTGAAAGCTTGCTGCGCCCCCGCTCCCCCAAAGCCCCCCAAAACCCTCCAGCGGCCGCGGAGCCCCCCGCCGACCCCCAGCACAGCCAGGGCAA
>NW_005842026.1:2055922-2063916 GCF_000455745.1 Alligator sinensis | reverse complement strand
TTGAATGGTCACAAACTACTTCAAGATCGTTTCAGGCTGGACATAAGGAAGAATTTCTTTACTGTCCGAGCCCCCAAGGTCTGGAACAGCCTGCCACCGGAGGTGGTTCAAGCGCCTTCATTGAACACCTTCAAGATGAAACTGGATGCTTATCTTGCTGGGATCCTATGACCCCAGCTGACTTCCTACCCTTGGGCGGGGGGCTGGACTCGATGATCTTCCAAGATCCCTTCCAGCCCTGATGTCTATGAAATCTATGAAATGTTCCAAATATGTATTTCCCCCCAGCATATTATTCACCATAATCTTTGATAGGTACATGGCAGCATCACTTTAGAGATAAATATTAAAAACATGGTTATTGAGCCTAAAGCCCCTTTTCCCATCAAACAAAAGTAGTGGCATCGTGGCAGAAGCTAAGAGAAACTAACAGGCTATACCATGTTAATGAATCTGTTTTGTTCTACACAGGCCAGTGGGCTAACAGAAACAACACTCACTCTAATATTAATCAAAACTAAAAGCATTAAAACGAAATAACTAAAGCTAATCTATATTATACACTGCATACGAGACGCAGATACTAGTAAAGTTTCCATCTTATAGCTGTGAGAATTGGGGAAAAAAAACCATATACCATAGTTAGGGTCACTCCACTGTTTATGCCTTCAGGTTGGGGTGGCACAAAGCTACACAGAATTCAAGCACAAGAACAGACACAGCTAACTCAATTTTTTCCAAATGAGATGCATATACATATGCCAAGAGTAGAATCAGCATCAAGAATCATCTGAAAAACATTTTCACTTTATTTTCAACCCTCTGCTGAACAGATAGTAAATGGGACAGACTTATGCCTCCGTAATTGCATATATACAGTAAAAGCCCTGTTATCCAGCATTTTACTAACTGGAATACTCTATTAACTGGAATTCCGACCAGATTGGGGGGGAGGGGCATTGCATGCAGTGGCCGCCACTGCCACCCACCACCCTGTGCTGCCACCGCTCCGTATCTGACCAAAATGTCCACCCTGCACTGCTGCCGCTCCAAACACCGCCACCACCCACCCAAAAACAGCCGGACCCAGGTAACCAAAATTTTTAGATACTCAGCACCCCCATTCCCCATTTGGGCCAGATAGCAGGGCTTTTACTGTACCACCTTCTCCTACTATCATGGCATATCTTTGTTAGAAAGACAAAATACCTTGCATCACTATAGGACCATTGAGAAAAAGCGGCCTATATATTCATTCTAGTTTATGACCCGAGCATGGTAGCATGATAGCATCAGAACAGTTTTTATCCTGTTGCTTTTATTTGTGCCACGTTAAACTAAAGGAACTAAAACATTTCAGAAAGGAGAACATATGATAGAAAAATAGGTAAATCCTTTGTTACGACTTACTATACTTCAAACTGAGAAAGGACTCAAAGCTAGAACCAAAACCAACACCAGCACACTTCAGTGTTTCAGATGGATTGCAGAGTAAAATAAACATAGTTGTGAGGGGAGAAGTGCAGGGCAACGAGAAAGACCCGAGAAACACACACACCCCCTCCATCCTTACCTCAGGTGAAAAAGGAGCCCAGCTGAAGCCAGGAGCATCCCGCCACATTTCCTGCTTCCTTTGCTCCCAATCCAGAAGGAACACTCGCTGCAGAAAAGTACTTCTGGCCCCAGAGAGGGGCAGCAGAGAGAGAGGACACTGGAAGGCTCTCTAGTCTGCGCCGTACTGTAAGCACCCATGGAGGAAGGGCAACAGGCAGCTGGCACACGCGGCTGAAGGACCACAAAGGAAAGGATGGACCCTTAGCTTCAGAAAGCCAGGCAGACCCGTCTGGGTAAGGACCAGAGCCGAGAGGACTGAAAAGGGTATCATACATGGTGTGTGGGTGTATGGGCACAGAGTGAGCTGTGCAATCTTGCTGGAGTAAAAGGGCAAGACGCCTCCGAACCGCCAAGGCAAAGAGAAGGATACTCAGCTGTACCAGGATCAAAACCAGCAAGTTGCTTCACCCCAGGCCAATGCAGCTCACATGGAATTGATTCAAGTTGATTTACCTTGAGAACTCTTAATGAATCCGTTCAAGGGTATGGACTCTCAATGAATTGATTTTGGTTACAGACACTTTAATGAATTGATTTACCAGTATATGAACCCTTAATGAATTGACTGCAGTATATGGACTCTTAACAAATTGATTTAAGTCAATGGGATCCCCGAGTCCATCCAACTGATGGATGCAAGTCCTAGTGAACTGATTTCAGTTGAATCCACTCTGGTTTACCCAATGAATAGATTTAAGTTAACTGGCCCTGGAAATCCCACAGGATCAATCTAAAGGACCCTGTATGGAATTGCTTTAAATTGATGGGTTGGTAGACCTCAAATTAATTAAGAGCACCTGACCAAGATAATCATTTGGATAAAGGATGAATCCACCTGGGATTAGGGAAGCTACAGACCAGCAGTAAATTGCTGTTAGAAAAACTTCCCCTTCTGGAGTTAGACCCTGGAGCGGGACCCTCAGGGTGAAGTCCCTACAGGGCATTATAAGACCTAGCCTAGGCAACCAGACAAGTAGTCTGTAAAATTCCTATACAAGGTGTCACAACCCAGTGATTTTGGTGCCTCGGCACGATGGAACTTTCTTGCCACACGAGAGCCTCTTGCACAGCGAGGGTTTTTGCTGCACAGAAGAACCTCGGTGCAAGAGAGTTCCTGCCAATTTGCAGGGTGCATTTCTTCTTTGCAGCACAGAAATGCACGGTGCAAAGAGTTCCCGCTATTTGAATGCAAGTTTGTGTCCCGCTATTGGCTAGTTCTAAATTATTCCTACGTGGTGGCTAGTAATTGGCTTGCTAGCTGTTTAAAATTTCGTGCGACTTCCGCCCAAGTCGAAGAACTTTGAGCACGCTGCAGAGTGCCTCTAAAGAGATCTGACTTGCGGCTAGCTGATCGATAGACTGATCACCTATCGATCCTTCTACCCGTCGCCGAGCGCAATCCCAGACGTACCGTTTTTCCCGCCGGCTTAAACTGCGGACGGATTAACTGGCTTGGGCCTTGCAAGCTGGAACAACTCACATAGTTGTTCAGACGACCGGACCATCTGCGTCACAACTACAAGCGGCGCAAGTAAACGTTTTTGCAACCATTAAACCTTGTCTGCCTCTCCATTCACCAGCCCGCCCTAACGAACGAGCAATTTCTAAATCGCCTCAAGTCGGCTCTGGCCGTCCGAGACGCAAGGAAGTGGAACTTTCATCCAACGTCACAATCTGGAGCACAAGACCTAAACGCGTGACCTGCTGGATATGGTAAGGGTGAGATGTAAGGGGAGGTGGAGCCCCATGAAGACAATCCACTGAGGGACAGTCCCAGACCTATCAGTCAACACAACCGGTTCCCAACATTAAAGGAAAAACAAAAATGTGGCAGGCAAGAGAACAACGTTGGAGAGCGGCAGTGGCAAAGCTGACTTTCTCCCCAACAACACTCTCCGTTAAGACATTAGGCAGGAAAGGGCCAAGGCCATATAGTACCTACCCCTAACAATACCATATTTAGTTTTTAGTTTAGTATAGAAACTGAAGCGTTTATTTTACCCTTTAAAGATGTTTATTACTTAAAAGATAATCCGTAAATGTCGGTGAAAATTTTATATTTTTATTCTGAGATGGTATTTTTTAAATAAATAAATCAGAAGAATTTCCCTTCAGATGACCATTTTTAATAGTCTTAAGCTATTAGAAGAACAGATCAGGCAGTTCTTAAAGCATTTTCAGAGTCCTTAAGAAAATAGAATACAAACCAAAAAAAATGCTTTTGGATATTAAATGGGCAAAACTGAAGTTGGTATTGCAGGTATTACCATTTACTGTTCATCTCTCGGTTTTCCGTGACCTTAAAGTCTTGCTACTTTTGTACTCCTGGGGCTACAGCTTTTGTTGAATGATGCTTTGTAGCCTTCCTATCATCCCATTCCGAAGAATTTATTGGAGGACCAATTTATGAACAATATACTAAAAGGTATTTGAGATCAACTTTGCACAAGATAAGCATTTGTCCTTCATGTCAGTCCATTAAACTGATAAATAATAAATAGGGTGACCCCCACCTCATTTCCTTATTTACTGGGGCATTCTGCCCAACTGAATAAAATATTGTTAAACTTTTGCCTACAACTTGTAATATATCCATGTATGCATATTGCACATCTCCTTTTGTTGTGTTTGAAGGTATCTGCAATTTCTTAATTATGGACATGTGATTGTATTACATAAAGGTTACTATAAACAAAATTGCTTTTATAGACATTTTCTCTTTGTGAAATGTGAAAGTCACCTGAAGAACACTTTCTGAAAATTAAAAGAATAATGGTAAGTTTCCAAGGAAGGAAACAAACCCAACAGGCTATGAAATGTTATTAGCAATTTGCATTAGGAATTGAACAGCATTTAAGATAAACATTAGTTCCCTGAGGAAACTGAGTTGCCAACATCCTGGTGTATCTGTCAGAATGACTAATATCAAATGCCACAAATGTTAAGAAGCATTTCATTCTAAGCCTCTAATTTTGCTCTCAAACTGTAATTTTCTAAAATATAGTACATTATAGGCTTACACTTCTAACTTAGCGTTGCATAAAGGAAAACTTCTAAAAGCTTATCTACACAGGGAAAGGTACTGGTATAATTACACTGTCATTGCTAAAATAGTGACATTCCCCAGATGATACATTTATTCCAGAGTCAAAGAATCCTTTTGCTGAATCAGTGTTCACACAGGAAGTTATACTGGTATAGCTATAGCATTACTTTATTCTGGTAAATTTCCTGGTTTCAACAAGTGAGGCTGTAGGCTAAACTGAGTCACTTTTCAATAATGCCTACGTAAAAAGGATTACTTCTTAGTAATGTTAATGTAAAAAAAAATAAATAAAAAAAATACTACAGGTGGAAACACTCACTAAGTTAAATTTTCATTTTTTTTTTAAATCAACAATTCACATTCCAGTAGCATAAAGACCTCCAGTCAGGATTAGAGCATTATTGTACTGACTACAGCATTAAAAACAGTGAGTCACCATCTCCAAAACTATATAGCCAATATTTTTAGTAGGAAGTTAGAAGTATTACTCATTATAAAAGTAACCAAATTCAGCAGATCCAGAACACTGTCATGTGACAGGGATATCTGACTGCAAAGCCAGATGCATGTGACTAACCAGGGTATGTGACTAGCAGCAGAAAATAACATTCAGTTTCTTGCCAGCACTTTAATGCAATCATCTGCAGGAACCAGCTGGGAGTGTGAAAAAAAAAAAACACACTAACCTATTTTGTTTCTAAAATTACAGTACTTATGCCCCATTTTTAACTTAATTTGAAAACACTTAAATGTAACAAACTTATCTATATAGATGTATGTAAATATAGTGTTTATACTTGATAAAAAGATTTTTAAAAATATTTTCAAGTGACAAAAAAGAAAAATATGTTAAGTATACCCAAGTTAAATTTGCTTGGAGTATATTTCAAATTAATACCAGGTAACAGGGACAAGCAGTGGGGATGTATATTTTAAGGTATGATCACATTTCCTCCAAATTAGGGGAGAAGGGGGACGCAGAGAACAAGACACCTTTTTGGCAGGCATACCACAAATTAGCCCCATACCCTCTCTGAGTACAATTCCAAGGCCCTTCCCTTGCCTGATCAGCTGCCCTTTCTGCTTCCTCTCTGGACTCCCTGCCCGATTTACTGCTTTACTTCCTGTCTGATCAGCTGCTTCACTTTCTGCCTATGCTCCCTGCCCATATGGTTGCTCTGTTTTCTTCCCTCTGCCTTATATGGCAATGTGCTGCCTGTACCCTCCCTGGTCTGCCACCTGAGACATGAAGGCTGCAGGTTGGCCACCCAGCTTTAAACCAATTTCAGAATACAAACTACTGTTTTATACAGCTTACAAATAACAGAATCTAGTCTTCTTTTACACAACTTAGATGATGCAATAGTGAAGTTCCTTTAACCTTCCAGAATGCTTGAGATACCAATTATTTTATACCTTATATTTCTTAATTTTAACTACTTAAGCATTTTGATCAGCCAAGAGAGCTATGTGAATCTGAGTAGGGTTTGATACTTCACAGGTCAAAAAATATTTGCTCAACTGACTAGTCAAATATTGTGAAATAATGGTAAAATATTTTAAGTATTAGTTTATAAGAACAGTAGAGAGAGAGAGAGAGAGAGACTTTAATCTTCAGTAGGCCAGATACACTAATTACAAAACTTACGTTAGTTAACTGTTATAGTTAAAAAAATTAACTGAAATTCTATAATGATTTTTATAATTATCAATGTTAGAAATGCGACTGAAATTCAAGACTAAATAGTTCTTTTCCTTGGCTGTTATCCTAAAACCAGGATCAGCCTGAACAGTTATAAAATAAATAAGTTCAAAAAGAAAAAAACCCACACATGAAAAAATTATGTCAGCTTTTAAAAATCAGCTATGCTAATTTTAACAGCTATACTAAGTAGGCAGCAAGTCAACCCCTTCAAGCATTTTGATGTTTGCATTTAGATGGCCTGCCATCCTAGCAGACTGCCAATAGAAAGAAGCTTTTTGATGCTGTTGGTTTTTGCTCTCCCCTAGCAAACAGCTGATCCTGTAGCCCCCCATGCCTTACTGGAGGGAATGAAAAGAAGGCTGGAAACACTCGGCAGAGAGGAGTAGGGCTCCTAAATGGATTGGGGTGGGGAGGTCCTGATCCTGCAGGACTAAGAGGCAAGTCATGCACACAAGAGATAACACTACACTACCAAAAAAAAAACAAAAGCAAAAAACAGCCCACCACTTACACAGGACTTTCTTGAAGGCTTCATGGAATATTTGACAATTTAACTGTAGCCAAATAATTGACTAGCAGTCTAGCTCTAACTTTGAGAAACCCCATGTTTAGTCAATCACATCACACAATGGGCCTAATATTCATCATAGTTTCTCTCTTCCCCCTTCTTTCTCAAGTGTCCAGAAAATCAGCGAGGTACCTTCAGATGTATTTTTAATATTTCAAAAAATTAGACTGGTGCTACTGTCTTCTCTCTTCATCATGTCCCTGTTTTTACAGACAAGGGCATAATATTTCCAGTTCAATGTAGCCACCAGAAAATCAGTTTTTGATGCGTCCAGGCACAAAGCAAGTCTTTTTCCTCACTATGTTGGTAATTGACAGGGGAACCAATTGTTGTGCTCCTGCTTAGGCATTATAAATATGAAAGCTTCAGTAAATGTCTAGAATCGACTGGTGCTTGAATATTTAATGGATATTTCTCATTTGGACTCTTATTGCCACAATAAAAGTTCTCATGCTCTTCTGGAAGTATCATGAAGTTACCATTACCTTTTAATACTTGTTATACTCTAAACAGCTGACAAATAAACTATACAACTATGATCAAACTTGAAAGAGTACCTAAATCTATTAAAATTGCAAATACTTGCTGTTTAAGAGGTTTCCATGTTACTACAGAGTAAAATTTCTAACAACTATCCCTTAAAGAGCAGTTTTGATTCCAAAGATGACCAAAAAGCTCTGCTCTTATAACACTACTAGCCAACTGCCCGTCAAGAATGACAGTGGTGGAGGAGCGGGCAGGATGGAGCACCATGCCCCACCCCCCCCATTCAGTCCTGCTCCCCCCTTCCCTCCTGTTGCTTGAGTTCTGGGCCCCCCCCCCGCCACAGCAGCAGGGGGAGGGAAGCAACAGGACAAGGCCAAGTACGGGGTGGGTAGGGGAGGACTGGGCCTGAGGTTGGGGAGAAGCCAGCCCATGGCGGGGTGGAGGGGCCTGTGTGGTGTGTTGAGGAGCAGTGGGCCTGGGCTGATGCAGCAGCGGGGGGCAGGAGGAGTGGGCAAGAAGTAGACCCTGCCTTGAGGGGAGGAGGAGGCCCGCTCCTCCCCTCCCCCCCACCACTG
>NW_005842026.1:2042587-2055891 GCF_000455745.1 Alligator sinensis | reverse complement strand
GCAGGCCAAGGCCAGCATCAGTGGCCTCACCCCCGCCCCTGCAGTGTCTCAACCCTGTTTCCCCACCCCCACCCTGTGCCGCCGCCACCACCGCCACCTGTTTCAGTCAGTCAATCAGAGTGCAAATAAAGTGTTATGGACAGACAGAAAGATAGATCAAGGCTTTTATAATATTAGAATACTTTTTAAAGTACAAGTCTGAACAAAATAATTAAAATTAAGCTATTTTTCAAAGCAATGCATTAAGCAGTCATTTCATAGGGCTCAGAATTTTTAGAAATCAGCTGACACTATAACAAACAAGAGATAGCGGGGGTGTTTTATAGTGGGTTTCTGTGTAGACAAGCTAGTGCACACACGTATGCTTTTAGACTAAATGATTATCCTACGGCCATCTGCAAATGCTGGCAACAGAATTCACTGGCCCAGGTGGTTCCTTCCAGTCCTAAGTGCAGGGTTTTAGGTATGTATTTTTGTTATATTAGTTCTCTCTCTCAAGGGACTAATTTAAACAACAAGTTACCAAGAGCCAGATCTGACCCTCCCAGAGGAAAGCCAGTGGAAAAGAAAACATGCTTTAAAGGATCCCCTCACAGAAATTCCTCCTTGAATTCTTCTGCTGTGGTAGGGCTTTTCTTCCACACATGAACAGCAAAGCTTAGCCTGAAGTGTCAAGTCCCCCAAGATCCAGAAGCACAAGAGTATCCACCAAGAACCTTTTGCTTCTGACCTATGTGCCCCTCCGGTAGAGGTTTTTTTGCCCTTTAAAATTATGTTATGTTGTTAAAAACTGAACAGTTAAAGCATTAAAAACTTGGTAGGTTGATTTGTTTCATTTATTTTTATTGTAGCACTCTTAATAGCAATTGCATTTTATCACTCAATTTCTCTAAAATATGCCTAATGGATGTAAATAATTGTATATCCTGCAGTTAGAAAGGAGCTCTGCTATTCACACTGAAATAATTTTAATCACTGTATGAAGATATCTATTTCTAGATTAAGTAGGGAAAATAGAACCATCCCTTTAGGTTCACAGTGACCAATATATCTGTGGTTTCCAAAACTGAAGAATACACAAAACAATATTTTCACAATATTTTTAGCATTGAAAAGTAAATAGTCAAACAGAAAGCTAGATACAGTCTAATTACCAGAGGCCTTAGGCAATTCATATATGCTCTCCCACTTCTACCTGCAAAGTTTACTTGGTTTTTATTTTTTCCTTCAGATGTGGTATAATTGATGGAGACTTGCATTTCGTTCCAAATTTACTATGGCTCAGCAGTGTCATCCTGATCTTTAAAGGCCTGGGAGCCAAGGAGTAAAAAACCCAAAAGAAAATTTCTTTATATGATCTGAAAAAATAAATCCTGTGAAACCAATTTTTTAAGAGTTCATTAAGATGACAAAACTTTCACTGAAGCTAGGGTTTTAAAGATTCTATGCACACGTTTGAACTTACACATAACTTTCGGCTATAAAATGCAGATAATTTATTTTCCAGTAAAGACGGAGATTTGTTCATCACAGAGCCCAACAATATCTGGGTCTATGACAGCTTCCCTTACTTTTTGAAACATGAAGTAGCAGCAATTTAACCAAAATCTACAATATTTAAACGTATGTATCCAGACGCACATTACTCTTAAGCAGGATTAACAGCAACAATAAAAAGGGTCCTGTCTAACCAGAAGCCTTAGGATTATATATAGCCATTTAATTATCTACATGATGTTCCTAAATGCATCATATTTCTACCTTGTGCCATTTTTAACTGCATGACATCGTGAAGGAAATAAAGAAACCTTAGAAACAAAATACTGCAAAATATTAGCAAAGGAACAGCATAAGAACACAGTAACAGTACAATTTTAGTTTTAGTCCCTTTTATTTCAACATCAAAAAATAATTTTTTTTAGCATAATTTGGAAAAATGGACAAACTGCCAATTTACTTTATCACTAATCAATGTCTCTAAATTCAGACTAAATAATCTTTAACACATTACTCCATTAAAAAGCTTCAAGTTTAGTACATTTGTGTAAAACTGCAAATATAATAGATACCCTCATTATTCTGCTCAACCCCAGGTGGAAAAACCAATCCTACAACTACAAACTGGAATCAAGACTAAGTACCTCAAATCAACCTGTGATCACTGCACTGCTGATGAGCAGACAAATGACCCAAGGAATAAATAACCACATCCTGAAGGTGTACTAGCAGAAGTTCTATATGAATAGGAATGAATGAAAAGCTAAACATACTCTAAGCCAGGAGAGGTTTCAAATGTTGCAGTTAGCTAATTAAACTAAAATTTCATCTGTTTATTGCAGCAAAACAGTCCAGTACCATTCAACAAATATCCATCTTCCACTGCTTTCCTACAATTAAAAGGGTGCATCCATGCATGAGTGATTCAGTGATTCAATAAGAAAACTCACAACACACCTCAGCTTACTGCTATACCAAAAATGATAGGATCATAGGTTTGTAGAAAACGGGGGCTGAAAAGGACTTCATGAGGTCATCTAGTCCAGCCCCTGCTCAAGGCAGGATCATCCCTGACTAAACTAACCCAGACAATAACCTGCGCTTGAAAACTTCCAAAGACAGTGTAGCACAGGGGTGTGCAATTATTTGGAATGGAGGGCCACTTAAGGATTTTTGGTGAGCTGAGGGTCATGGAGGGGGAGGGGGGAGACCCAGTCTCAGTGCCCCACCCTTCCTATCTCCCTCCGCTCCCACCCCCACAGTCATGCCTGTTTACACTGCTTGGCACAGCGAGGGAGGGCTCTACCCCCAAGCCTGTTCCAACACTGTCAACACCCCATGATCCTGGTCCCAGCCCTGTCACACTCCTGGATGCCCCCGCCCCCCACCCGGCACCTGCAGCCCCATTTTATCCACCCAGGTAAGTGTACCCTGCTTGCAGGGGTCCTGGGCAGAGGGCCATGGAGATCCCACCCACTCTATCCAGTGCCCCCCGCAGTGGATGAGGGACAGATGGGTAAGGGTGCCCAGACAGCGGCAGAAAGACAGGCAAAGGTAGCTGGAGTGCAAGGGCTGCCAGGAAGCCGAGTCTGGCCCCTACACTGTCCCTACCGTCACACCTCCACCCCACCACTTGGCCCAGCAGACTACAGCTGCTGGCGTGCCCAAGGACCACATGCAGGGATAAGGTGGGCTGCACTCCACACTAAGCAGCAGCTCCATGCATGAGGGCTGCAGGACCGGATGCATGCACCACAGCTCAGGGTGCTCCTTGTGCCTGGGCCAGAAAGGGCAGAGGCACCTGCCATGGGCCAGACAGAGTCACTCTGTGGGCCACATCTGGCCTGCAGGCCACATCTAGCCTGCTGACCTGCAGGCCATAATTCTGGTGTAATGGGTTGTCACTCCTTTCACTAATTTATTTTTCCTGGGGCAAACCTGTCCCCACAAAAACCAACATAAACAATGAAATATACAAACAACAAATGGATAACCCCAAACCAGTGGCGCTTCCTTAGACCCTGAGTGGGCAACCTGGGCTCTATGCTTCTTCCTCAGCACCAAAGCCTTCCCCCTGTCTTTTGCTACCCTCCCTGAGAGTTTTTAATTTCCCAGTCACCCCTGTCAGCCAGCACAGTGCTCCTAGGCAAGCAAGTTATTACCCTCTAACCCCTGCAGCAGGGCTCCAGCCCCTGAGCCATGCACTCTGTTACAAAAGCAGATTCCAAGACTTCTCTGCATAGCCTGTTCCAATGGCTGACCACCCTCATGGTCAGAAAGTTCTTCCTAAACTCCAGCGTAAATTCTGTCTGCTGCTGCTTGAGGTTATTACTCCTAGTTCTGTTAGTTACAGCCACAGAGAAAAGCCCATCTCCATCCTCTCTATGCCCAGTCTCATCCCTTCAGGTACATGAAAACTTATCAAAATCTCCTTCAGTCTTCTCTAGGATAAAAAAACCTTAGCTCTGTCAACCTTTCCTCATAAGTCACATTTTCCAGGCCTCTAATGATTTTTGTCACTCTGCACTGGACTCTTTCCAGTCTGGCCACATCTTTCTTGAACTCTGGTGCTCAGAACTGGACCTAATACCCCAGATGAGGCCTCACCAGTGCCGAGTAGAGCAGAAAAATCACTTCCCTTGATTTGCAAGTGACACTCCAGTTAATACAACCCAGAATAATGTTGGCCTTTTTTGCAACAAGAACACAGTTGGCTCAAAATCAGGTTATAGTAGACTAACACCCGGGGTCCTCCTTGTGTGCAGTACTGCAGCCTAGCTAGTCATTCCCCACTCTGTTTGTACATGCAGTTATTCCCCCTGTGAGCCACATGCAGATTGTGCTTTATTTTTCACCCAGGAAGGATGAAACTACTTTTACCATATTTCTCACATATAACATGCACTACAGTTTCCACCAGCTGGTTCTTGGAAAATGTGCAAGTTGTATGTGAGAAAGTATGGCATCAGGGTTGACCCTGTGGGGGGGAAGAATCGGGGAAACTGCCCCAGGCCCCACACTTTGCAGGGCCCTACGGAGCTGGGTAGCATGGGTGCAGCAACTCCACACTGCCACTGCCCTCCTGGCCACTCGGCACTCCCCACCTGGGTGAATCTGCCACTGGTTTGTGTCTGGGGCTGGAGCTGTGCACAGGCTGATTGGCCCTGGGCCTCACACTCTGCTCGGGTTGTCTCCATATGGCATTATAGATTATACCCCTATTTCATACAGGAGAAACCAGACAGAAGTTACATGATCTCCTAGAAGATTGATTCAGGCTCAACTTTAGGAAAAACTTCTTCATGATCAGGGTGTACGGACTGCAGAATAAGCTCTCCCTAGAGGGGGTGCAAATTGCCTAACCTGGAAATCTTCAAGAGAGGACTACAGAGTCACCTTGCTGGGGTCACCTGACCCCCAGTTCTCTTTTCTGCTTGGACCTGATGATCTTCCGAGGTCCCTCCTGGCCTTACAACCTATGAATGACTCGCTTAATCTCCTAGAGTTACAAAAAAGCACCACCAGAAATATAAACTAGGCATACAATTGAAGGCTATTCTCCTGAACTAATTTACAGCTTCTTCTGCTACTTAGCTTCAGGATGTCAGCACAGACCACAGATAAAACTCTGCAGCTCTCTCATCCCTGACTTACTATTAACTGAGAAGGTAGACTCAAAAGTATCAGTACCTGCCTCTGCTACTGCCCAAATTCCTAGCTTTCTTAAAAGGCCAGTACAGCAAAACCTGTGTTGCTTTCACCTGTCTGACCACTGCTCTCCGACATCTGAACAACAGTAATGAAAACCGACTTTCTGTAACATAACAAGTACAGTACTGCATCATTAAAGCACAAAAAGAAAAAAAACAAAAACAAAAAGAACCTTACTTTTTTTAACTTAAGGTTCTAGGAACAGGAAAATGAAGTCTCCTGAAGTCTCCTGCATTTTTTTGTTTTACATACTTTGAAATACTTAAAATAGCTTACTCTGCCAATCCACAAGTTTTGCTCGCATACTCATGAGTACCAGGAGCAAACTAAACATGTTCTAGCACAAACCCAAGTAGTAATGCACAGGATCAACACCCATGCCATACATATGAGAAGTTATTCTGCCTTCTCTGTAAAATCACTATATAAACCTGTAAATTATAGCATGAAGCACCAAAAAATAGATTATATTTCATTCGGATATTATACAGCTATTATGAGCTATTTTCACATTTTAAAATTAAAGAAATGTTTTTAAAAACCCAAGCTTAAAAAAAATCTGTCACAAACAACCATAACATTCCCTGAAACACGCCTATAAACGTTATACACTAGAAATTAGAAATCCTGGGTTCTAGCCCTGTCTCTGCAGTCTCATCTTTACAAGAAAAGAAAAAGAAGTGTTCCTACTATAGGCTACTCAACACAAACTAAACAAGGAAAAATCCTAGCAAACAGAGTTCATACTTTTAACATGAGTAATTAGGATGAGGAAAGCCCTAACCTTTACAAAAATCACATTAAAGTTAAAACCACCTTAACTTCACAGGATTTTACCTCACATTTGGTGGGAACACAAAGCAAAGACACATACATAGCTTTTCCCCTTCTGAAGATGCACCTTAGGGAAAAAAAAATGTGGTTCAGTGGTTCAAAGCAAGATAGCCAAAGCATATTCAGCCTGAAAGGAAATACAGATAGACAGACAACATTTCTATTGGATAGTTTAGAATCATGGTTTCTACTAAGGTGGCCTTGTATAATTTCTCAGCTTCTAAACTGTGTCAACAACTTTCATTTAACTACTTGATAAGTTAAGAGTTCACAATCTTAGTAAATAATAAAGATGTGGGTACATACAGAAGTCTAACACAGGTCACCTAGAGAGAAAACTGGATTGTGGCATCTCTATCACTGGACATTTTTAAGTGCAAGTTGGACAAAAAGGTGTCTGGGATGGTTTAGACATGTGAGGGGCCAACTTTTTTGGCAGGCATACCAGAAATTAGCCATCTGCCCTCTCCAACTGCCACTCTGATCACCTTTCCTCTGCCTGATCTGCTGCTCTGCTTCCTTCTTCCTTCCCTAAGTTCCCCACCTAATTTGCTGCTTTGCTTTCTGCTTCTTGCCCTGTCTCCTCCCCAGTCTCCTGTTTGCCAGACCAAGAGGCTGCTTGTGCTACTTGTGGCACCCATATCGAAGACTGGTCACCCCTGGTTAAGGCAAACATTCCTGCTTAATGGGGTTGGGCTAGATGAACTTGGGAAGTCCTTTCCAGCCCTATGATCATATAAACCACAGCAAAAAAGACATTAAACTTGAATTAATCATATTTTCTGTCTTAGTTCATGGAATATTACCTTATACTACTGGGGGATATGGGTAAAAGTCCTATTTTAATTGTCAATTTCTCAGCATAAAGATTTTGCACATAGATTATGTTTTAATCACCATGTTTTAATCTATATAACACATAGATTATGTTTTCACCACCAAGTACTTGCAGGTTTGTTTTAGCATTTGTGTTTATAAAAGGGGAAAAAATGGCAAACTATGGCCTAACAAACACTCCCCTCTTTGTAACCAATGATTTATTTATCAAGAAAAAACAAATGTGGAACAAAGCCCAGGACCCACTGCATTCCAGATTTCTTGCACCAAACATATGAAAACAAGGTGAGACAACCTAATGAAAACTTCTAAAAAGAACCCAAGATTTTACTTTTAAAATTCTTACCAGTCCACCCATATCAATCGGGATTTCAAATCAACCCAACTATTCAAATGCTCAAACAATTTTGTCTGTCATTTTAATAATACCTCTACAACACAGAGCTTTAAGACTAGTGATAACTCATATACTCACTGTTTAGTCAACCTTGTCTCTCGAGTTAGAAATAGCACTTCATATTTCTGATTATCTTAGTACTTGTACTCCAATACAGCCATTGAATAAAAACTATAATTCAGTTTTAAATCATTCTAAGTATTATGAAATTAAGCTACTAAGATCATTGCTACTGGTTAAAGTTCTAGGCATCCAAGTGCTGCTAAGTGAGTAAGAGTCCACTTTTCTCTGAATCGCCCTCATTAGAAAATGGCTATAATACTGATTAACAGAAACAGGTTAGTAACACTATAAAGACAATTTTGTCAGATACAATATGCACAAACCTCAGCTAACAGCATCAAAATTAAATTACCTGACATCATAACCTGTTACAGGTCTCACACCCTGTAAGCTTCTGCAACACCACTAGAACTCTAACTGCATTACATCATTCATTTGTGCTTATTTGTTCCCCATCTTCCTGACCCTGGGCAGAAATTTGGGATGGTCCATTTACACCATCTTCCTGAAAATGACATATTTTGAACAATACATTTTCAATAATGTTTCGAAATTTCTAGAACCAGCCAATTCCTAGACTATTGCAATGAAATAAAAGGCTTTGAATCCATCTTTACCATACATGCTAATGAAAAGAAGCATCATTATAAATATATCCAACACTGCTAAGTGAAAATAATTGGTGTTTTCCTTGACTTGGGTAAAATATGTTGCTGAAAACAATCTACAAATAATGATGGGCCTCATGTAGAACAGGTTACGCATTCATATTATTAATTTTTTTAAATATCTTGGTTTCTCAGATTTCCCAGTAACCACCAAATGAAACTGGTGATCATTAGTCGTACTTCATTAAAACTGCAACTCACTTGGTTTGCATCACAAAGAAGACTGACTACCCCTTATGTTTTTTTAAACAAAACAAAAACCCAAAACTTTCCTGTAAAAAACAAATCTGAGAAAGACTCTCTCACAGATAGAACAAAGTATTCTGAATTTCAGTTGCTAAATTCCACAGACCAAAGTTTCCTAACCAATCATCACTAGCACTGAAAAACAGAATTTCTTCACAGATCAAAGGTCTTGAAATGCAACAGCTGTGCAATACACCACAACCTTGGCCTCTCCCAATTTTGCTGTACAGCAGGAAAACATGCTTTTAAATGTTAACCAAGACATTTTCCTAAAGGGTCAAAAAAGGCTATGTCTACATTACAAATGGGGCAATCTGATGCCATTTTAAAGATTAGTCACTGAAAAGCGTTTGGTAACAGATGTGTCCAATGCTAATCCCTAGTTAGGCCAGACAATTTCTTTCAAAATATTACTAAAAATAAACTCTAGAAATACTATCAAGAATTAGATTTATCATGCTCTCCTCATGTGGCTACGTTAGCCAATGAGTTAGCCAGTTTGCAACAGATTTCAGTAACTCTTTTCAAGACATAATCAGTGCTCTAAAGCAGGCCCCTGAAGGAACAAAGTAAATTGAAAATCTACCCTATTAAAAAGTTAAATAAAAGTAAACTCCCAAGACTAAATTTCCACCTACTTCAGAAGCCATACAATTTGTGCAATTTACAAACATATTATTCTACTTATATTTTCCCCTCTCTCATGTCTCCATGAGGCAAAGTTAAAAAAAAAAAAACCAACCAAAAACCCCCCAAAAAACAAGCCATATAATGAAACCAACCAACCAATGCCTTCCACTACATAAGACAGTGGTTTTCAAACTTTTTAAAGTCACAGAACCCTTTCATATCACTTCTACCATGGAAGCCCTATCTGTGGAGCCAAGCAAACTGGCCCAGCAATGGTGGTACCCACTCCACCATTACCCTCAATCTCTTTGTGGACCCCTTTATGACTTCCTGTGGAACCAGGGTTCTGTGGAACACAGTCTCAAAACCACTGGCAAATGGTAAAACTGAAAATGGTAAGTGGTTCCCATTTTACCCAAATTATGATGGGTAAAAAAAAAAAAAAAAAAAAAATACATAAATAAAAGCAACAGTACAACCTTACAAGTGCTTACTATATAAGCTTTTACAAAACAGCATCTAACATGTAAAGGGACCAAAGTCTTTTGTAACCAGTATTCAGCTTTTACTAAGATAATACGTTTGCATTATCAAATGCAGAAAAAAAATGTTTACAAACACTTTATGTTTAACAAGTTCCTATTCAGCCCTCATCTTTAAGCATACAATGCGAATGGAGCCACAGACTTGGAAAGCAAAAGAACGATGGGGCAATGGCACCTGGATCTGGAGGACCTCAGGGGTCAAAGGTTAAGCCCTCGCAGTCCACAGACATCCCACAGGCTGCCAGTTGGACAGCCCTGCTGTCAGAAGTTCTTTAATTGTGTACTCAAACCCTGATCAACCGAGACAAGTTAAGAACTCAGTAAATCAGTCTTTCACAGCCTAAGAGCACAGGCACCAGACAAATCCAAGCAAACAGACAGGAAAGGACCAGAGAGTTCATCTCATCACAAATATCCACACATAATGATATTTATAAATTCCATGCTCTCCATGCCAAGGAGCACCAAATCTAATTTCTAAAGCAATGTATAATATACATTGCTATTACAATAGCAATTTCTAATTCCCAGTTACTATTGCATCTAAACTCCAGAGAAGTTGCAAATCATTACAAACATTTCTAGTACAAGGGACACGCACTACAACTGGTCAAATACACATGACTAAAAAAAACAATAACACTCTGGCAACGGTGTGTATGTATGTACCCACAGTCCTTAGTTTAACTGTGATGGCAAAATTCAGTAGACAATAATCATACCAACCTTTGGTTTGCTGGAGTAAGGGAAAAAAAGGAAACATAAGGCCAGAAGGAAAGAGAAAAAAAAAAGAGAGAGACCAAAAAGGTTGAGAAAGCAGAACAGAAAATCAAAAACCTTGCCAAAACATGACACATTAGACTGGAGTAGGCCAAATCCAGTCAGCCAAGGGGTTTCATCTGGCCTGCAGCAAGTCCCTCAGTGCCACCTGGCCCAGCACATGCAGCCAGTCCCACTACCCCCAAGCCTGGAGCACGGCTGCAGCAGCACAGCAGCCAGACTTACTTCCCAGCAGTCCTGGCGGCTACGGCTCTTTCCACGTGCTGCCACCCGACCTAACCCTGCTACCCAGGCACCATGGCCAGTCTGCCCCACATGCACTGGTGGGGGCTAGGACCCATGTTGGTGGGGCATGTGGCCAGGCAGATGGGATAGGGCTGTAGATGGGTGTGGAGCAGCATAAAGGAGCAGGACAGGCAGGTAAGGCCAGGACCTTGGGGCAGTGATAGCGCAGTCAAGACCCAGTGCAGTCATGATCCGCTACCTGCATGGCCCTGTGATGGGCACTGATTCTGTGGGCCCACAGTGTCACCGCCCCAAGATCCTGCCCTGGCCCCACCCATCCATCCCACTCCCAGATGGGGTCCCCTGCTCACCTGGCCGTACACCCCACACTTGCGGGTCCCAGCCACTCTCCATGGAAACCACAGGGTCCCCGGGCAGTGACAGCATGGGGCTGGGGGCAGAGCCACAAGCTGCTCCACACACGCTCTTACCTGTGTAACCAGTGTCTATCAAAGGGGCATGTGGGAGCGGATCATGGCTCTGCCCCAGGCCACAGCCCCGCGGTCCCAGGCCTGGCCACACCTGCCCACCCCACTTCCTCACAGCCACACTCATCTGGACACGCCCACTGAGTTAAGTTTTAAAGGCTCAATTTTTACTTATTTTTTTCTTTTTTAAGATCAAAATGCCTACCTTCCAAAACCATTACTTGGCGTTTACAGAGAGTAATGTTATTACAATAAGTTGTTATAAGCCACTGATACTCAGGTAACAGTCCTAAGCGACAAAGCCAGTTATGTTAATTTTTTTGGCTTGCAAAGTTCAAAGCAAGTGCTACTACGTCTTAGAGCAAGGGAAAAAAACTTCAGCGATGCAGGCATTTTAATATAAATAAAAAAACCCTGAATTTTAGGGTTAAAAAAGTCAAAATAATTTAATTAAATAATTTAATTCCCTTTAACAAAAGAAAACAGGAACTTTTTTTTTTTTTTTTTTAAACTTGCAAGAGGCCTTTTAGAAATGAATCAGCCAAGACGTGCCAGGATCAGCTACTCAATGTGTCACACTTCTTAGCATGACATGTTTATTTTGCAAAGGAAGTCATGATATTATGGTGGTATGGTCTGAACAAAGATCTAAAGGTTTTGTTCTGCATATTTTCAAGAGTGCAAAAGGTTCTAGTTTACCACGTCCAATTTTGTATAAACTTAATAAGGAGAAGTGGTTAAATAAAATTGACACAATCTACGCAATGGATAAAAAAGTCCCTACTCTTCCCAACACAAACAAAAGGAACCATACTTACGTTTCAAAACAACGATCCACGTTGTCTGACATCAGAAGCAGCATGCATAGCTGTTCCAGCGCTATTAGTTGCATATCCCTTTCATCCCCTTGCCCCATTTGCAGCCATTCAAGCAACGTGTCTGGATCCACATCTGCCATGGTTTATAAAAGTTGATTTTTGCTTTAATTAAAAAGTATCCAAAAATAGCCTTTAAGTGTTCAAGCCAGAGTAAATCTAGTACAGTGAAATCTTCCCTTCAGTCAGACCCAGGGCTTTTGCACTCTTCACCTAAAAAAAAGAAGCAACTCATAAGTATATACTCATCTCCTGCATTTGTGTCACTCAAGATTTTACAAGACACTAACCATGACCAGTTTTTTTTAAATGACAAGAGTTAGTTAGTATGCTCTACTTTAGTGGAATATTCTTCCCCAGAGACAATGATGAAAGCTTTAATCTATTACTATTTTTAGTGAAAACTAGAACTTGGAGGCAGGAGTGGAACGGCACTTCCTAACCTGTTATTATCTTTGTAAGCTAGTTTCTCAGATAAGTATTATCTGAAGAATAACAATTATTTTACCTTCTCAAGCCAAAGTGTAATTTCCCAAGAGTTGAGCATTTCTGCACTCACAGAAAGATCTTTCTATAAAAGAAAATGGATCTCTCTCTCTCGATTAGTACCCATTCAGAAAAGGCACGAAAGACAAATTTAGTGAGGCAGACGCTGGAAAGGGAATCTTTACTCAGCATTTCCAAATCTTTTAATTTTCTAAAATAACAAGTAAAAAAAGGGGAATATGATTTCTAAACAAAAGGACCAGAAGAGTAGAATGAAGATCTCAAAACATTTGCCTTTTAAATGACATGCTGAGGTGGTGTTTCAAATATACAGAAAATTGTATGTTCATAAGGAAAATTGTTTAGAGGCAGGAGCAGGCATACATGGCAAGTGGTGCTATTTACCGATCCAATAAACACGCTGCATAACTGGCCAAGATCAAAAGTCCCTTTCTTAGTACCTTATTAGAGCCATGTCCTGTGTACCTATCTATTATCCAATGTCCAATTAATCCAGTGATTCTCAGCCAGGGATCTGCGGCACCCTCCTGTGCCTCGAGACCCTTTCAAGGGTGCTGCAAGGTGCCACCCAACATCAGCACAGTTAGGATTACAAATGTGCTTTACAAGACAAAACCAGAGATCTCACACAGAAACCCCTAGCTATGGTCTTCCTGACTTCTTTGCCACAGAAATGCTCTGCTCTTCTGCAATCAAGAGTCCAGGGAAAAGAGCTGGGATGCCCTGCACCTAAAAAACAAGAGCTCGAGAACCACTAAATCAAGTTGCATGAACTTTGTAAGCTGCGTCCTTCAGGGCCAGCCTCCACCCGGACACCGCAACTGCAACAAAGGCTTGAAACAGGCCCCCAGCGAAGGGGCACCAGCTCCAAACCTCGTAATCAAATCATGTAGGAAAAAACAAGACAAGCGCGGCCTGAAGGCCAGTACCGCCCCCTCCCCGGGATGAAAGGCCGAGACGCGGGGTCCGCTCGCGGGCGGCGCGCACGGCGGGGCCGAGCC
>NW_005842026.1:2024071-2042083 GCF_000455745.1 Alligator sinensis | reverse complement strand
TCGGCCTCCGCCCCGCGCCGCCGCGCCCCGCCCCGCGCAGCGCCGGCAAACCTGCCTCCCAACCCAGGACGGGGCTTTAGAACCGTGGGCAGCCAGTCCCAGCGCATCGCGGGGCCGCGCGCGTCTGCCTGTCCCTGGGGGCTGCGCCTGTCCGCCCAGATACTGGGCGCAGATCCAGCAATAAATCCAGAGATCCGCACACATACGCGGTAACAGACTGATAGATACAGTCCAGTCTGCAACCACAGACAGATACACATACATAGTGGTAGATAGACACAGACACGAACAGATACGTGGATGGATAGAACCCGCTCCATAGTGACAGGCAGGCAGATACCCCTAGCTACGGACCAGTCTGCAAGCACACATCCCCAAAACAGCCTGCAGTGGTGACCACGGCTTCTCAGGCTTTTCTCTACAGAAGTGAGGAAAAGCTGCTTCCTTCTACCTTCCCTCCTCCCGGAAGACATGACCACACAAAAGTTGAGAAGAGACTAGAGGGAGGGGAAATTTGCCAGGAGTTTAATTGTACCCTATTGACACTGAAGTTTTCAAATAGGGCAAGCAAGGAAGAGGCATGGCAAAGTTTTTTTAGTGGCATTTTTTAGGTACAGTTGGCTGAACATTTCTGTACAACACATTTTCTACCAGCACATTCAGTTTCATCAATCTTTTTTTTTTTTTTTAATCTGGCCTTGGCAAGTTTTTTCATTTAAAATGTAAAGAGATGTTTGATACCAGGTTTCATAGATTCATAGATGTTAGGGGCTGGAAGGGATGTCACAAGATCATCGGACCCAGCCCCACTGCGCTTGGACAGGAAAGACTGCTGGGACCCCAGCAAGGTGAGCGTCCTATTTGAAATTTCTGGGTTTATTTTATGAATTGTGTAGGTGTTTGTACACCAAACAGTGCTAATATTGTGGGGCATCCTTAAAAGGTTCTCATGGCACCCAAGTTGAGAATTGCTAGTTTTGAGGTACCTGCATAGAGAATAGAAATTTGAAAAAAGAGGAGTCGCTGGGCTAGTGGATAATGGCTACAAACTGAAGCTAAACAAATTCAGACTTGGAATAAGAGTTGAAATTATAATTACTAAGGTTTGTAGTGGATTCTCCACTATACATTGTTAAAAAAAGAGTTTTAATATTTTTTATAAAACACGTGATCACGAAATAGAGAAAAATAGGGCTGAAGGGACTTCAGGAGGTCATCCAGTCCAACCAGTACTGAAGGCAGAATGATCCCCATCTAAACCTCTTCTGAAAATATTTGTCTATCCTGCATCTAAAAACTTTCTGTTGACGGAGAATTAGTTCAAACTGAAACTAAACAGCTAAGTCATATGGCTATTGTTGTGCAAGAGGTCAAACCAGAGGATCACAACAATCCCTTCAGGCTTTATAGTCTATTACCCTACACGTAGTTCATGCTGATATGATTTAAACAGTATTTATCTTGTCATCATGAGTAAGGCATAGCTATTTGAAAACCATTTTTCAAAGTACTAGCCCAGGCCGAACAGCACGTGATTTCTAAACATAGTTCAATCACATAATATCATTAATAGTTAAATAGCATTTATCTAGCCCTTTTCTTGTTTCAAACTGATGTGCAGACGTGAACTAATTAACATTCACAGCTCTCCTCGAAGGTATAATGAATTCTTTATGTACCATACAATAGTGTGGTAGGCCCAACACAAATGTAGAAAGATGTATCCTTGCCCCAGAGGCCTTCTAATCTAAGAACTTGTTTCTGTAAGCATTCATTCATGTATGCAACTTCATTCACAAGGGGTCCTATTTAAGCAGCTGAAAGATCAGGCATTACATGAATGATATGCTGACAAAAAATGGAAGAAGAAAAAGAATGTACCACAAGGTTTCCATGTTTATTTTCTTTGTGTGCATATGTATTTGTGTGTATTGCTATGGTTTAATTCTTTAATTCGTCCCTATTTGCCCACTATTTAGCCTTTTTACTGAGTTTATGAGCCTTAAGTTTAACTCAGGCTATTTGCCTTTTTGTTCATTTAATTACTTGGGACCCAATTCTGCAAACACCATCAACCATAGACCGTGTTGTATCAAGCTAACTTGATCCTTTACAGCTACCTTCAAACACAATAATATTTTCTTATATGGACACGCCTTTTTGTGACAAAGTCTGAGTACTATCACACCAGAGGCCTGATTTTGCCCATAATTTATAACCTCAGAATTTGTTGGTTATGTATATTATCATAGCAGTGTCTCTCAATAGTCTCTTTAGTACATACTGTAAATAGTTACACAATTGTCCCATATAATTCTAAAAACAAAGGAAGCAAAGTGCTCTGAAATTAGTGTTAAGGACCAAAAAGTCTTCACAATAATTTACTTTGTAGAATCACATGGAGTTTTGTTAGGAAACTTAGTCATGTGAAGCTTAATAATATAAATATTGTAAATAAGATTATAGCATGTTTGAATATCATTACTGCCTACATCATAGACATTTCCTGTCATTAGGAGAAGAGGTGTATTCAGAGGACAAAAAGGCAGTGGCAGTCATGCTGTCTCACACAGTTGGAACCTGTCATATGCCAGTGACTCCACATTATTTGTTCAGAAATCCTGCCTGTAGAAAGATTCTTGCTTATTCAAAGTCTGTCTCAAGAGGAGGAAAACAGGTTCATAGTCCTGTTTTTCCAATAACAAAGTTAGTTGAACCTGTGTGTCATATGTTGATAGTGTGTCACTGGGTCCAGCCCTGCAGAGATTTATGCATATGTGGAACCTCATGCTTATCCATTGTGGTCAAGGGATTTTTCACTTAACATAAAAGTAAGAATGTGCAGTCTTGGAGCTCTGCATGAGCAGTGAGCCATGAGCTCACTAGCCAATCAGGGCAGACTGGCTGAAGTGAAGGCTGCTACTGTTCACCCTTCCATCCCTCTTCCTCTGCTGAATTCAGCAGCTGGATAAAGGAGGGGACAAGTGGCTGCACTCACCTCATGGGCTCCAGCCAGACCCCACGGCAAGAGATCATGTGGCACAACGAAAGAGGGGGAGGTACATCTCACCACTGCATCCCCTCCGGATTTGAGCCCTGACTCAAATTTGTATCATAATAAGTATGAGAGAATCTTCCATTACATTACTTGCAGGAATTGACATCTCTCAAAATGATTGTTTTATATTGTCTCTACTTATCACCAAAACATACTAACCATTCATCTTCAAAACTGACTGATTTTATAATACATTTAAGTTGAAGCAAAAGTGGCTAGTGGAAGGAAATAGAGATGGGTGATTAGTAAAAAATATTTACCTCAATTACATTTGCATACGTATTTGCTTTAAGTGAATTTTCATATGAGCAAAGTTCTGCTAACATGAATATTCAAAAAGAAAATGTTGAGCCTATAGCTAAGATTTGTTTAATCATTAAACTAGTTTCAAACAGAAGTCGTTTATAAAGTTTAATTCCTCTAAATAGGGAACATAAATAATACCATGTGACAAGTGACAGAATTTGAATATGAAATCATGTGAAAGAACAATCACATTAGTTTTAGCTTGTAAAAGCTATTTAAACATTCATGAATAGTAAACAAATTGGTAAAAAATTATATCCTGCTCATGAATACCACATGAAGAGCTAAATTCATTGTTCACTGCACATGGTTCACCTAGTTAGTAAGTGCAGTGGGTACTAGGCCTATATTCTAATTCTGTGTGTGGCACTCACCTCTTTGTACGTTTGACCAAGTCCCTTACTCTCTGTATATCTCAATTTGTCATTTACAAAATAAGAGGAGTGTAGTAATAGCCATCTTAGAGGGCAGTTGTGAGACATACCTCTTGAGAGATATTGACTTGTTCAGGTAGAAGGTGCTATGTAAGTGCTCAGTATTATATTTGGAAATAAATCGCATTTAGCTGGAACAGTGATTCTCAACCAGGGTGCCACGGCAGTCTGGGGTGCCTTGAGATCCTTTCAGGGGTTCTGCAGGGTGCTGCACAATGTTAGCACCATTACATGTACAAACATGATTCACAAAATAAACCCAGAGAGTACATTAACACATACAGGTACATGTGCTTGCAGCAGTTTAAGTAGCAGTGGCACAAATTTCTGCTGAAGAATTGTGCCTCAGCACATGTGCCTGAATGTGCACTTTGGTGTGGGGCAAATTGTGCCACTTGAGGCAAACTGACCCTGCTCAGGTCCTCCCAGATCTGCAGCCAGGGGGAGCTAAAGGCTAGACCCCAGCAGTATAAAATCCTGCCCTGGCAAGCAGCTCAGGGCTACTTGCCCTCAGGAGTTTCTGAGGCCTGGCCACTTGGTATCTGGGGACACTAGCCCCTTGTGCCAGCTACACTGCTGAAGCAGCCCTAACCTAGAGTGGCCCCTGCACCCTCTACCCACTGCACCAGTCTGGCAGTGAGGCCTGCTGCCTGGCTGTGACCTGCTGCCACCTGCAACAGCGTCCTCCCAATTTGGCCTGCAGCCTCATCCCCCCTGCCCCTCGGGGCCCGCTGCCAGTAGGCTGTGGCTACACAGTTGGCCTTCAGGCAGCACTGCTGTCATGTCTTCTGGTGTCCCCACTCTGCCACCTGAAGTCTTACCCTGCTCCTATTTGCTCTAGCATGCTGAGGCAGCATACTGGGGCAGCAGGGGTATGGGACAGCCACAGAGACACCCTGGTTAGGTGCCAGGGTGTCTCTTTGGAGGCCCCAGCCTCTGGTTGCTTCAGGGAATGCTCCAGGAGCATGCCCTGTGCCACGTTTTTCCAGTGTGTTATTTTTTGATACTGGGATTTCCTGGTATCAAATTTAGAGTTTCCACTAAAAAATATGCAGTGTGGGGAACATTTTTTCATTCTTAGCGTGCCCCTTGCAACATCTCAAACTGCTTTGAGGCACCACAACAGGCACATGCTCACTCATCTGGACACAGCTAGATTTTAAATAGGAATCCATAGCATTAAAGAGATTCTGACTTGTGGTCTTTCTGAGTTCCTTGCAGCACCGAATTGTTCTATTATTTTTCTGGTCAAAAATCAAGTGAAAACTAAGAGCTGGCATTCTCTGAGGAGTGTCTTCAGTCTATCAAGGTTAAGAACCTCTGAGCTAGAACTTCGAAAATCAGCAGTTGTTATAGGAACATGTATTTTCACTGTATAACTGAAAAAGCCCATTGGCTTTTATATTATAAAACTCAGGCTGCCACTTTTTATGCCAAGTGTCAGTTGATGAAAATTTTACCAAAAAGATAGAACTTCCAGCATAGAAAGTAATACTGTCAAAAATACATGGAGTGGCAAAGATTTCTTAGGATTATATCTTTTATTGGACCAACTATGTAGTTGGGATAAAATTAGACAAGATTTTGAGTGCAAGGGATTCTTCTTTTGTCCTGATCTAGTTGGTCGAATAAAAGATATCTCCCAAAGAAATCCTTGCCTCTCACATAATTTCTGCAGTTACAGTGTCAACTCTTACACTACCAAAACATATGGAGTCATAAGTATGGCAATATCATCAATGTTCTGTGGGGTAAAATTAAAATAAATGTACTCATTTGTCCCCTAGCCAAAGGCAGCAAAACAATAAAAAAAAATCTTTGCATATCTTAATTGATATATGTTCCAGAACACAGTCAGTGCATGTTTTCATTACTGTATGGCCCAACTCTCTACATGTGAGCAGCTGTTTCTAAAAATATCAAACTATTTTTGAGTAAATAGATCTGTGTGTGACAAACATCCTGAGTGCCCCCAAAGATATTAATGAAGTAGATGGGTACAATACTCATCTCAAACTGTGTAGAACGTAGTTTGGATACTGGCATACTATTATTTATCCTTTTACTTTAACACCAGTTTCTCACCTACCCACGCAGTGTCAGGGTAGAGGAAGTAGAAGAGCCTACTCCTTCAGAAACAAAATATAAATGGTTCCTTACACAGTTTGTTTCTTAATAGACAGATTGTTTTACTGTATTTACTCGAATACAAGACAAGGGTTTTTCCCCAATCAGCATGGGGAATCAGCTCCTCATCCTATATTCACATACAAGGAAACCTCATTAAATACATTGTCTATCTTTAAACTGCTGCCAAAAGCAGCATGTGTTCAGTATGGAAACCAACTATGAAGTTGATTAAAAGCAGCCAGCACTAATCATGACTATAAAACACATGGCCCATATTAGGCAAACATACTGATTTTTTTTAATTTCCTTTCTGAATTCTGTTGGGCAAAGCCCAATATTCAAGTTCCAAATTTCACCTGAGCAGAACTCAATCATTCAAGTGTATGTGTGTGGCTCTACCACCAAGCAAGCATCCTTCCTCTCAGACCCATCAGTTTGGGGTTTCAGATACTCTCCAAATCCATTCCACATATCTTACTTGCAAGCCCAGAAGCCTTGGGGTTTAGATGCCTCCAGTCTCACTTGCTTCTAGCCAAAAGGCTAAGGAGCAAGCCAAGCAGGAAGCATGAATGCAGTCCCCTCATTGCCACAAAACTGTGCAGTTGAATTTCCTGCATTCAGAGAAACTCACAGAGGTCAGCCTACCCAGAATGCAAGGGACAGACCTACCCCTGGGAAAATGGGATAACCACCGTGTTGAATATGGTATATCCCTTGCAAATATACTGATGCAGCACATCTGAATAAGATATGTGCTAGTGCTTGTGATGGGCACACCTGAGCTGCCGACTCACTAAGATATGGGTGGTCAGCATGGGCGCAGGATGTGGGAGGAGGAGCCTGCACCCTCACTGGAGCAGGGGGTTTGCACATAGGTGGCTAGAACTAGCCCGCACCCAGGTGGTTGGACTGTAATTTGGCCAACCAGTGCCATGCCGTCTGGAAGGGAAGTACCAATTGGCGAGGTGGAGATGGGTTAAAAGATGGGCTGGCAGGAAGAGACAGGGGATGTGCCGGAACTCTGGAAGCAGATTTGCATATCTCCCCTGTGGCAAGAGAGCCCAGGAAGGAGCCAGATGCTTGCCACTCCACCGGAGCCAGGGATCACACTGTCCCAGATGCTGTGGGAGCTCGACCCTCACCTGAAATTCCACACCAAATGAACAAGGTCAGACAGAGAGGGCAGCTTGGAAGAGCTGGGAAGGGGAACAGCCGGAGGAGCTGCAGTGAAGCAGCTCTTCAATGTAGCGGGCCCAGCAGGAAGGCCCACAGGCCAGAAGTACCTCAGTAGGTGACTGGCAGAAGATTAAGCCCTACTCAGGCATGGCACAGGTTGACCTAGAGCTGCACTATACCTTGCTGGGAGCTTGAGCAGGGAGAGCCTGCATGATAGGGACAACCCACATGGAGGCATAGGGAACCTGACCAGGAGGGTCAGAAGTGGTGCCCAGGGCACCAGACTAAAACCCACACGCCAGGAAAGGGGTAGCTCAGCATGCTAAGGCATCATCGCCCTGTCTGGCCAACAGGTGTGAGCTATTTACATTATATTACCGGTTACATTCCTGAAATTCCTGAGATAGAGGCACAAGCACGGCATGTGCAGATCTGATTCTCGTCACAAACCTATAGGAGAAGAAAGGATCACATCACAACCCAATGTATCACCAGGGTCCAGCAATAATACCCGAATGGAAAGGGATGTGGTGCAGGAGACAATGATCCCCACAGAAGCTATGCCAATGCAATCGTATGAAGGTGTGGCAGTGAGAAGCTGGCTGCCACCAAAGGAGATAAACTGGAAGTGCAGGAGAAGCTCCAGCAGAGGGACGAGTTGGCATGTTCAACACCAACACCAAGGAGAGCAACCCCAGCACCAGTACCAGCACATTTTGTGAGTGCGTGCCAGCTCCGATTGGCTGGGCAGAATCTGGATTTCGGAATAGAAGAGGCCCATGACACAAAGGAGAGAAGACTGGAGTTGTAAAGAACAGTGTCCAGGCACAAGTTGCCCCAGGTGAATGGTGGGAGCCGATGCCGTGGCCCACAGATAGAGACTTAGAAGAGTCTATGGATTTACTGGGAAAATCCTCATGGAAGCTCCAGAGTGACAAGTGGTCTCCAGATGGCGAGGATCCTGTGGAGAGAGAAGAAAATAAAATGTCAAACTGTGAGTGAAGGGGACAGTGAGAAACTGGTGTTTTTCTCACCCCAATCCCTTTGCTAGGAAAGACTGTGAGTAGTCAATGTGAAAGACTAAAAACCTAACGGGAAACGGATGTTGTTAAAGACAGAAGGATTACACTGTAAGAATTCATTTTTTTTCATTTGGGAACTATTTATTTTGCTTTCTAAAGTGTCAGGATGTTATTGGTGGTGCTGGACTTTTTAAAGGCCACTACAGCTGGACCTTACTTACCTGAGTTGAAACCTTAACATCAGGTTGGTTCCAGGAAGGGTGTAGGGGAGGCGGATCCCCAGGATACATCATCTTAGTGGACCAAGTGTCGATTCATGGAGATATAAGACCTTCCTCCCATTCTTTATAACCAAAAGCAACAAGAAGTGGCAGACAAGAGCACTGGGCACTATAATATTTGAGTCAGCAGGCCAAACTGTTCACCGGTAGGGGTGAGAGAGTAAGGAATCATGCTGAGAGGAGCAAACACCTGACTAGAGAGTGGCGCAGGTGTTTACATAAGGGAGCCACTGATATCACCCCCTTAAATATGTAGGTTCATTTGAAAGAACAACCAAGTCACAGAAGGCAAGAAAGGCTAGGTGTGTCATGACCAGGTGAGCAGGACACATCCATGGCCCATCAGCAGTTGTGTCAGTCATGGACCAGTCACATTGCCCATTAACTACAGTCCCCCTTAGTGCTGACTCTTTTAAGTAATAGTGAAAAAGAGAGATTTATTTTCCCTGCTGTAGCAGTGGAAGAGGGACAAATTCAAGGCAAACCTTCAATAATTAAATTCTATGCCTGGAAAATTATACAATTTTATAAATGTTCCATATATAGAATCTCATTATTGGGGGGGGAGGGGGGGGCTGTCTTATATTCATGGTCATCTGATATTTGAGTAAATATGGTAATTTTTATAAGGGCCCCTGTCAAGGTCAGATACATGTTTTCTGATGATGCAGTTTTATGCCTAAAACATTGTTTTTTTTAATCCTCTGCTTCTCAAGCTTTTTCTTCAAAATATATTTATTCAGAGGTTTTCTTGTTGCTTTTTTCCATAAAGTAAATCCTGTCAGTGAAAACTCAAACTCTACATTTAAATATTTTATGATATATATAATTAAATATTTTATATATATATAATGTTATTATATTTTCTTATGTCTTTCCATCCACTTCACTGTTACATAGGGAGCACAAACATAATATCAACTTCCTAGCTTTTCGAAAGCAAGTGTAAATGTTTGCAGCCTTCATTTCTGATAATCACAGAGCAATTATATATCAGATATAGAACCTGGTGTGTTTACCATGTGCAGTCTGGTGTAATTCATTGCAACAAGTATAGTGGGAAAGGTTACATGCTAAATTGCTCAACCGTTGTGATGATTAGTCATGCTGGCATGGAGTGCACGTAAGTGATATACTGTAGGCTGCTGTTTGTGAAAGTGAATAGCAGTAGGCTTTTTAAATAAGACGATTCCTAGGTAAACAGCTTCAATTTAATGGAAGACTTCCATCTTTATAGCTGTGTGACGGATGTAAGGGTGCAAAAACTTGAAGAATGATGTCGTTTGTAGAAAACTACAAGTTTTCCTAACTAAACTTTACATTTTTAAGATGCATCTGGAATATTATTATACCACTAGCCAATTGCCCATCAAAAATGACAGGGGGGTGAGGGTGGCCAGGGACAGCAGCCTGTGTCCAGCCCCACTCTCCACCCCCTGCACCTTCGGGCCAGGGCGCACTCTCCCTCTCCCTCCCCACCGCTTTGGGGCCAGGGCTGAGCTGCACCCCTCCATTTGCTGGCCCTGCCCCGCATTCTCTCCATCGTCACCTGCAGGGCTAGGGGGGCATGGCCAGCAGTGCTGGCCTTGCCCCCTGTCCTCCCTGTTTTTGTGGCCTGCAGGAAACAGGGGAAACAGGGGCACACCATTGCCTGCTGGGGGGTGGGGTAGGGACACAGGCCTGGGGCCAGGCTCACTCCCCCCACCCCCACCCAGGGGGCCAGCAGGAACAGAGCCCAGCATCTGGCCCTGTGTCTCTGCTCCCCTCGTCTGGCTCCACCCCCTCCAATTTGGACCTGACCCTGGTTCCCCGCCTCCCTGTCATTTTGGGACCAACCCCATTCCCCCCCGGCAGTTCAGGTTCAGGGCCACTCCCCCTGTCCCCACCCTACCGCACCAGCCCCAATCCTATTCTCTTCCCTCACACCACCATTGCCTCCTCCACGGAGCAGGGGGTGGGTGCTGCCCTTTTCCCCTACTCTGGTGCGGGGCTGGGCCTGGCACCCCACCCTTCCTGCCGCCATTGCAGGGCCTGGTGCACTTCCCCCATACCTTCCATTTTGGGGCTATGCCAGGCCCAGCATGCCCCCCGCACATTCCCTGCCACCACTGTCGCCACCTCCAAGGAGGAAGCTCCTCTGCTCTCACCCTGCTATTCCATCTGCTCCATTGCCGCCACCTCCAGGGAGCAGGGCAGGGGGGCAAGGCCAGCTGTGCTGGCCTCACCCCCTCCCTCTGTCCCCCGTGTCCCCACCATCATCAAGAGAAGGCTGAGAGGGGATCTGGTGGCTGCCTACAAACTTGTCAGAGAGGGGCAGCAAGGAATAGGAGATACTCTGTTTACCAAGGCACCTCTTGGAGTAACTAGAAACAAAGGCCACAAACTGACAGAGAGCAGATTTCGACTAGATATCAGGAAGAACTTCTTTACAGTAAGGGTTACCAGAATCTGGAATGGGCTTCCAAGTGAGGTGGTGCTCTTCCCTACCTTGGAGGTCTTTAAGAAGAGACCGGACAACCACCTGGCTGGAGTCATCTGACCCCAGGACTCTTTCCTGCCCAGGGCAGGGGTTCAGACTTGATAATCTGCTGAGGCCCCTTCTGACCCTAAAAACCTATGAAATCTATGAAATTATGTCATTTTTTCACACAATATATAGATCAATAAACCTCTTAAACAAACTTTATTCAGAATCCTCTAAAAATAGATAAGTAAGATTTACTCCATATTTAATCGTAAAAGATTTGTTGTCAAGGCAAAATCTTCACTGTGGGAAATGGCTAAAATGAGTTTGTGGTCTTGCTCTTCCTTGCCAGGAGGGTAAAGTAAATTAAACATTCATAGGATTTTGTAGTAGTCAACATCACTAAGCAGTTAAGTGGGGAGAAAGGCAGTTTGTATTCATCACATAGGAAGTTAACTCCCTGTTCAAACCTCCTGCCACTATTCTACTGAGCTAGAAAGGACAATGAGATAGCCAATCAGGAGCCTGAGGCTTCTGGCAGGAAGCCCTGCAATGATGATCAACTTGTGACTTAGTGGTTCCTTAGCAGCGACCTTCGGTGGGACTGGCCTCAGATCCTCTGCTGGGTGTGCGGGATGTTAATTTCTGGATTCCTTGTTGTTGAACAAGAAGTCCAAGGCTGCTCCTGTCTCCTCAGGATGGCAACACAAAACACACCTGTTCCTTTGTTTGTCTATCACTTTTGTAACTTCTCTTATCCCAAATTGTCCACTCCCCTGGCTTTGTGCCAAGCATTCCTTATATGGTGCACCAATCCCCTGGCACTGTGCCAGGCACATTCCTTATAGGGAAACTGCTGTCCCTTGCTTGCCCAGTGCCACTGAAGGCACTCTGTTCAATTTTGTTGCTTAATTCTGGGAAGGCCTGGACTTTGGCTAAAAGCCTTAGCATAAATCAGTTTGCCTATGGGTACTATAGAGTACCCACAGGCAAAATCCAAGGAGGAGAGCCAAAAAAGACCAACATGTGAGATCCTAGTATTTCTATCCAGTTTTTTAATAACTTAAATTGAGGAAAGAGCAGCGTGAATCATAAAGTTATTTTAAAATGGGGTTCATTCATCTTTACTTCCTTAAAGGCAACCCTACAGAGAGCAAACTTTTAACCAAATACAAGAATTAGGATTAAGACATTATCCAAGTGCCATATCTACTGTCCTTGCTTTTCCAGTTGTGAAGCTGGGCCATATTCACAACTATGCTAAAAGCTTCTTTTTTATGCATGATCAAAACATTTCAAATCCTAAAGCCTGAATTACCAATGAAGTCCCTAACCACTAGGGACTAGCCCTTGTACATACTTTTCCGAAGTCAGCAGAATAATACAACTGTAGCAGAGCAGGATTTAGTGCATGCAACTACTGTCTGCCATTTGAGAAGAAAGATGCAGAAGAAAAAATTAAAATAAAAAACTAGCTTGGTACAAGTGCTATTGATAAAAGAAAAAGGAATATATTCCAACTCTGATGATAGCTACTCTGGGAAAGTACCAGTAGTGTAGTTCAAGAACAGGTGTTTTTTTTCCTATATAAAGATCACCACTCTCTAGTTTCAGGCTAGAGGTGCACCAATACATCGATCCATATTGGCTGATGTGGCCAATAATGTTGCCAATAAATGCCACGTGCGTGTGCGCAGCTGCAGCATGCATGCAGCCAGGAGTGCAGTCCAGCAGCTTGGAGAGCAGTGTCCAGCCAGTAAGTCTGTGGGGGAGAAGGGGCATGGGTGGGGTGGGGGGGAATATTGTTGTTCATGCAGAACAGGATATACATTTTTGCCGTTCTCCATTATATTTTAGATTTAGACACCTTTCTCTGCCTGTAATAAGTACAACTGGTTAAAAATGGAAAAACAATATTGCTTAAGTTTCAAAATGTCACAGTTGTTTCTGTTTTATAAGGTTCAAAGCTGCAATTTTTATTTTTGTTAAATGCTGAATTTGTTTAATCTTGTCTGTCTTTGCCATAGACTAAAATATAGTGTCTGATATCAAGGTTTACTTTTCTACCGCTTTCTTGCCAATGTTGTCTTTTGGCTCTTCTATGATGTCTCTAAACTTCCTTAACTTTGGAAAAAGTTTCAAAATAGTAAAAGGAAAAAAGATTTTTTAAAAACATCAAAATGTAAAAAACCTCAACTTGAATTCTCTCATATATATGGTAAAGGGAAAATACAGGAAAGGGTAATAAACAAGAAAACAAAAACAATAAAAATGGAAAATGTTCAGTTTTAGCAAAAAGCAGGAATTAAAAAAAATTATTAAATAATTTTCAGTTTTTAATAGATTTTTAATTTCAACTAGCTCTGTGTTTTTCTCATCAATATATTAATAATTTTAAAATTATTCTGCTCTGGGAAATATGGGTGTAACATAGGGAAGTTTCAAAAGATTAGTCAATACATAGTATATGTCAAGCTTCGAGCCTTACCACAAGAAAATACTTGTGCTTCTGTTGTTTTATAGGGATGAGTACGGCAACAGAATAAAAATATTCATGATGTGTCAGACTACGTGACCAAGAGACTTCAAATGCTGCTCTACATAGCTCAGACATGAGTAAGATGGCCAGTACAGTTTATATGCCTTAATAAGACAGAGTGGAATATGTTGACTAACATGCTTTTGACCCTGTTGAACAATTTAATAAAAAATGTTTTACCTCACTTGAAAGATCTACATGATGAGTGAGTGCCATAAAATGTGTGTTCCAAACATTTTGCATGTCAGGTCCTCACATTATACCTCTTTGTAACCAACTTATTTGCACCTATAAGGTATGAAGTTTCATGGGTACAATGGATGTAGCACACACTGCTAGCTCATCCATTGCATGAGACATTAAGCATTCAAATGAGAGTTCTTCTCTGTTACAGACTGTCACCAAGTCAGTGTCACCTTGCGCGTAAAGTTTGTCGAGCTCAGTGTCGTCCTTTTAGGTTAAAAGGAAGTTTTTCTCTCTCTCTTCAAGGGAGAACTATCACAGTCCTTAGCCTGCCTCGCCCGCCCTGACTTATACTCGTAGATTCATAGATGCTAGGGTTGGAAGGGACCTCAGTAGGTCATCGTGTCCGACCCCCTGCCCTGGGCAGGAAAGAGCACTGGGGTCAGATGATCCCAGCTAGGTGCTTGTCCAGTCTCCTCTTGAAGACCCCCAGGGTAGAGCAGAGCACCACCTCTCTTGGAAGCCCATTCCAGATTCTGGCCACCCTTACTGTGAAGAAGTTATTTCTAATGTCCAGCCTAAATCTACTCTCTGTTAATTTGTGGCCATTGTTCCTAGTTATTCCAGGGGGTGCCCTAGAGCATCTCCTATTCATTCCCCTGATGAAGCCACAGGATCACCTCTCAGCCTTCTCCTGCAAAGGCTGAAGAGATCTAAGTCCCTCAGTCTCTCCTTGTAGGGCCTTGCCTGCAGGCCTCTGACCATACGAGTGGCCCTCCTCTGGACCTTCTCACAATTCTCCATATCCCTCTTGTAGCGCAACGCCCAAAACTGGATGCAGCACTCCACCTGCGGCCTAACCAGTGCCACATAGAGGGGAAGCATCACCTCCCTGGACCTGTTTGTCATGCATTGGCTAATGCATGATAAAGTGCAGTTAGCCTTGTTGATCACTTCATCACATTGACGACTCATGTTCATCTTGCAGTCAACTATGACTCCAAGATCCCTTTCTACTGCTGTGCTGTTGAGAAGGTCACCCCCCAGCCTGTAAGTGTTCTGGTGGTTGTTCTTGCCCAGGTGGCGCACTTTGCGCTTGTCGTTGTTGAACTACATCCTATTTTGTTTTGTCCTTTTTTCCAACCTGTCCAGATCCGCCTGGATCCATTCCCTACCCTCTGGTGTGTTAACTTTGCCCCATAATTTGGTATCATCTGTGAACTTAGACAGGGTGCTCTGCATGCCCTCATCCAAGTCACTGATGAAGACATTGAATAGCACTGGCCCAAGGACTGAGTCTTGTGGGACTCCACTGCCCACATCTTTCCAGGTTGATATTGACCCATCCACCACCACTTTCTGGGTGCAATCCCTAAGCCAATTTGCCACCCACCTGACTTTATAATCATCTACATCACAGCCTGTCAGTTTATTTACAAGAACAGAATGAGATACCATATCAAAGGCCTTAAAGTGTATATGAAAAGGCAAGTAGACAGACTGCTCCTCACCCATCAGCTGCTGGATGGGCTCTCTCCTCAGCTTGCCACCAGATCCGGTTTCTGGGAAGCTTTTGAATTCCCCACCTGCTACAGGGGTCCAATCACCAACCATCATTACTGCACAGCTGGAGCTACTTCAGCTAAAAGAGATAAGGGCTCTGCATCAGTGGGATTCTGCCTCACCTCAGAGGTACCTACGGAGCCACAGCTACATCCCTAACTGCAGTTCCTGTTTGAGCTGGCAGCCTCTCTTATCACTGGCTCCCAGCTCTGCTGCCCATCCCCATGCTGCTGAAGACCAGCGGAGATGCCCTCCCAGCTCTGCAACTCTTGGGTTAGGACCAGGTGTCTGGTGAGCTTTGGGGCCCCGAGCAATTAGGCCAGGGTGGCAAGCAGGGGTTTTCCCCTGTTCTTCTCCCCAACTCTGCCACACAGACCAATGATTTTCAGTGGAAAATCAATACATAAAAGAACAGATTGGCTTCAGAGATGTAAAAAATAATATACAGCTCCCAACCCAAGTTGCTGTGGTTAGGCTTCTAATATCAGTATATTGGTATCCCATATTTCTTTACTCTTTGGCTATTTATGGTGACACAGTAGCATTACTTCATGATTCCTCTATTTCATACATCCTTTTAGCACCCCTTATACATTGTAGGTTCTACACTTAATTATAGAGTGAGTTAAATATCTATGTTCCTGCACATTCTCTGGGGTTTGTTTTTCAAAGACACTTTTGTGGGAACTCTAGTTATATTATACTCTCAGTAGACACAGGGTGTGTCTACACAAGATGCTTTACTGCACAGTAGACTATAAATACAGGTAGTAGATTTACTTCAGAGTAGCACACGGTTACATAAATGCCTGGCCTGGGAGCCTGGGTAGGCAATGTCCTCTTGCCCCTGCAAAAGGCAGCTCCTGGCCCTGGCTCTGAGATCATTGTCCCCTTCTCCAGCAGCTGCCTTCTGCCAGGGCTGGCTCCAATTGCAGAGCCCAGGTGGGGACTGTGGTGGGCCAGTAGGGGGTGCTCCTGTGCTGAGGCACCCACCTCACTGTGCTTGACCACCTTTCAGGCTCTGAGTACCTCCCTAGGGGGTGCCTCACGACTGGTCGACCCCCTTCCTGGAGCACACCTGCTAGCCTGGGAGTAACACTGCCACCACCCAGGGTCTGGACTGTTCCCGGCCATGTGCCCCATGGGAAAGACAGGCCTAGTAGTCCTTCGGGGTACTAGACACACTCCAAGAACTTGGAGTACTTCCCTCAGTCTGAAGCACAAATAGTGGTCTCTCTTAGTCAACCGAACCAAGGGGACTCCAAGGCATAATCTAGACCCTCTCCCAATAAGGCTTCCATGCTAGGTAACAAAGAGAACTTTACTGGTTACAAGGAGTAGGTTTGGAATAGAGTACAGAGTTGAGCAATATCAGAGAAATCCCATACAGCAAAATGCCATGGCTGGGTAGCCTTTGATCATGCATCTGAGTTATTGCAACCTATATATCTAGTTAGACCTCAGGTAGCTTACTCACAAGTATCATCCAGAGGCAAGTGGAGATTCCCTCTGGAGGCAGGCATTTCATTGATCGTGAGTTGCAAGAGACAGAGCAAGTTTCAGATGGTCCAGCTTCTCTCTCTCAGTTTTCAGCATGGCAACTGCTCCTCCTCCTGGGCAATCCTTAACCTATATGGCCTTTATGACCTCATTTACGTGGTCCAATTGAAGGCCAGCACCTGTTGGCTGCCAGTCAACTAATTTGAAATGCATCACTGGTTTCTGGGTAGCCTGGCAGGGTCTCTAGCCCCCTCCCAGTCAGGTTGGCATTGGTTAGAACAATAGAGAGTTTAAGCCCCCCCCCAGGTATGTGATGCCAGTCATGTAGGCAGGGGGAGCAGGCTTCCCCCCTCCCTCAGGAATGTATCCAGTTCAGGTTACAACTCAGGGTTACCTAAAGAGCCCTGGGATGTGTGCCCTTTGCAGTGACCATGTTAACCATATTGCCAGATAGCAGAGTTTTTGGGGAGAGACAGAGGTGGTATTCTGCCACAGGGCCAATGTCCCCTTACCTGATAGGACTCTCAGCTCCAGGGGAGGCCCTGTTACATGTGCACATTAACCAGCTATAAAGTTAATACACATTTTCAAGGGCTAACTTTATAGCTGGTTGGAGCTTTTTATTGTGTGATAGCTACTTTGCACGTGTAGCTGGCCTCCAGGTAACTATGCAGTTTACCAGTTAAATGCACAATACATGTAATGTGTAGAGGGGGCCCAATGAACTGCAGTGACTTGTGCAACTCCAATAATTAAATCAGAGGGTTATGTATATGTGTTTGTCCATTTGGAGAAGCTAAAAGTTGTTAACTTCCTGCCATGGCACTAGAGAAGAAAATCTATGTACAGGGTCAAACACTTCATGTATAGCTTAGTAAGAACTATGCTGTAGGAACAGGATATCCTGTTTTAAATAATAAAGACAATAAGAGACTCAAATATTGCAGATACCCTAATATTTCCTGAAACTGTTTTAAGATGTGTCTGTCAAAACTGTCTTCACTGCAAAGTGGAACACTGTGCTGGCTACCTTGCTCCTTCTACTGTTTCCCCAAATCCTAACATTTACCCATCTATAAAATAACTGCCATACCACTAGCAGTTTTAATACCCAATCTTGCTACTTCATATGTTGGGAAAGTGAAGAGAATTGATGTAGTTAATTCTATATGTTATTGTTAAGATTATTCCTATTCCAATATCACAGAACAGGAGAATGTGAAAATGGCAGCACATGTCTGACTATTGATTGGATATGCATAATAAAACATTTATCTCAGTAAACATGAACTGTATATTGAGCAAGTGACTGAATCTTATATATATATATAAAAGATTTGGCACTTATATATATAA
>NW_005842026.1:2023105-2024040 GCF_000455745.1 Alligator sinensis | reverse complement strand
TATATATATATATATATAAGATTCCGTACTGAATGACAATGTAGAGCATGTGCTTTCTGTTTTTATTTCTGTACCATATTTAAGCAGCTTTCCATAGACAGTAGCAGCCAGCACAGTGGCTCAATGTACTAATATTTTCATTCAGTGATGCTTGATCCTTTACTCTCTATTGCAGTAAGCCTGAATCACAGATGGGGATTAAAAAATTTAAATGAAGCAATTTGTATTAAACACAGTCCTGCCTTCATGAACCCTCACTTATAACAACAAAATTTCAGAGAGGCTAGTGGAAATAATCTATGGATACTTGGAACTTTTCTTGCTTCATTTTTGGCTATTGGATAACAATTGCAGCAAATCACATATAAGGATTTTGCTCCAGATTTAATACAAGTATTGTTTGGTGAATTAATTCTTAATAGTAATTAATAGCTATTTATCTTGGGTCCAGAGAAGTAGGTCATCAGAAAGATGTAATGCCAGGTGTAGTAAGTACGTGCCTAGACTTCTCCATGATTCAAGAAGTGGGAGAAATGGCTCAAAGAAGAGACCTGAAATGTAACCTCTATCACACCAAACTCATCCTTTTATGAAAAATTATTTTTCAGAAATGGGCTCAAAATTAAGTCTATCTCTAAGAAGTTTAAGTCGCATTTTTATGGATTTCAGGTATCTGAGTCATTAATGTAATGCACAGGAGACACAACAGTGCTAAGACAAATAGATTCTTTACGTGTCCCCAGCTTGGCTTGGGTGGGCGAAGCAGAAGGATCTAACCAAGTGTTGCCCTATAGTCCACTGTGGTTAGGGCATTTGGAAGGGGAGACCTGGATTTTAGGCTGTCCTAAGCCAGAGGCAATTTGAACCAGTATCTCCCACTTCCCAGGTAAATGGATGCCAGACTATTAGATAGATGGAATGAGGGCATTTCCCAT
>NW_005842026.1:1997395-2023054 GCF_000455745.1 Alligator sinensis | reverse complement strand
TCCCCCCCCCTCCTGCTGAAGACTAGCCACTGAGCAGAGAGGAATATAAGAGAAATTGGAGACAGATGATCACGCAGAATGGAACCTACCTCTAGGCCCCAGAGAATGGCACAATTCTGGAAAGGAGGAATGCATTCTGGTCCCTTCCCTGAACTCTGCTCTGTATTTTGCATTAGTCATTAGCTAGAATGTATAAACCAGGGGTTCTCAAACTTTGTCTTCACGAGCCTCACTTAACTATGAAAAAAATGACTGCACTTTCCTATAATTTGCTAAAACAATACAACAAATTGAAAATAGTAGGCCTATATGCTGCACAAAATGAATATAAAAGTTGATGGGATTTGATCAATAAAGATTAGTTTGAGTTTCAAAAGTATTTGTTTTAAGTTCAAGGGCAGTGTAAATGGAAGCAGTTAAATTAAACCAAAACTTAAACAATTTAGGAAACATGACACCAAACAATGATAGGTTAATTCAGTATAAAATCCATCAGTTCTATTTTAGCCCTGGGAAGTATGTGTTTGTTTCCTCGCAGCACAAAGTAGTGGAATTTGGGGTTGCAGTGTTGACAGAAAGAGGCATAAGACATCTTTGACAGAAAGCCAGGACACTTTGTTTTGACTGCAGTCAAGGCTGAGAAATCTGACTGACATGGGTAGTTGGAAGAAAAAGGAATGAGTGCTAACTCAGGAAACTCAGATCCCACCGATAACCAAAAGTCTGTGGCTGGCATTTGTGAAAATTTGGCCTGCAATTCCTAGTTGCTTGACAGGTTGATAAAGCTTTCTTCTTCTTTTGAGGACAGCATATCCATGGGGATCGGCTTAAAGGTGAATGGGGTCCTGATCCACTGATTACATTTGGTTTTTCCCATTTCAGGAAAGTATTCACAAAACTGCTCCTGCAGACCCCCTAAGTGCTGAACAATTATATCCTGGATACTGTCAACTGACAGATCACCGCACTGTTGCACGACATCCTCCATTGTTGAAACAGATCCCTGCTGCTCACATGAAGACCACAGTTCAAGTTTGTTAATGAATGCTGCTATCCAATCAGTAGCAATGAACACATTTGCATCTCATCCCTGAACACATTCAGAGACTATGACAGCCAGATATAAGAACAAAGATACCCAATGAGTGTCACTGAAATACTGTAAAAGTGGGGAGTTACTACCAGCAAGAAAAATACAGACTTCATTGTGTAGTTCACATGGTCTTGTCAGTACTTTGCTCCTGGGCAGCCATCGGACTTCTGCATGTAGCAACAACTGTGTGAAGTTTGCCCCCATCTCTTTGCATAAAATTCCAAAGGCTGAAACTGAGCTCAAACTGGCCACACAAATTAAGGACAATAAAAAGTCCTTCTTCAGATGTGTAGAAAGTTGAAAAAAACCAAGGGTAACATTGGACCCTTACTAAACCAAGTGGGGAAGCTGATAACTGACACCCAGGAAAAACCCAATCTCCTTAACAACTATTCTATGTTGGTCTTCCATTGGCCCAAGGAGATCACCCTGCCTGACAGGATGCAGGTTCACCAGGGAAATGGCATCCATCATTGGCATTGACCTTGTGAGGGAATACCTTGAGAGACTGGATATCCACAGATCAGCCAGCCTGGATGGAATGCATCCAAGAGTGCTAAAGGAGTTGGCTGACATCATAGCATGGCCAATGGCAAGGATATTGAGAACTTGTGGCACTCAGGTTAGGTGCCTGATGATTGGAAGAGGGCCAATGTGGTGTCTATCTTCAAGAAAGGGAGGAAGGAAGATCCAGGGAAATATAGGCCAATCAGTTTGACCTCATTCCCTGGAAAGATCTTGGATAAAATCATCAAGGAAACCATTAACAACAGGCTAACAGAAGGTAACATTCTGAGAGAGTCAACAGTTTTGTTGTGGGTAGGTCTTGCCTGGCCAATCTCATTTCCTTCTATGACCAGGTAATGCATCACCTGGACAAAGAAGAAGAGGTGGATATCATATTTTTGGACTTCAAGAAAGCCTTTGACCTGGTGTTCCATGATGTCCTCATGGAAACATTGGGGAATTGTCGCCTCGACAATTTCACAGTCCGATGGCTGAGGAACTGGTTCTGTGGATGGACCCAGAGAGTGATAGTTGATCGAACCAAATCAATATGGCACATGGTGACCAGTGGCATCCCCCAGGGCTCCATTCTTGGACCTGTACTCTTCAATGTGTTTCTAAATGATCTGGACTCTGGTGTCTGAAGCGGACTGGCTAAGTTCTCTGATGACACCACACTATGGGGAAGTGCGGTCACCCTACAGGATAGGCTGGCAATCCAGGCTGAACTTGAAAGACTTACAAGGTGGGCGAATCAAAACCTGATAGCATTTAATACTGAGAAATGCAAGGTGCTCAACCTAGGGAGGAAAACCCACACCACATTTATAGGCTCAGCAGTACTACACTCGCTAGCACCAGGACTGAAAGAGACTTGGGGGGTCATGATTGACCATAAGTTGAACATAAGCCACCAATGCGATGTTGCAGCCAGCAAAGCAAAGAAAACTCTGGCTTGCATCTACTGATGCATCTCAGGCCAGACCCAGGAAGTCATCCTCCCACTTTACTCGGCCTTGGTGAGATTACAGCTGGAATACTGTGTCCAGTTCTGGGCTCTGCAATTCAGAAAGTGTGTGGAGAAGCTTGAGAGTCCAGAGGAGAGCCACACATGATTAGAGGACAAGAGAGCAGACCTTATGAGGACAGGCTGAGAGACATGGGACTCTTCAGCCTGGAAAAGCATAGGCTCAGAGGTGACTTGGTGGCAGCCTATAAGTACATAAGGGGTGTGCATCAAGAACTGGGAGAACATCTGTTCACCAGGACACCCCGTGGGAAGACAAGGTCCAATGGTCACAAACTCCTGGAAGACTATTTTAGGCTGGACTTAAGGAAAAACTTCTGTACTGTCCAAGTCCCCAGGGCCTGGAATAGACTCCCCCAGAAGTGGTGCAAGCACCTACTCTGGATACTTTCAAAAAACACCTGGATGCCTGTCTTGCTGGGATCATTTGACCCCTGCTGACTTTCTACCCCTTGGGCAGGTGGCTGGACCCAATGATCTTGCAAGGTCCCCTCCAGACCTAATGTCTATGAAATCTATGAAACTCTCAAATTACCCAGGCGCGACTTTATAAAGTTTACAGTTTTTACTGCAACTGAAACAACATTGCTGACCTCCTCTGACATCTTAGCAGCCAATGCCTGTCTGTGGATCATACAAGCTATGTATAGATAGTCAAAAAGCCTGAGGGTGAATTGATTCACTCTTTGCATGTTAGTCCAAACTACAGAGATTAAACTGAGAAGCAAATGAACAGACGTTCACTTTTGTTTCAGAAAATGCAGCCACATTCCTGCAGTGGCTCAGACCAGAAGCCAGGGGGTGCTAGAGCATGCCTCCCAGCCTGCCAACCACTGCCAAAGGGAAGGCTTTTCCTGCTTCCCTGCTCAAATGGAGAAGGTGTGGCCGCACCCCGTGCTCTCCACTCAAGTGGGGAGTGGGACACGGGGTTCGGGGGCGGGACAACAGCCTGGGAGAGACTGCCCCCCCCTCCAAGCAAACCCCAGCTGAGGTCCATGGCCTAGGAAGGGGGTTTTAACCCCCTTCCCCAGCTCAGAGTGCTGGCCCCAGGCACAGACACATTCCTTTATATCAGGAGCGGGCAAATTGCAGGCCACCAAGCACTTTCATCCAGCCTGCAATGCTCAGCAACAAACTGTGTCCCGTCCAGCCCTTCTGCCCATGAGGGTGGGAGTGAGGTACTCACATGTACACCCTCCCCCCAAACATAACCTATTGTGCCTTGCTCCCATAACCTATTGTGCCTTGCTCCCACCCTCATGGGCAGAAAGGCCCAGCCCAGCCAGCATGCAGCTTCCGGGCCATGGGGGGACAGTCCCTCCTAGGCTGTTGCCCCCCTCCTACCCCATGCTCCATGCTTGAGTGCAGAGCAGGAGGAATGGCCACACCCCAGCCAGAACCAGTGGTCTGAGCCAGGGAAGCGGGGTTTAAATCTCCCCGGCCCCAGACCCCAGCTGGGGTTTGCCTAGGGGAGGCAGTCCCTCCCATGCTGGCACCCCCTCCACCCCACATTCTGCCCCACACTTCCACCCCGTCTGGTCCAGCGGCAGCCTGGCAGGGGCTGCTGTGCCCATGCCAAGCAGACCCTGGCTGCAAAGTGTCCTGAGTGCTGCGGGACTGAGAGTCAACTTGAACCAGGAAGCGGTCTGGGACAAAAGTTTCATAAACTGGTTTGACCTAAATTAGTTAAGTTTGATACTACATTCAAGCAGGTTTATCTTAAACCAGTTCCAGACATTTTGAAATTGTTTTATATGCACTGAACTTCTGTTCTGTTACAGGTTTAAGCTAGTTTCTGATCATTTAAACTGGTTTATGTATAACTTCTGTCCCTAGCCGCAATGATTCCAAGTTACAAGCCTGCTAGGCTAGCCTGTCATAGACCCTGCTCCATCACTGCAAATTCCAAAATAATGTCCCCAGTTAAGACCTGGAACTTGGACAAAGTATTTAACAGTTTTAAAAGCATTTCACTGATTGCTCGTGTGGGGAGAGGACAGCAAAACAGAAATTACTCCTTTCATTCAGTTGCTGTAGCAAAACAAATATACACCAGTAGTTGTGCAGCATTTGATATATCTGTAGACTCACGTGTCTAAATGGAATAATATGGGCTCTGATGAACACTTGCTAAGAACTGCTCTTTTATATCAGCGGCCATCTCCACAGTCTGGTGTGAAACTGTCATTTGAAAGCAGGATCACATCTAGTTGTTGTACTGCGTTCTGCTTTATCATAACTGAACACATATCCTTTGCAGCTGGAAGTAGTTGCTTTTCACATATGTTGTGATCCTTGCCTGCTTTGTCAATGTGCAAAGCCACATGGTAAGAAGCCTCAGTAGCATGAATGCCACATGGCCCCGGAGGCTGGCAGGGCATGGTGAGCTCCAGCAGTCGGTGGCGGTGCTCTTGGTGGTGGGAGCATGGCAGTGGCAAGCGGTGAGCTCTCGCAGGTGGCTGCAGTGCTGTTGGTGGAGGAGGGAGCGGTGAGCACTGACTGCAGATGCCACTGGTAGTGTCAGTGGCCGCCAATGGTGATTGGGGACTGCCCACAGATGCCGCCAGCCGTGTGGGCAGCACTTTTTGCAGGGGGTGCACTGCCAAGCTCAGGGGGTGCATGTGCACCTGCATGCACCCTCTATGAGTTGCCAATGCTCAGTAGCCTCCATGTTAACAGTGCTGTAGACTTCAACAACTTTTCTTGTCCTGTTAACTCATTGAGCTTCCTCTGAAAAACATCCATGGGTTTAGATACTAAGGTAGGGTGTCTTGTTTCAAGATGCTGGTGTAGCTTGCAGGGCCACGTACTGTTGTTTGCCAGGACTTCAGCACATACAACATGTTGAGGCCTCAGTGCATCGCTGGACCCGCTCCATGTAAAAACCAAGTTTTAAATAAACATTGTCATCTTTTCAACCTTTGTGTTTTGCTGGAACCTCTGCTGCTGGGCTTCAGCTTGGGTTGTATGCTTTTCTCCCTTTGTTGCAAAACAATCCATATCTTCTTTAAGCTGTTTCTCACTAAGCACACTGCTGAGTTTTGCAAGTTTGCTTACAAAAAACGATGCAACATACATCTGACATGTCACAGTTGCTAAGGAACATTAATACATTAAACACAAGCTTTTTGCATTATTTTTAGTTATTTTAAAATATAATACATTTAAAATATATAACTTGCTTTTCAACTCATCCAACCTCTCCTCAAAAAACAAATACTCAGAGCTTGAGCATCCCTTGACATGATGCTGTGCCTCCTCAGGGAGGCCCACCGCATAGTTTGAGAACCGAGAACCACTGGTATAAACAATATGTAGAGCTTGAGCCAGGACCCAGGATTTAGCCTCCACATCTTATTGAAAGCATTTTTGCCTATTTGCTGTATCCTTGTCCCAGAGATTTTAGAGCCTGTCATGTTTTGAATGCATCCTTTTCAGTCTCTGTGAACTAACCAGACCTCCATCACTTAGGTCACCACAATCTATCTCCTCTGATAGAAAGTGGTACTATTGCTCTTCTGAAGGAATCCAAAAATCCTGAAGATGTTAGGTTAGACATAAACAGAGCCTTTGAGGGAATGAAGGTGCATTTAGCACAGATTAAAAAACAAGTCGCAAAGCATTCTGTACAGAAGATTGCATTTAATCCAAGGATTTTTCATACTTTTGCTTGCTAGCAAAGTCATTTAGAAGGGATGAGGGTGTTCCTTTAGGAAATGCCTATATTTCATATCAAGGTTCTGCTGCAAATGATTTGTTTTGAATACAGCTTTCAAATTTGTTGTAGTTGGTATTTTCCAGCTTTGAAAGACATCATCCTGGAGAGTCCTTCCTTGAGACAATCCAGACTCAGAGCTAAGATGTGGTCTGCCTCCAGGACCCCTTGGAGGACTGTCTGACCTGGAGGATCCTAGTATGAAGATTCTAAGAGAAGAAACAGATTTTTCCCTTTTTTTCAACACTTAAAACAGCTGTACAAAATTACCTGCAAGACAAACAATAGAAGAATACTGAACACATATGGCAAATACATGAACAATACCAACAACACCACAACGGAAAACTTAAGTTACCCCTCTCTGCTTTTTTCCTACGCATCCAGTATTCTGCGCAGCTTGCATTTTTACTCTACATTCTCCAGGACATGAGTTTTGTATTATGTTTTGTAGACCAACAATTACCATATCAAAATTGGAAGAAAGTAACAAGCTAGCTAGCTTATACCCACCTTATATGCCCTTAGTCATTTCCATTAAATCATCATAGGAATGTTTCAGAAGTATAATAACTCCATCTCATGCATCTTCACTCAAGTTTCCTTATCCAGTACCTCCTCCCCTCTACCCACAGCTGCTATCACTCACTGAATTACTGGCAGTAGTATATCCAGTTGTGACATTACTTAGAAAGGACAAAACCTACTTGGTGTCACAGAAATATCTGACTGTGTCAGTTGGACAAGTCCAAGATCTGCCTTTTCCCCTTCAGTTTCAGCATTCACGTTTCCTCACTGTCATGGTACAAAGTATTTAAATTTGGAGTTTTAATGTTTGGAATATTTCTTGCAGCTGTCCCATATTTTTTTCTTACTTTCCCTCTTTCATTGTCTCATTTAAAAAGAACAGTAATGTAATACAAAATCCTACTTAAACTATTTTGGAATTGCTTGATGATTTGTTGTAATAAAAATGTTCTATTACATTCTAACATAGGTGATGCGTGGGGGGGTACAGGAGGTATGTGCCCCCCCTGAGATTGGCCACCGCCAAAGTCACCACGAGCTTCTGTGGGCAGTCGCTGCTCACCATCCCCCCGCTCCCCACTTGCTGTCAATGTGGCTGCCGGTGTCTGTGGGTGGTCCCCACTCACCCCGCCCCCCCCCACTCCATGGCCAACACAGTCTGTGGGAGGTCCCTGCTGCCGCCTACAAATGGTGCCCCCGCAGTCTCAGGAGGCACCAATCGTTCATACATTTTAACTTAGAGAGTGATTATTTGACAAAGTTACTGTACTCTCTCCTTTACCAGAGAAGAAACTGATAGTAAGTGAATTGATAGTAAGTTGGATGAGCCCATTTCAGTTTCTAATGGATGGAATCCTCTTGGACTTGTACATGACAAAAACTGAGAATTTCAAGTGATCCTGGAATGGCTACCAATGGCATTCAATCACAATCATCCTTCAGTGGAATAGTTTTATTTTTCAGGTTATTTGGTATTTAAATATTATCCTATTTACCCAAATTCAAGACAACTCTGAATTTAAGACAAACTCCCAGTAATTAGATTCTATACATGGAAAATGAGAAATTGGTTGTATTTTTTATGTATATCATCTAAAAGTTGTCCCCACCCCACCACAAGGAAAGCAGTAGTAGGGATGAGGGGCCAGTTTTCTGCCTCTTGCCCCCTACCATGCCTGCACCTACTTCTCTTCTGCCTATCCCCTCTTCCACTGGTGCCCCTAATGCCTGCCCCTGGCCCTCCTACCCCTTGTCCCCCTATGCCTGTTTTCCTACTTACCCCTACCCCACTGCCACCTGCTTCCTGCCCCTTGCCCCACTGTGCCTGTCTGCCCACAACCCACTTTCCTTCTGCTGCCTGGACCCTCCCAGTGCCTGCCCCCCACCCCCTGATCCCCTGCAGCTTACCTTCTGGGCAGTTCTGGCTCTGGGTCAGGCAGCAGCGGTTTCCCTGCCTCAGCCCTGGACCGGCCCAGCCAGGTAGAAGAAATAGTGGCAGCTCTGGACCTGCCCCAGTCAGGGCTAGAGAGTTTGGAGCCAGATGTGAAAGTAGGTGATGGGGGCAGGGCAGGCATGCTGTGCAGTCTCCTCTGTGTGTCCCCCACTACCATGCAGTCTCTACTGCGCTCCTCCCACTGCAAGTCCCCTCTCCTGGCATGAGCCACCCCAACCTGGAACAGGCAGTGGTTCAGCTGAGCTGTTGCCTGCCTTGGGTTGGTACTTGAATCTAAGAGGAGGCTTTCCCCTACATTTGTTTGAAGAGAAATCCTCATCTTGGATTTGAGTAAATACAGTATTTTTTACATAATGATTAACAAAGGTGACTTTACCTAATATTGGATGCAACATGGAACTGACTTGGGAAAATCTTCTAGAGTCTGAAGTACTGGACCTCACATATTTTAAAAGAAATTGAGATACTTTGACTTGTAGAGAGCACTTTATTATCATAGCTGCTTGCTATTGGATATCCATTTTCATAACCAGATGACCAGCATTTTCCTGAAGGACAAATGTCTTCTTGCAAAGTATTGAGAAAATCTCTCCTGAAGAATGGCAGTCCATCTTGCTGGAGCCCTGTCACATTGCTAAGAAAGCCATATTATTTGCTTGTTTTGCAAACAACAAATCTGAAAAATCTGTTCCTTAGATTTAATTGTTGAAAATCCTGAAAAAGAAGGAAAGCAGTGCTTGATCACCACGTAAACTACTCTTCTACACATTTTCCAAATGCCTTCTTTGTTTGCATTTTTTTCTGTTCCAGAAGAAGAGACACCTGGCACATTGGTTTGTATTGTCAATGCTTCACAGATATCCAGGCACATTCTTAACCCTGTCCCTCAAATCAAAGTTTGTTTGCCAGTTAAGGAACAACCATGTTTAAAACTTACAAACTTCCCTTAACGTCTTGAATGGTCTTGCTCTTCCACTTACCAGGTTATTCTTTTACTTTATTTCTCTTGCCTATTAGCTACCTGATAATCTCTCTTATATCCTGTTTTTATTTAAGTATGGAGTTCTGCAAGTCTTTGTTCTACCTGCAATTTATCTGCTCTGTATGCTTTTTTTCCCCCTCAGAGACCTGAGGAAAGCTACATTAATACCCAAAAGCTTATCTGTGTCCTTCCTAACTATATACATACATACTTCACTTGCAGGTAGTGGAGTTAAATTGCACGTGACATAGGCCGTAATCCTGCAAACACACTTGAGATTACTGTTTGCCTTGATCCCAGACACTGAGTCTTCTCGTGGTAGTAAAGATAAGCATGTGCATAAATGCTTGCAACTCAAGGGCTATAATGAGTCAGCTGCATCTGTTTGGTACCTTTATGTTATGTTCTAGCTCCGTCTAGATGGTGAGGTAAGCAGAAGAGCTTTCCCTTCCTATTTGAGGTTTTAGAACCAGCCATCTTGTTATAATCCCTAACACAGAAAAAATACTGTAGTAATTTTTCCTAATCCACATAGATAGTTTACAGCTGGTACCAAATCCTTAATTTCATTTCTCTCACAGCTAAAAATGCATAAAGCAATATAGGCTCTGCTCCCATAGACTTTGACACTGCTGTTTAAACTTTATACAAGTGTGTATTTCCACTGACATCATCTATTTATTCTTTTGGATAATTAAGGAAGTAGTAAATATCTTTAAGATGAGAAATCTGGATAAATTAAGCCAGTAGTGGCATCATTTAATAGCTGAAGGCCAAATCTTTTCTCATTTACAGTAGTGTAAACTACTCCATTTATTTAGGGGCAAGGCCTCACCTACAACCTAGGTTAACAGAACAGAACATGGTCATTAGAATGTAATAACCTCAACCTTGAATCCACTTCCTTTTGTTGCATTATATCCTATTGTAGTTGGCTTTAAAAAAACCCAACAACCTAGATTTACTCTTTATGCCTTAGATGAAAGCCTTAACATTTGTCATGTATGTGATAATGTTGCTAGCTATCCTGACTTTTATAATACAATTTCCCTAACTTAATGATTACCACAATTTTGTTAGCAGATGCATTGTATTTGAATATTGAAACCTTAGCTTTAATTGTGAATAATTTTACGGGACAACCTACATGCAAATCTTGGATGGGAAGAAAAGAATTAAGGATTCTTAAAGGTTACGAGAGAAGTCAAAAGAAAGTGATCGTAATGAAACTCAAGTACCATTCAACATGGATGGTATCCTGGGGATGTCCTAGGCTGAACACTTTGTGTGGTTAAATTCAGAAAGTCCCTAAGGAAAAGGAAGTGACTTTGGATTTCAACCTGTGGGTATCTCAAGAGATCTTTCCTGTCACAATGACCTTACTTTTATAATGGATCTCTTCTTGTGAGATGCTGAATGCCTTTACTCACACTGAACTTAGTGCGAATGAAGTGTTGCCCAAAGCCAGAAAACTTGTAAACCTCTCTGCCACAGAGAAAATATTTACATATTATGTAAGGTAAGAAAGGGAAATATTACCCTAAGGATGACTGATGGATGCATTTTACAATTTGATACCAATGTATTAAAGATATGGAGAGAGAGACCTCAGTCTATTTGGACATATTCTTGCAGCAGTTATTTCATAGTGAAATTCCAAGTCAATGAACAAGATTAGAAAAATCTTGTGCAGCTCAGTCTGCGTATCATAGTCTCTTTACATAATTATGCAACTCTTTTTACCATATTTTCTTGCATAGCACATGGCCCCCCCAAAAAATACAACCTGTTTTTGGAAAGGCAGAATGAAAGAAAAAAAATTGTGGCCACGTAGGACAGAGACACAAAGCCTCATCTTCAACTCACTTTCCCTTACCTGCTTAGTCAAAAGCTACTGCTATAACCCTTTCACAGCTGAAATGTTAACAGCCCTTGGCTGCTCAGTCAACTGTAGCTCTGCTGAAGACTGGACTCTATGGGCACATCTAGGTTTTTGAAAAAAGCTAAAGACATGCAGGGTTGTGAAACAGGAGAAGAGAAAACAGAAATAGCTAACAGACAGCAACATAGCTGAAAAAATGATAGCTTGATTGGTGGAATATCAAGACTATTAAAACAGAAAGAGTCAGTTGACTCCCTCAGCTCTGCCTGGGTAGAAATGCCACTGCTTCTACTGGGCAGTTGGTGTTAAACTTTGGGTAGAGCAAGAATCAAAATAGGGTGCAACCGCACCATTCCACCCCTACATTGGATATGCCCCTGCTAGACTCTTTCCTCTCTTCATGCAGGTGCTAGAGAGAAGAGAAGGAAAAGAAGCAGGATTTCCATGCTGCTATTCCGTGTAGAAAATCAGCTTCTCTGCTTAAGATACACATCCCATTTTTGGCAGACTAATCTTTGGGGAAAAGATGCATGTGTTATGTGAGTAACTAGGGTATTGTCATCAAAATATAATTTTGTGCCAAATAATTGGTAATCAGAATACACAAAATCTACTGAAAAAGAAATCAGCTTGCATGACACTGAAATGGGAAGATATTTTAAAGTGCTTTGCCCTTTCTGTTGATAGTGCTTGCAGTATGTTATCTTTCTGATGAGCAGAGACAGATGCCACATTCCTCTTAAATTTCCACAATTGTAGTGACAGTTCTGATGGCGTCCTTGAAGACCACATAGAATGGGACCAACTTGAGGCTTAACCACTTCCACCAACAGGTACAGATGCATGTTGCAGAATATTAATGCTAGTGCATTTTCTCTGTGTAACAAACACATCAGCTTGTTTCCTCACTATATTACATGATGTGACAAACAGGGTATGAAGTACGAAGCCAAGTAAAAGCTCCCTTAATTTATGCTAATTGCTGAAAGACTTATTGTTTACCTCCAAATCAGTGAGTAATCAACAACACTAAACAAAACAAACACAGCTAATTGTATAAAGAAATTAGGGAAATGTTGACAAATTAGCATATTTTAAATAATTTATCAAACACTTCATAGCTTTCCAGTCAGCTACCAACCTGTATGAGGCAGCATAGCTCAGTCAACAGAACTGAAATTTGGTCTCTGTTCTTAGTTCTAGTCCTCTAACCCAGGGGTGGCCAATCCATGACTTGCATGCCACAAGGGGCACAGGCAGCCTCCGTGGGTGTGGCGCACAGAAGATCAGTGAGGGGACAGGGAGCACAACTGCAGATAGGGCAGGGAGCAGCATGCAGAGCAAGAGATCAAGCAGGGAGCACAGGGCAGGAAGCAGAAAGCAAAGCAGCAGATAGGGTAGAAGAAAGGGATCAGAGTGGCACTTGGAGAGAGCATGGGGCTAATTTGTAACATACGTGCCAAAAAGGTTGGTCTACAGTGCTCTAGCAGACTCAATGACCTTGGACAAATCATCTTGCCTATCCCTGCCTCTTTCCCCATTTGCAAATGGGGATAATACTGCCTTTGCAAGAGCTAGGCATTACCTCTATTATCGTAATACAGCCACCACCACAAGCTAACCGGGTCAATTTGAGCACTCTGTTTCCATTTATTTGAACATGGCTTCCTGTGTATGAATGCTTTACTTTGTTGTAAAGATGTCAGAGATTGGAACAGGTACCTATTAGTACTGCTTCATTAACTGGAATATAATAAACATATTCCAAAATATTTTTCTGGGAACTTTCTTCTCACCCAAAGACACACGTCCATGCTGGAATACTTCGGGTTTCCTTGGTTCTCTAGGTCTTTTTACCTATCCCACACACTTTCCTAGATGTTTATCCTTGCATCACTGATTCTCAAGTCTTTCTTTCTACATACATGAGTTGGCCTGACAAACATACTGTCTACCAGTGCTGTCCAACTGGTGGCCCATGGACTGAATGCATCCCCAAGGAGTTAATTTATGGCTCCCTGGATCGCTCCTGGGCCACATTCTCCCCCCACCACAGAGACTGCTTCTGCAGAGGTCTCCAGGCTCCTTCTCTCTCCACTAACTTCAGCTTCCTGCTCCACCCCTGGGAGGTGGTGTGGCTATGGGTCCCAAGAAACTCAGGATTTGGGGGGCCTGGGTTCCCTGCAAAGCAGGCAGGGGGGAGGGGGCAATGCAGCACAGTGGCAGATCCACATGATGCACACCCCAGTCGGTCTGTGTCCTGCACAGGTGCACCTTGTGGTGTGCAGCCACAGCCGTCCATCACTCTGAAGTTGGGCAGCACTGCTGCATCCCATGATAAGTTAGGACACACGCTTGAAAGGGAGGAAATGTGTGTTCATGCTCTCACCAGGCAAAGGAGGAATCCTCATCCCTCCCATATCCTAGCTGTGTGGTGTAAGCAATATACTGTTAGGCAAAAAGGAGATAATTTGACTCTAGTTTGTACTTTATTTTTGGCTGGAACTATCAGGTTAATCTAAATTCACTAATAGGCTCAAGTCAACTGAAACTACATTTCGTATGAATATTTGCTAAAAAATTCCAACCAGCTCAACTAGCAGCACTGCAGAATTCTCACATTCTATGGAGTAGAATGGGTGTTACCAAAATCCAAATCTAGTATTCTCCAAAGCAAAACTTTAATATATTAAGGTAGCTTGCATTATAAAGTGGTGAAACTTAGTAACTACACTGAGCAATAACAAACAACTTCAGAACATTCCTGTAGTGGGGACATGAAATAAGCTTGCCTATTTCTTGGGAGAATTGATTTGAAGTAGACAGATTTTCTTCTAAAGCAGTAACTTGGGAGGCTGTAAGTATATCATACATGGATAAGATAAAGCCCCACTGATTCAATTGTCATTTTCTCTTCTCTGCCATCTTTCTTTCCATGCCTGGAGGACCAACTATTACTATCTGTTTGCCAGTTCCCCACTTTTTCTTCTCGTCTCTTTAAGATCACTTTTCTCTCTCTCTCACTCTCTCTCATAGACTCAAAGCCCTGCTTGATTTGAAAAAAATGCTCCCTCAGAAATACCACTACTAGCACTATAATTTTAGCAGCTGCACCCACATGACTTTTTTCTCACTATGGTTTGCACGGTCTGCCCAGGAGCCAGCCTCTTTTCACCTGCACAGCACACTATCCTTTCTCAGGTATGCTGAATACAGGTCAGATGCAAAGGGGCAAAATTGGGACTTTATTGTCTGCAGATTAGAAAAGCAGCCAGTAGGGAACAGCCTGCACCATAAAGTCTTGGGTTATTAGCTATGACAGCAGTTTTCTGGCCTGGATTTTCAAAGCTGCTGCTCTACTTTATCCCTCAATCGCCAGGAGTATCTAGGCAGATGGGAAAGAGAATAAGATCCCTCTCTTTCTGTATAATACCATGCCATCTGGGTACAAGCTTCATGACAGGCAAGGATAGGCAGCACTCCTCTAAAATAACAGCAGGCACCTGTTTTCTGTTGACAGTGAAGTCACATAGAGGGAGGAAAGTCCCAGCTTGTCCAAGCAAGCAAATGATCCCTCTCTGAATGTTGTGTCTCCTGTCAGTACTTCCCACATTGATGGACCCAGCCATGTGGTCCCAGCAAAACCTGGGGATTAGCATATTTACATATTTGCTATTTACATTTTTGCTGGCTCCTTCAAGAGGGCAAACTAGGGCATGTGTGCACCATTGTGCAATTTGGAAAGCCAACTGCTATTTCGGGTACTTCTGATGACAGCTGCCCATTCCCAAACAGCACAGTCACCTGTTGCCCAACAGTTGACTTTCCAACACCAAACAGGTTAGCTAAGGACCTGAAACAATTTGAGGTAGCCAGGAATAGCAACCTGCATCCATAGCAATATGGGCTCCTTGTGTCATGAACTGTAGCACTGGAGGGGTGGAGCAAGCCTCCTTATGCCGGTCCACAAAGGTCTGTTTCCTCATGGAAATGTTCTAGAGATACTGATAAGATGTCCTGTCTGGAAACCTTCTGATCTTACTATGCTACATGGTTTCCCTTCTTTAGAAATCTTGGTGGGTGGCTGGGAACAAGTCAGCAGTTGTATCCTGTATCAGGTTGTCCGATGTGCTTCCTCTACACCCCTGAACATTTCTGTAATGCTCGACAGGCCTTCCAGCATCTTTTTGAACTACTCTATCATAAATAAGCAGAACCCTGTGGTCCCTGTGGTCTACTGTTCAGATCATTACTACAAATGCCCCAAACCAAGCAGTGTACAGAGACAACAAAGCTGCAACAGTAGGCTAAAATAAATTCTGTCCTTTAAGACGAGAAGGTATTCTACAATGTACCACCAGTCAGTTCCTAGAAGGGCTCTGTTCTAAATGGCACGAAGGAATGTAGGATATGTCCCACAAATCCTTGCATAACACCTGAACAGTTAACCCACCCAAGTCTTGATGCATGTTAGATGAAATAATACAGATATGGGAGACTGGCTACCTGCCTTTGGGCTGTGGATACTTAGCAGTGTAGACATCCCCAGAATGGTTCTGGGCTACCATTCTAGTTTGCTCCAGTGGGACTAAGGAAGATGCAGCCTGGAAAGGTAGCAGCTCCAAAGAAAGAGAAATGAAACAGATAGCTTAAAAGTAGCCACTGACTCCTCAGCCTCAACCACCTTCATTCAGGGAAACTGAACATGGTAGTTTGGGCATCCCACTGCTCCCCCTTCTTTGCACCTATTGGCTAAGTGTTGGATTCTCCCTTCCTCCCCTGGACTCATGGGAGCAAATCAAGAGAGCATGCAGGGAAGACAGAAGGCTAACTAGCACTAAAAGTTACATCGTCATCAGTCTACCAGTGGTTTATGACACTGTACAGTAGTAGATGACAATATACACCAAGATTACATCAAATACCTCAGTAAGCTGATTGACCAGTATATACTATTTGCTGTCTATAGGCCTTTGCATAATTTTTTCTTCAATTTTCTTATTTCCCTTCAGGTGCCATGTTCCAACCAGTGGAGAAAATCTTTAGGTAGCTTGCTAGTAATTTATACTTGCTTAAAGTGCATTGACTGTTTTACAGACAGCAGGGCACACGACAACTTGTAGGCTAAAAGCCTTTTATTAGAAAGCCCATAACTTGATTTATTACTAATATAAAGCTCAATTTCAGGATGTGGGAAGTATCCTTGCCAAACAAGTTTTTATTCAAGATTCTAAATTAGGGATAGAGTTTCAGATGGGACTTCAGCCAGCTTAAGCCAGTTGTTCACATATCTGAAAGGGATTATTACCATACATGCCCAAACTTTGCAGAACTTGACACTGGGTTGAATTCCATTGAATCATATTTTACTGAATTATCTGCCTGTTTACTTTGGACTACTGCCCAATGGGTTACCACTACTGCTACCAAACAATAGTTACCAAAGTGCCTGCTGTACTCATTCAGTTCTTCCCATGTCCAACGACTCACATCAGCTTTCTTGTGGCATTGTTGGTGAGGAGATCCCTACAAATTTCCAATTAGTACATTCTTACCTACAAGACTACTATACTTCTTGTACACCAAATAATCTTAACTAGTGGTAGATACTGTCCCACTCCCTAAATATCTATAAGTATTACTGACTATTGTAGCTTATATTGTCTTTTCAATTTGTAGTCACCTGGCACACTTTTAAACATAACAAACCAGTACTAGATCACATACAAAATAGCTCAACAAATTATGAACATTATTTGCACAAGTGCAGAGCCCTGTAAGCTTTGCATACACTTAATGGCAACTTTATTGCCAAAATTGCACAATGAATGATTTCAGCATGTGGGACTTCAAGCAAGTATAATTGCCATCTGTCAATACCTTGGCAAATTATTTGTAAGTTTTACAGGGTATTATTTTATCACAGTTCTCTGTGCCTGTAAAAGGGACAGAAAGATCAGGGAAGTTGAGAGAGAGACATCAAGGAAGCACCAGGAACAGGCAAAAAGTGCTTTTAGTGTGACCTTGATAAAAAAAAAAAAGTATGAAAGAAAAATTTGACCAAGTAATGGCTAGAAAAAGGCCTGTAGCTATAAGCAAAAAACCCCCCAAAACCTGATTCTTTTTATTTGATCTCTGCCGTATTCCTGGAAACAGGATTTTGTGACTGAAAAGAACTGCATCAAAGGATTCCTGGTTCAATCGCCCAACTGTCTTCGCAACTAAAATCTTCTGCAGGACCCCAAATACTGGTTCACTGCTCAGGTAAAAAAGGAATAATGGATTTAAATACTGCAAAGTTGCCATTTTATTAGATGAGTATGTTTCTATTCCCCTACTGGAAACCACCCCCCAAGAAAACAAACAAACAAAAACCAAACCCAGAGATTGACATCAAGGTGAAGTGCTTACAAGGAGTATATCTCCAAATAAAGTGACTGAACAAGTAAGCACAACTGCCTGCCTGGGAATGTTGTCACTTGGGCACAAGTGTTGAAAACAGATTCATGTGTGCGCCCAAGAACTGAGCACTGAAACATATTTTCAAACATGTTCAACTTTTTCAGGTCAAGCAAGAAGTCAAACATGTTCAACTTTTTCAGGTCAAGCAATATTAAAAAAGTAGGAAACAGAGGAATTAATGCAAAGCTATATCAGCTATCTTTTGTAATCTTGTTTGCTTCAATTTAAAGTATGATTTTTTTAAAGTGTAATATGCATATGCAAGCTTAGGACACAGGCTTTTCTAAAGTCCAAATGGATAAGAAAATTGTTAGAATGAAATAAATCATTTTTTTAAACATAGATATTAGAAGTTAGTGCCATTTCTTAAGTCTTTTCTTTTACTTCTGGGTTAGAGTGTGTGGAGAGGATGCAGGGGGGGAAGAAGAGTAGTGCTTCTCAGTTATGAAGTTGGGTGAAGCAAGAGAAGGATGGACATTGAGTTCCTTTTTTGATTCAATCCAATTTGTTTGGCAGAAAACTTGTTAAACGTAATTGAACTATATTCAATTACTATGGGCACATCTACACATACCCCTATGATGCTGTTGTTACTGTGCTGTCATTTAGTACTTCCAAAAGGTACTGTGCTGCGTGCATGGCGCAAGGTTATTTTTAGCTGCTACGTTGCCATAGCAATGCACTATACTGAGGGAGCATGTCATTACAGCAACGTAGCTGCGACGTCATGGTTTTACCCGTGGACATTATGTCATCATAGCACATTGCTACAGTGATGTAGCATCATGTGTAGACACATCCACTATCCTGAAAAAGACAGATTTCATTGCTGCAATTCTGAGGTCTTTGAGGACCTTATCTTGTTTAGCATTACAGGCCAAGTCCTTGATTAAGCCAATTACAAACCAAAATTAACAATTACTTTCTTTGACCTTTAACTTCAAGACCAACTAATAACTATACTCATGCCATTCCATATACATCTAGAAGGCTTCCTCTGACGGGGCATGGAAGGCTTGTACACTCACTTACAGGGAGGTTTAACACCCACTTACAGGGAGGTTTTATACCTTACTGACTACATTTTCCATTGTTATTGTAAATGTGCCTAGAAAGACACTGATAGGGCCCCCAGGGATAACACAGTCTCAATTTTTAAAGATCTACACAAAAGCTGGTTCTTTTCCCAGGCAAAATGACTAAAAACAACATTAAATGAAGAAAATTAGCTTTATTTATGTAAATTAGAAAAATGCATTGTTAGAATTTTGGTCAAATGGTTAATTCTGTACAATTTACAATTGTATTTATATACAAAACTTATAATAAAATACAGTACATTATACACTACCTGAGTCACAGTGCGTTTCTCAGTCCTGCCAAAGTTTTTATTTTTTTTGTTTAATTTTTAACAAGGAAATACTCTCTCACGTTGAAAGCATTTGGTTTATAGTAATACTGGCAAAAAGGAAGACGGCAATGCATGTAGAAAATACTTTGTAGCCATTGCAATTTCAATAGTTAGACTTTTTTATATTAAAATATGTTCCTTGAAAAAAATTGCAATATTGTACTCTTTACTTTATTATGAGTTTGTTGTATTTTTTTGACACAAGATATGTTGACTTCAAAGCTTTCCATCCCTCCTTGAAGACATATGCATATTAAGGTGAGTCAGGTATATATAACTGATCATTTAAAGATCAGTAAAAACTGATTAAAACGTATCCAGATAAGACGTCTGAATCAGAGGCACAGTGCATCAAAACTGCTGTCCTATTCAGGACAAGCTATGTAAGCATTAATTGTCTGCCTAGCACAATATCAAATTAGAACAAAGATATATCCTGAAAAGTGAGACTAATAAAGCAGCAAGGCACTCAGCCAGCCAACACTTCCATGTGTGCATACTAAAGCACTGTGTAAAGTCTCACTGTGTAAACCACTGCAGATTGGGACCTCAGTGACAGAACATTGTGAAGCTGCAGTATGACGGCATTTGTTAAACCTCGGCCAGCACAAGGGTCCAATAGAATGTAATTAAAGCTATGAATATTACTTTAAATGTAGCTGGATTTTAAAGCTCAATAATTTTATTTAAGGATTGTAAGGATATTTAATATATTTGGTTAATGATGCAGTATGTTAAAACAGTAATTAGAATAGATTATGAACTGCAGGTAAATTATGAACCCAGTTAAATTTAAAAAAAAAATCAATAGTCATATTAACTTGTTATTGATCATACTTGTTTAAAACAAAAAAATCTTTTATTTAATGACTAAGGATGTGTGGCTCCTAAACATAGCTGTGTTAAAGGTCTTTATTTTTTTCTATGTTAACCCAAATCTGCAAGTAAGGTGCATTCCTGGTAGTTTACTAATGCAAAGATACAAATTATGTAAACTTTGATAAGGTTTACACAGTGGTCAGATGAGTTTCAAAAGTCTATTATATTAAATTGAAAGCAATCTGTAAAGAATTTAATTAAAAAAAAAAAAAAAAAAATCAGCTGGCTTTTAAATTTGAACTGAGCTAAAATTGAAAGCAGCCCTTCCCTACTAGAAATGAAAAGGGATTTTTTTGCAGCATCGAAGTGCATAAGATTTAAATAAGTGACTTTAAAGAAAATTTGTCTTCAGCTGAATGCTTGAACTTTTCCCAGGATTCTTCACATGTTTAGATGTTGTCTTGACTTTGATGCTTTCCTGATTGCCTTTTACAGCTGATTCAAGCCTGGCTTTCATAGTCGGAGAAGAAGCCATTAGTTTTTTAAAAACTGATGAATATTGTGGACCAATCTGCATCAAATTTTGCAGTGCAAACTCGTGTAGATTTCTTGCTGAGTTTGTGGCTAATACCAGTTCATTCTCATCCATAAGAAAGGAAATAAGAAGGGGCAGGAGACAGGCCACCAGATGAGTACCTACAAAGATTGAAAACAACACTTAAGCAATCTTTTAACCAAGTTTCCAAATACTAATAAGTATTACTGATCTTAAAAAAAACCTCTCATTATTTAAGATGAACAGTAAATGATACAGTAATAAAATGACAGATACAAGAACATTTTTCACAGAAAAAAAAATCATTCTCTATCTGACCTTAAAGTTCTAGTGCTCAAAGGCAATCTCCCCAACACCTTTGCAAGGGAAAGTGGGTACAGAAATTCATTAGCTTATTGGATATTAAGGACCAGGGACACAACATAGACAATGACTTCAAGATCCATTTTAATCTTCCTGATACTCCCTAACCCCCACACTTCACAGGTAATAAGGAACCTACTTAACAAGGATCCTACATTTGTTTCATCTGCTATTCAGTTCATCTCTGTCTGCTGTCTAAGAGGTCTGAGGAAAGGTACTATAATATCACACATACCAACCATTCAGTTGGTCCAATAAAAGATATTACCCACAAGAACTCTTGCTTTCAGAGTAACTAATGATAATTAATAAAATTAGTTAATTTATTTGATCATTTCTATTGTTTTTGTTATCAATCTTGTTTTGCTCAATATCCAAAGCAACTGTTCAGCATCACCGTGCCTTCAGATGTTAACAGGTATTTGAATGAAAGGACTTACGATGTTCTTCCTCTGCCACACTTGTAAGAGCTGTTACGACCTTTATTCCTTCTTGAACTACTTGAAGTTCAGCAGAATTCTCTGGTTTTGTTTTCTCTGTTTCCTGCAATTTCCCCACAATGGATGATGCCAAAGAATGAGTGTAAGGATGTGAGATAGCTCTGCTTGGATGCTGAAAGATGGAATGCAGCAGCTGGTAGCACTTAAGCTGTACCTGAGGGGGAGGAAAAAGTCTACATTTACATGAAACAAAGTTATGCATAAAACTCCATGCGAAAACACTTTAGAACTCAACACAACTTGGAAGACAAAAATTTTTAAAAGTACACCCAACAGCTTGGAAATGCACATGGCAAAAGACTCATATAGTTAACTGAAAAATGTACTTGATAAGTTCAATTATGACAGAAAAACCTCTCAAAAATACTTTGCTAGTAACAAACCCAAGACCACACTTCTTTCTTCTTTTAACTTACAAATAAAAATGTCTGCATATTGTTTTAGGAAGCATAATGAAGAATGACACTTTTGGGGAGAGACTATGCCTAACTGCTGTTTAAATGTACATTTCTGAAGAAAAATTAGGCTCATTAATTAATTAGGAAATTCTAAAAAATTACAGGTGAATTGTGTAGTTACCTTGAAACCAGTTATGTGCACAAAATACCTCTCATGCCATAAAAAGCTCCAACCAGCTATAAAGTTAGACCTCAAAAATGTGTACTAATGTTAAAAGATGGCTGTAGAAGAGTCTGCCATGAGGCTCCCAGCTGGTGCTGGCAGTCCTGGGACCCAGAGTCCCACAGCTGCAGATGCTGGGTCCCTGCAGTGTGCCTCTTGATGCTGGGACCCAGTTGGGTCCCAGAAACTGGGCATGACTGTGATCTCGCAGCCTGCTTTTAAAACATTTTTAGACATGCACATTCAGTGTGATAATAAAGTCCTAATTGCTTTGGCAGTGCTGTGCTTCCACAGTGTAATCAAAAAAAAAAAAAAAATCAGACTTTCTATGTCTCTCAGGTCATGAAGAATAAAAGCAGCTGATTTGGGTGGTATATTGCCATAACATTTGAAGTAACTGCACAAATAAAAGTACAGAAGTGTCTGCAAAACAAAACTGTTATCTCCTCCACTTATCGAAGTCTACAGCATAAAGCCTCAGAAACTATAGCTAGGCTGGCAAAGCCCTCTAGTCAAGACACAGCTTCTGATAATAACAAGGGATTTTTCTGCTTCACTACATACCTAAACATAAACTAAGTTGACAAAAGCCTTTTTTTGATTACCTGACCTAGAAAATCAGAAATTTGCCAGCATACCTATGTCATAATTTCATATAGTTAACAAATAGAGCATCAGACATTTTGTATTGTAGACTTGGCCAAAGTCTAAGTCAGGGCTGGCCAACTGGCAGCCCATGAGGTGTTAACACCTCCACCTGACTGCTGCTGTTCCTGTTGCTCCAGCTAAAGCAACAGCTTGGGACTCCCTGTCCCTCCCTCAGCTTCTGCTGCATGCCCTGGGGGTGGGATGGCAAGCCACAACCATGTCTGCAGTTCCAGGGGAGCCAGGGGCCCAGAGCACCCATGCAGTGAAGTGCCACAGGGAAGCCAAGGAGTTGAAGGTGAGGTGGTGGAGTGCCACATGAGGGAGTGCCCACCCATACTACACTAGTGCAGCAAAATGCAGGAGGGTCTCCACATACTATGCATGGGGGTAGGGCATTGTCTGCCCAGTACAGAAGGAGGAGAGGGAGGGAAGGGTGAGGAACCACCACCTGTGTACATGCATGGGGCATCCAGCCTGGGAGGCCCACAGTCCCTGCTAGTGCTGTCCCCAGTGTACAACTCCTGCTGGTTTGGCCCATGGGGCATGTGGCCCCCGGCCACTTTGAAGTTGGGCAGCCCTGGTCTAAGTCTCATTTCTCAGGTGTAGAAATATTAACACAGAAAAATATAATTTGTTAAAATAATATTTTAATTAATAGCAACTTAAAAATAATATATAGGGTGAAGCCATTAGCTCTTGCTAACAAGCTTCAAATGTTTCTTCAAAAAGAGAGCAGAACTGAAATGAATTCTTTGGAATCAACACTTAGGATCAGTGAAAGAAGCTAAAAGAAAATGTGGCAAAAGGACTTTAGTCTATTTGGAATATTTTTCTTTCTAGAGTAGTACTTACTACAGGATCTTTTGAATCAAGTGCTAACTTAAACTTCTCAATACAACGCTTTTGAAGGCACTCTATGGCAGTAACTTCTGGACTTGTAGACAAAATAAATACTGTAATGGCAGTCAGCAGGCCAACTTCATTAAATTCTTGGAGAACTCCATCTACTACAGATGAAAAAACAGTTAAATTCTCATTCTACTGCAAGTAATACTGAAATACTCAAATGGTATGAAATGATCTAAAAGTAATAGTAATCTCTTGGTAATCATAAACATATTTTGATATGATTGTTCCATAATGTGTTTGAATGCAATTAGACAATGCTACAAGTGTATTAATTTATATTAAGGAAATATTTTCCTGTTATATTTAGTGTTTCAATTGCTTTCAGAGGATCTTAAAAACCATTAGTAATTTTGTTAAAGTTGCACTGAAGAATGGCAAATTTAATATTAAAAACTTAAAAAAAAAACACATTATGTAAGTTTAAAACAGAACTCAGTGGTTTTATGAGAAACAAAATCTTTTTAATGTTAGAACTTACCAAACAATGGCATTATTTGAAATACAAGATTAGTGAATGAGGTAATACAGTGTTTTAGATATAAATTATCTGATCCTGCATCATGAAATTCCATTCTCAAAATTAACTCAAACTGTCCTGGAGACAAATGCTTTCATCCTAAAAACAGGTTAAACCTAAGGGAATGCGGAATAACAATATATAGATTTGAAATATGGTGCCAAGAGGAAGTTGGAAAGTCCAGCCTTACTTAACACTTCCATTGATTTGAAACAGAGTGGCAGCCTGATAAAAAATTGTAAGAAATGTTAAACAGGTAATCATTGTGGTTACCACTCAGGGGGGAAAAAAACCCTATCAAAAGACAGCTGAAGAATACTGCCAGAAAAACTGAATGGCAAGTAGCTTGGAAAAATATTGGCATAATATTGTTTCTCAGGTGTAAATGAAGCATAAAGACTCCAAAATGTTCAAGGGGAAAGAAAAAAAGAAAAGAAATAAAAAAGCAGTAACATGGAAAAAGACAGTGAAGAGGCAATAATGTAGCAAGTTAGACAGGAGTTCACAATGCAGTATGGTTGCAAAAAAAGGGCACAGTAACCTTAGGCTTCATACTCAGGAGCAATGCAATGCTAAACCAAGAGATACTAGTCTTCTGTTTATACAGATTTGGAGTGACCACACTCAGAACTGCATGCTCGATACTGGAAGCCTTTTTACTAGTAATAAATTGACCAACTGAAAGAATTCAAGGGAAAAATTAAAACAAAACAAGGAAGAAGTTTAAAGGAATTAAATTAACATTTTCTCACAAGTTGCACAAAGTATCTGCAGATATTTGAGGGGTATGATTAATTTTGTTTATTATGCTCACAAGACAATGTCTAGGTACTGCAAACAGATCATGTTTAAAAACATGTTTTTTTAAAATGACTGTTCTGCCTACTCTACTGAATATGATCTCTTTTCCAAACAGATGGATGATTAGGAGGTGTTAGTAATAAACAAGTAACAGAAGTAGGAGAGGAAAAGCACAAATCTTTCAAAACCTTACAAATAAAACTCAACACCAAGGAAGAAGAATTATTTAGGACAAGGGTATCAAGCATATAGCCCAAGGGCCAGACCTGGCCTGCAGACCTGCTCTATCTAGCCTGCTAAACAACTAGCAGGCAATTAGAATTTGAGGGGTTTGGTTTGGGGGAATAGTGACCTGCCACAGAATCTGGGACCCTTGGGCCTCAGTGGACACGACCATCAGTGGCTGGAGGACAAGTGACAGTTGATACAGCCCTGATGTGCTTTGCCCATTGCCACTCGTGCACCACTACCTCCTTAGGCACCGGCCCATTTGCCACCCCATACTGAAACTATCACTGCATACCCCCTACTTGAGCTAGAGGTGCTGTGTGCCCTGTGCAGGAGCAAACGCTGTTGCTGTGGTATGGGTAGGGTTACCATACATCCAGGTTTTGCCCAGACACATTCTCTTTTGGATCCTCCCATTTCTGTTGGAGCGGTTTTAAAAAATATGATCAAATGTCTGGGATTTTGGTTAGCTCAGCTCCAAAGTTTTTTCCGGCACTTCCCAGACTGCCTTAGCAAGGAGCTGCCTGGGGCTGGGGGAGTGGGTGATTGGAGGCAGGGTGCACACACATGGGGTCGGCATGCACCTGGCAGGGGGGTGGGAGCAGCCCTGCAGCTGCAGGTAAGTAAGTTGGGGGGG
>NW_005842026.1:1994297-1997296 GCF_000455745.1 Alligator sinensis | reverse complement strand
CTGTGGCTTGGGGGTAAGGGGCACCAGAATGGGCAGGGCACCAGCATATCACTGCCCCGCACAATCATGTTGCTCCCCTCCCAGGCTCCCCGCCATGCAACAGGTGTCCTCTTTTTGGAACTGAAAATATGTTAACTCTAGGTACGGGGCATGTGGCGGCAGTGGCAGTAGCCCCATCTCTGGCATGGGGCATGTGGTGAGAGCTGAAGCCCCATGACAGAGCTAGGGTTGTTTCAGTTGCTGCTGCTACATGCCCTGGGCTGCTTCCAGGCCAAGGAGCCCCATGGGCCACATATGGCCTAAGGCACAATATATATATATTTTGGTTATATATATATTGGTCTGCCATAGGAAGTGAAAGCTCCATGCCTTTGAACATTTAGAAGTGACATGGGCAAAACATGCAAGTCAGCTAAGGAAAAATCCTGCCTAGGTAAGGGATTTGACCCAGTGATCTAATGGGTCTCATGATTCTGTGATTAAAGCCTCCTACTTACATAGGCAGTTGTGTTTTATAGTTCTCCTGGGTTGTATTACAAAACAACAGAAGAAATAGTTCAAACATTCTTTGTTGTTTTGTTTTCCAGCCAGCTGTGAACTGTAAAATCTTAAAAGGGGAGCATTGTATAGGGATAGACTTGAAAGAAAAACATACAAAATAGATTTTAACTTGGTCAGTCTTTTTTTCCCCACTTTTATTATTATTTCAGACATTATTTCAGTGTTAGTATTTCAGACAAGCTTTTTCAGAGCTACCAGGCAAGCCAGCCTCCTCTTATGCTTGATCTTGCAGTGAAATCAGTCCTACGTTTACTGGATCATAGTATCTGACTCAGCATTATGGCTTCATTACAGGAATAGACACTTAAACAAGCCTTTAAATATAAACTGTGCTCTGATTAAATATGGCAAAAATATAAATAACTGATATAGATGGAAAAAAGTGAAAAATAGCTGTGTTTAAATCTGTTACAGTTGATAGGCCGCTCAATTTGTAGAGTTGCTCTGAGGCTCATTCATCTCACAAGTTTTTCCCCAAATCAGAAGACCATTTACCACTGAGTGGGGATTCACTCAAAGGAAGGGCCGCTTAAGGTTAGGGGGCTGCTTTAATTCTTAGCAACAGCACTGGTGCACAAAACAAAGACACGACTCTCTCACACCAAACTTGGGATGTGCAGGGACGACCTCTGTTGGCCGGATGTTAAGAGATCTTAAATTATTCACATTCTTCCATGATTACCTGCTGAATCTTCTAAAGTCGTTCATATTTAATCTCAACAAATATCCGTTTTACTCTCCACCTCTACATTTTGGTTACCTGGATCCCAAGAGTCAAGCACCGTGACTAAAGCACTACGGAGAAGATCAGTCCAAGCAGTTTTGCTCTTCTCTGCTCGAGCCATAGGAGAACACAAAAGCCCCTTAAGAGCTTGCAAAGATGCAGTAACTGTCACAGGTAACTGGCCATCAGGCAATTTCACAGCAGTTTCTCTGAGGACTCCAATAATTAGATACAGGATAGTAGGGAGAACCGAAACACTTCCTATGAGACAAAATAAAGACAAAACTAAAGTGTCATGGGCTAAAGTTAAAGACATCCAGCATCAAGACATTAAACAACAGGAAATACTTTCCTTGGATTTTATTACTGTTATTTTAAAACCAGGTAGTTTTCAGTTCTCAAAGGGTGCATCTACACATGTTCCTAAGTTGCCATTGTTACTGCACTGTGATTTAGTACTTCCAAAACTAGGTACTAAATGATGGTGCAGTAACAGACTGTACTGTGCCATGCCAGCGGTGCATGGTTATTTTTAGCCGCTGTCACCGTAGCAAAGCTTTATAACGCTGCAGTTTGTGTCCACAAACACTACATTGCCATAGTGTGTTGCTACGGAGCATAGGCGGCGTGTAGCAGGGCACATGCCACCCCTGAGATTGGCCTCAACCAGCCAGCGAGTTGGGGTCAACGGCCAGTGGCACCCCCTCCCCCCGAGATTGTGGGGGTGCTGAGAGAAGCACTGGTGGCACTTCCCGTCTGCTGCTAGCACTTCCAGTTTTTTTTATTCCCTCCCCCACTCCAGTCAGCAATTGGCCGCTGGTGCCCCACTAGTATCAGGAGGCACCAGCTGCCCATGCTATGGAAACAGTGTCATGTGTAGGCACACTCAAAGTATTCTATCTATTTAAAGTACTTGGTATCAGGGGAAAAATCTAACAACGTTTAATATCAGAGTTAGAATTAGAATCGTTATTTAAAGAAATGCTGAATTCTCTTTTGTGTCATAAAGTAATTCAAAGACTGGGGTAGTTTTTTTAGAAAGGTGGCAAAGGACAAGACTGGACAAAAATATATAAAATAACGAATGGTGCAGGGAAGGTATATTTGCAGCCTTCCTATTTCAGAACATACGAACAAGGGGATATTCAATTAAACCAACAGATGGTAAAGTCAAAAGTGATAAAGGAAATACTTTTCCCACACAACATGTAATTAGAACAGGAACTCATTGCTACGGGAAATCATTGAAGAATTTATTGAGATTAAAATAAGGATCTGATACTGATATTGGGTAACAATATCTAGGACTACAAAAGCTAATGCCAATGTTGGAAGGGGAAAATCAGATTATGACTTACTTGCCTATGGTGCGGTTCTTCATTTCTCTAAATCATCTGGTGGATGGTTTATTAGCAAAAGGATACTGGATTACACAGACCATAGTCTGATGCACTATGGCAAGTCCTCACATTATGTTCCTAAATCTTTGGATTAGGCTCTGTAGTCTGGGATTCTGCACAGGCATTGGTCCACTAGAGTCAATGGATCAGGATCCTATGTGCATACATTCTATTAATTTAGACCCTGCTTCAGCAAAGCAAAAACTACATCCTTAAATATGCTTTCATCAATTGGTAGGCAACTGGCCTGCTGGGCCACCAGATCCAACTCATGGAGCCAGGGGGCTCTGGTAGCATTCGGTGCACGCATGTGG
>NW_005842026.1:1973088-1994266 GCF_000455745.1 Alligator sinensis | reverse complement strand
GCTGGTGTGGTGGGATGGGGGGGGGGGGGGGGGGGTGGAGAATACTCAGCAGTGTTGGATCAAGTTTCCTGCTGCCCAGCTGGAGAAGAGATGGCAGAGACAGAGGCAGTCACCAGGGTCCTACTATTGGCCTGCCTTGGACCTGAGCTAGGTTGCTCCGGCCTGCCACCAAAAACATTACCAACTACTTCTTTAGTTCACTGCTATTAAGCAAAATCGTTAAATATCTTAAGTGATTTCCTGAGCAGTGATGGATTTAAACACCATTTAAATTCCTTATCAAACTGATGCCTTATGATCTTGATATTGAAAAAGAAAATCTTTGAAGTTTAATTGTGTGAATTTAGGGAGAGGTGTTGTTAATGAACATCAGCAAATCCGCTCATTTTATTAGGTGTATACACATAAGAGACCTTAGTTCATTTCTATGTTCTGTCCTCTACTTGGTCTGTTTTTGCAATCAACACTGCTACTGCTCATCTTGCTCCCAAATTTCCAGTCCTGTAAGAAGCGCCCCAGGCCAGATGACAGTTCTCTGGGATGGATCTGGCCAGTTTCTGCTTGCAAAATAACCTGAATTACTGCAAGGAACAAACTTAGACCAGGGAGAAAACAAACATTTCATTTGACTTTCCTCACAAGTAGCATGGATCAATGTCCAAGATACTTTCATGCCAAGCTGATGAACATAGGGTGGAAGATGGCAAAAAAACCCCCAAAAACCCAAAATCATATTTCCACTCAACATTAATCTTTATGATCAAAGATAGAGGACGATCAACTATTTCCCAAAGTAGTCTGTCTTCTAGGGATGGAAAGCTGCTGATCATGCCATGAATCTTCAGTGTTGAGAGACAAATAAGAAAAGGGGCAATTTTCAGGGCTATGAATGCAAAGGAGGGAATAGACCAAATTTATTAGTTTTTTTATAGAGCCAGGGATGTCCACACGTGTATCTCAGGTTATGTGAATAAAGTAAATAATTTAAGTCTATTAGGATCTAAATTAGACATAATGAAGCAAGATATGAGACAAAGCAGTTTATAGAGAGTGAAAGTAAAAGCTAACAAGATAAAATATCAACCCATTTTAAACAATTCTTTTCTAAAGCAGGGATTTCAAATTTATGTGGCCCTGCAGGCCAGATTGAGAACACAAGATTGACCTGTGGGCTGGATCCCGAGTGTGGGGCTGGAAATTTGGTGGCGGCAGCACTAATTGCCACAGCACCTGCTGCTCCTCCTGCTACCAAATTTCTGACCCCACGGACAACACAACATGGCTCCACAACCTGGATTGAGCCAGGAAGCTCTCTCCAGGGCCTGAAACTTGGGGGTGGGACAAGAGGCTGTAGCATTACCTGCCCAAAGCCATGGCAACACATGATACCACTGCTCAACCCACCACCAAATTTCTGGCCCTGTGGGGAGCCCTAGGGGCAGATGACCTGGTTCTGCAGGCTGGATCTGGCCCATGAGCCATATCTTTGACATGGCTCCTGTTTTAAAGTATTTAGCATGTAGTATGGGGAGAAGTTTCAATTATCTGAGAAAAAAACAACCGTTGCTTTGTATTTTGGGTTCCTGTAGTTTAAAAGTCAGCTATTGTTGAAAGGAAAGAGAGAGTATATTTCATTTTGCAGCACATTATTAGAACTGCATTTTAAACTGAACATCTGCAAAGGAAATATACAGCTTAAAAAAAGACAAAAACAAAATAAATTATTTAAATTGGACTCCTTATGTGGAAGAAGAGAAAAGGCGCTCTCAGTCTTGCAGACTACTGCAAACTTTTAGTTGCTCTGGTGCCCATCAGCTTGTTTTTTAACCTTTCAGCACAAATAAGTAGAATAGAAATTGTCATGGGAAAAATCATCAAAAACTTGCTGCAGCACATATTCAGCCAAGAAAATGATATAGCAGCAAACAGGCTCTTCTATCACCATTATTTTTTCATTTACCTTCCCCTTGTAATGAAATTGCACATTGGAACCACATCATACCTTCAGGAGAGCAGACAGCAGGAACATCGGAGAGGATAACTAATGCTGCCGATACCAATTTGCTTCCATTCTCTGACAATAATTGAGGCTTTCCATCTTTAACTGCGAAGCTACCAGTTAATTTAGGGTTGAGCTGGGGGAGCTGTCTCACAAGAATGCAAACACACAACTCCAGCGTTGCAAATACTAATGACTTTCCAGGCACCAGGCCTCCCGTATCTTTTCCTTCTCCAAATTCTGGCAATGTCTCCTTTTCTGCTGCACCATCATCAACTACAAGTAAAAAAAAGAAATACAACAGCTATTAATTAATGTGCTTTGTTGATAAAAGTTTAATTCTTGAAGCCTTGTCATATCAACAGCTGAACATTTGCAATTTTAAATTTTAATTCAGCATAACATTCACCTGTTGGATGACAGCTGTACTTTGAAATGCATTCTTAAGAATGATAATCACTGGGCAGGCATACTTTGAAATATGCTTTTGTACATTGGCATGTGTATGTCTATAAGCAAGGCAACTAGTAAAGTTAATTATCGGGCAAACTTAAAAGCACATGGACTAGCTGCCTTCCTTATAAACATACAAGTTAGAGTTAGTTAATAACTGCCAAATTTTTAACCCATGAAATTTTCCATGTTGGGAGTCTACCTCCAGCTGATATTTTTATGAGGAGAGCATTTTAACTGTGGAATGGGAGTCTCTCTGTCCTGTGATCCTGTCATTCTGCTGAAACCCTGGCAATGTGAAGAAATCTAGCGCAGACAGGATAAGTGCCTGGCTCAAGAGGAAAGAAAAGAGTAGATTGGCACAAGAAGTCTGAAAAAATTAAGATGCAGGGTAGAGGTGGATACAAAGTGTGATTAGAAGTTGGGAGAAGGAAGATAATGGGACCAGTTGAGCAAACAGGCTGAGCGAGGCAGCTATGACTGGGGCACGGAGAGCCAAATTCAAGGTTGGGGGTAAAACAAAAACTGGATAAAGAACTGGGGAGTGGGGGGAACTAGGAGTGGGTGGCAAGGACATTGGGACAAGATGCATGGAGAGATTCGGTTAGAGATTTGATATGGAATGTCAGGAAGTAGATCAGGAGAGAGAAAAGAGAAACTGCCAGGAAAGGGTAATTGGCTGGGCAAGGAGACTGGGACTGGCACGAGAAGCCTAGAATGGAGAAGAGACAGGATTGGGATAAAGAGAACCTGGGCAGAAGAGGTTTGTCTTAAGGGAAAAAGAAAAAAGGGAAAAGACTCTGTGACCATGCAAGTACACTCTGCCTCCAGAGCTGGGGATAGAACTTGCAATTTCTGAGTTTCACCATACCTTGCTGTCAGCAGTTAGTTGTGCAAACTACTACCAAAATATGTCTCATCCTCCTCTAGTATTGTTCCAGAGGATGACAACCTACAACTACTATCAGTTAGTTCAGTGGTTCTCAAGCTTTTTAGACTTGAGGTGCCCCTCAAAAGATTCAAGCACCCTTTGGATAATGTCAGCTCTTAGGTTTTTTTTGTTTGTTTTTTACTACAGAAAAATAAATGGGGCAATTCTTCTGTTGCAAAGAATTCAGATCGATCATGTTAGAACGTTTTTATCAATATGGATTCCTCTTTGAAATTTCTGGGTTTGAATGGCACCTTTTCAAAGGAAGTCAAGGCACCCAAGGGTACCACAGCACCATAGTTGATAATCACTAGTTAGCTCAAGTAGCAGATGTCTGTGAAATGGATCCAGAGGATTTCAACCCTGTTGCTGAATAATGTGAATTCTGAATATCATGTTAACTGAAAAATGAGACATTCCATCATGTTTCTTTATAGAAACCTAGGAAGGTACATAAAAGAACCCCACTACAACAGAGGAACACTAATGTTGCTAAGTCAAGCACTCAAGAATTATGAAATGCCAGTACTGCATCTAACTCTGCGACTTGAACTTGGCCCTCATGTGTACATACACTACCATATGGTATTTAATTACATGATAGATAAATGTGGGAGGCTAAGGCTGTGATTTTTCAGAGTATTTAGTATTATGCAGTACTTAAACACTCCTCCTGACTTCAGATGCAGCACCAACTACAAGTTTATCTGCAAATCATACTTTAATGATCTTTAGTCACGCAACCAGGAAATGAACATACACTTAGTGACAAAATGTGGAAAAGTTTGCTTAGAAACCTGTGACAAAGACAAGGCTAAATTCCAGTTCTCCAAGACAACAGCTTACTGCTTTAACCTTAGAAGTGTACATAATTACTAGTATAAGATTATACCTTCTGCACTTCTGCGTTTTTCCCTCACATGTTCCTGAGATGCAAAAAGAATCTGTCGGACCACTTCAAGAGCAGCAAGCTGAATGTCAGGCAATTCTCTGGTTAATATCAGTCGATGCAAAACATTCAACAGCTCTACACCCAGCTCCTGTAGTAAGAGAAATGTTCGGTATTTTAAGGCTCATAGTTTGGTATTGAAATTGTAGAAAAAGGCACCCTTACCCAAATAATTCCTTCTTGCAAAACCAACAGTGCTGCTTTCATCATCAGAACTGCCAGCTCCTGTGATTTTATCAAAAGTGCCTCATTCTTCAGTGTTTTTCCTAAAAGCCTATGATTACATGATAATCTCATCTTTCATTATAAAGGTCATTTTCTAGTTCTTGGAGTTTCAGAGAGAAAGCTTAAAAACCATGATCAAATAGGACCCTAAGGACTTAAAGACAGAAGGCAAATTCAAGAAAAAAAGACAATATAATGCAGGACACCTAAATAACAATCTAGGCTTCTACATTTTGGAGCATATTTTGAGGAGAATTTATTCCCCCAATGGTCTCTAAAATATTATAGGAAGGACAGATCCTTATCTACATCTGCTTTCTCCCAACACATATTAATACCCATCCCCAGGTTGAAATATTAGTTTAGACCAAGGGAGTCAAACCCAAAAAGACCCACAAGACAGATGAGTGGTGTGGAGCCAGGCCTCAGGCTGGATCAGGCCCAGGGAGCCCCTTCCGCCCCACCTACTTACTTCCAGCATACTTGATCCAGCAGTTGCTCCAGCTGGTCTGGAACTTGTGCTGTGTGCAGTACAGATCCCAGAGCAGCTGGAATAGGTGCTGTGTGTGGTCTAGTTCAGCCACAGCAGCAGCTACACTGCATGCAGTGGCCACCCTGGCCTGACTGCACCACGTGGCACCTGCCCCAGCAGCTCCAGAATGGTGCTGCATGCAGCGTCACTCCAGCCAGTCTAGAACCAATGCTGCATACAGCACCTGTGAGCACTGTATGAGCCCAAGTTGGTTGGAGCAGACACCTTGTGCAGCGCACTTCCCAGAGCAGATACACCATGTGTAGTACAGTCCAGTATGCAGCACATCTGCCACTCAGACTGCACCACACACAACACTTGTTTCAGCTGCTCCAGGATCCGTGTCACATGCAGTGTGGGTCCCAGATCAGCTGGAGGAGCAGCCAGAATAGGTAGGCTGGGAGAGGGGAAGGAGAAGGGGATGGCATCCCTGAGTCCAATCCTGCCTGCACACTGGCATCATGCCATGGCCACATGCCATGCCTCACTTGGGCAGCACTAAGGACCAGGTGCCATATGTCTGACACTCCTGCAGGATGTTTGACACTCCTGGTTTAGAAAGAAAAAGAGCAAGCAGTTTAAACATGTAGTTTCATGACCTACTGTTTAAATTAAATTATTTAAAGGTAGGCAAACAGAATAAAAAAAAATCATAAAAATAAAAAAGTGGGAGAGACTACAAGGTTGAAATAAAAAGAGATAAATTAGAGTTTAAGTTATAGTAGGAAACTGAAAGGTAGGATGACTCGAGTTGCGCCAGCCAAAGCTTTGCTTTTGCTTGCAGTTGTATCAGTCTTGGCATCTTTAAAAAAAAATAAATCATACTCTGAGCTATAGAAATACTTTGCATGTCTTACACTTCAATTCTTTGTCAGAAAAACAGAGGTCACATCACACAAACAAAGGGCACATTTTAATTTCAGGGACATACGTTATAGCCGTGTTGGTCTAAGAAAGAGAGAGAAACAAAGCTCTTGGGTCAGAAGCAATATCTTTTATTAGACCAATTAAATAGTAGCAAAAAAAAATTTCTCTCTGCAAGCTTTTGGGTATACACAACCTTCTTCAGGCTGAGAATTCAAAGATTGTAAAAGTTCTCTTAGGTAGAAAAGAAACTTCATTTTGCGCAGGGGAGGTAAAAGGTGGAAGTTTATTCCCCTGGATACCTCAGAGTCCTTGTGTGAAAAGGTTACTCTATGATGTGCAGATTAGGCAGGTTTCTTCTCTGGAGGTGTCCGATGTCAGACAGGGAGGTGAAAATTTCTTCTTTTTGGTTAGCAATGAAGTTTACATTTGGCTATACTTCACAACAGGGGTGTCAAAGATATGGTCCGTGGGGCACCTGGAGGGGCTGGGAATTTGGAGGTGGGCTGAGCAGGGAAAGGATAAACTGAATTCTGTTCTGTGAACAGTTTCTGGCTTATTCTCGTATGGGACAGAACTCGATGCATCTCTTTAATTAAAATAATGTTTTGACGGAGTACAATTCCTAATCAGATGCTACATGAAAGTAAATCCAAAGGGTAAATATTTCTTCTGACTGATGCATTTCAGAAGAACACTGATCTTGGAATAGAAGATGCAGTATTTTTCAATGTGGTTTTGAGACTAGTGTCCCCCAAAGAATGAGTAACATCCAAATAACATGTTCAACTAGAATTAAAAAAAGGTGTTAACTTTCATTCAAGACAGCAAACTAACTGCCTAAATAATAAGTACACAAATCCTTATAGCACCCAGGTATCAATGGGAAATTGATAGTTAGAGATTGACAGTTATATTATCTATATTATTGATAGTTAGAAATTGATAGTTATATTATCTGCTATCTACAGGGGTATACAAACTGGCGAGTGAGCGAACCAAGTTTGTTTTGTTTTGTAAAAGGAAAACTTATGTGGCCTTCAAATAATGAAACACTTTCTCGACTTTTACTTTTAAAAAACAGGACTATAAAAGGAAGGTTTATCAGATTAGTTGACAGTTATGCAGACACACATATACGCTGTGAGCTTCCTTTACATTCAGTACCTCAAACCACCATCCTGGTGGGTGTTAAGTAAAGCAGAGTGATCACAGAGTTACCTACCAGGCATTATCACAACACACTGAGAGATTCTGAATTAATGTATTACCTGATCACCACCTACTTTAGCTCTAGGCCAAGGAACATCAAGCAATGCCTGTAGAGCATGTAAGCATGCAGTAATGTTCTCCATTGCTGCATCTGATCCAGGGGAGCAGAGAAATTCTACACTAATTCCTGAAAATGGCAGAAGAGGGGAAAAAACAAAAAATATATATTTTTAAAAAACATTTTGTTGAAAACATTCAGTAACTTCGTCAAATAAATTGTCCTGTTGACCAGACCTGGAAACAACAATATATTATTTTATACAAACACACGCATATATATACACACACATGTGCACACACATGCTTTAGTAAATTATTTTTTGCAAACATGTTAGGGCAGGGGCTTTTTTTAATTCAGTGGTTAAAATAAGGTTAAAGTGACTAAACTATCCAGATGTTACAGTATATATAAATACCATATTTCTTGCATACAACATGTGCCTTTTCCCCAAAAATCAGCTCCCCCAAAATGCGGTGTGAAATAAGTGGGAAAATCATGTTTTGCCTGAGATAGAAGCACGGTGGTTTTGATTCCTGCTCCACAATGCAGCAGTTCTGGTCTTCACTTCACAGGTGTTAACACTCATCTCTCCTTTCTAATGATCATTCCACTAATCAAGCAACCCTTTCTGAGGGCAATTTTGCTGTCCCTTAGGACTTATAGTCTTATTTCACAGCTCTTCAGTTTTTTTTCAAGATCCACCCAAGAATCTCAGACTTCAGCAGCAGCTATGATTTTAGTTAAGCAGAAAAGAGAGGGTAAGTCAGCCAAAGATTAGCCTTTGTACCTGTACTCTGCAATTATGACTCTAGGGAAAAAAAAATCTTCATAATGCCTTTCAAAAATATTGGAGTCTGAATCTACTATGTAAAATAATTTTTTTTCACAAAGAACCAACATACTATCTCCCCCAGCTTGAATCTAATAATCCAGAAACTAACATGTAAACTCTTATCATACTGATTTACATTACAGAATCAATTGGTAGGGTATCTACAGTATAGATTAGAAAGACTGAGAGTTTGTCTTAATTTAAAAAATACTTCAGATTTGTAACAGATGGATTCTGCTTGATTGAGGGGCCAACCAAGGTCCAAAGAAGCTTGACTGTACTAGGGAGAAAGACTCTATGATTCAGAGGAAAAGTCAGAAAAAGAAGAGGAATTCCTCAGAGGACTTTGCTGTCAGCTCACTATGCTGTTCAGAGTGGTGAGGAACCAGATTAAAGGAAATAAACAGAGAGTGTGTCTACATGAGACGTTTACTGTGGAGCTGACTAATTAGCTCTACAATAAAATGTCAGAGTCTACATGTGCAGTGTTATTAGGATGGAGTAAACTAATTAACTCTGCCATACAACAGTACTGCCAGACACAAGTACTATCTTACGGCAGAGTTTAGTCCGCTGCAATGCATGTGTAGATGCTGATGGGGCTGCCTGGGGCACGAGGTGCTTCAGTGCAGGGCCTGCCTGCTGGCTAGCTCTACACTGAAAAACCCTCGTACCTGTACCAACCCCTCTGCAGCATGTTGAGCTGTGGCAAAGCAGCCCCAGGCACATGCAAACACAGTGCCCAGGAACAATATACTCCGGCACAAACTGTGCTGGAGTTATTCAGCCATATTAATTGCACATGTAGACATGCCCACAAGGGAGTGTATTATTTCTAAGTATTTTACATGCTATGGACGTAAGGGATAACTGCATTTAGAAATCTTTAGAAAGGTTGTGTGGTTGCTTATCATTATCATGTGTCCCAGAAGTGATAAACTGGGAATGTAGAGTATCCATGTAGTGGCAGACTTGGAGGAGAATCAGAATTGCTCTCAGTGGCCTAAGGCAGGTGACCCCACAGTCCTTTATCCAAGGAGGGATAACAGGCACAGTGCTGTGGCCAGAGATTGGTCAGGGAAGGAAGGAAAAACAGTGCTGCAGATTATTGTGATCACTGATCAGGGAAGTTTAGAGACTAATATGAACTATCTTGCTGAGCATCTAGCATACACAGCTTGTTCACAGCTGTGTGCGAGAGAGAGAGCAGCTATAACCAAGTTAGTAGGTGCACTCTGGAATTACGCTGTTTTCCTCAGATCATATTAGTCCCTAACATCAAACCTGTAGGTTTAGTGGCTTGCAGTGAACTGTCACATGCTTAGTTTAGCTCTTCCTGGATATTTTTCCCAGCACAACTAAAAACAGATTGTAATTTTGTCCCCAGGACTTGACACATTCCTTGCCACGTGCATTTTGAACATATAAATTATTGAATGTTGCAGTTAGAAGCAAGCAACTACAGTATTACTTTGGCCACAGTTTTATGTCTTATTAAAACCAACTGTTTAGCATTGAGCGTCCAGATAGATTACACACTCACGGACCCAAGATAAGATGAAATCTGTCTGTATTCACATCCTCAGGAGATTTCACTGCAGCCCTGGAGGAAGAATCTTGACACATTGTAGTTGGAGTGACGGGTCGGGAGAGATTAGTTAGACCTTCATCTGGATCTACTACAATGAAACCTGTGCTAGTGAGCCATAATGCTGTAGCGTAAAGGATTAGAGCCCAGGAGTTCTGATAGTGTGGTCTTGCATTTTCAATAGTCTCTGCAGTATAGAATGCCCCACCTAGAAAAAGAGCAGTGAACATAGTTTTGAATGAGATGACTATTCTCAGCTATAATTATCTTGTCGGAGTACTTTTGCAATTGGCTTGGAGTGTTGTAGTAGTTATGATGGTCTAGAAAATGTATGATAGGCAAGGATTCGCACATTATCATTTGCTGGACCAATTTTGTAGTCAGGACCTTTAGCTGATGAGCTTTCTGGCATCAGATGCTCTTCCTCAGGTTAACTGAGGAAGGACACCTCGGGCATTTATACACATACTTCTTTTCCGGGGACACGCCAAAGATCTGCCGTTTCGGAGCAGATATGACTAATCAAGTCTGCTCCACATGTGAGCTGACGTGAACTGCGCTACACTGCATGCAGTTCTTTAAGTGGTGAAATGCACATCAGCACGCAGAAAAGGGTGGCAGTGAGCTTTTGAACTAAAACACCTCTGAGATATTTTAGTTCGAAAGCACGCCACCACCATTTTCCCAGCGCTGACGTGTATTTTGCCACTTATACAACTGCATGTATCACAGTGCCGTGCACTTTTCAAAGCGCCTGGTGCTGCAATGCATGCATGTGTAAAAATGCCCCTGATATTGAAAAACTTGGCTAACAGTCCTCCCAGCTATACAGCTGGTCCAATAAAATATATTTCAGAGTCCTTGCCTATTTTTATAATGGCACTGCATTTTTATGATATGCTAATTGTACAATATTTAGAGAAGGCCTAGTGGGTTGTGCTTAGTAAAAACAAATAGAATTTAGTAACAGTTCTTAAAGTTACAAGCAATGCAGATGAAAATACTGTTTAATTTGCTTTCTTACCTTCAACAGGAAGCTGAGAGGCATATTCAGAAGGTAAAGTTAAGAGAGCAAAATCCTGAAGCGCGGCAAGCCAAAGTTTGCTTAATGTTCCGAGGTCTGCCTGGACCAGGTCTAGAAGTCCATTGGCAGAAGAAGTTGCATCACTATAGCTTTCATCAGTGGAATCTGTGATCTTCAAGGACTGTTTGTGTCCACCACTTTGTTTTTTTTGTCTTTCAACTGCCACTATGTAAACCTACTCAAAGATTGAGAGACAGGAAATTTCATAGATTTTTATGTCAGAAGAAACTAATATGATCTAGTCTGATCTCTGTGTGTAACACGGATCAAAAGATTTCCTTGAATTAATTCCTGTGCAGCAGCTTTGGATGAACTGAAGCATATCTTCTAAAGATTTCAAATGATGAAGAATTTATCACAAACTCTTGGTGAACTGTGCCTGTGGATTACCTATCTTCACAGTTAAAAAGCTACACACCTCATTTCTAGTCTGATTTTTTCAGGCTTCAAATTAGAGTCTTTGGATCTTGTTACATCTTTTTCTCTTAGGTTGAAAAATTTAATCATCAGATTACTGATGTCCAGAAAGACTGAGCAAATCAGCCTGTTAACCTTCCTTTGGCTGCAATGATGTAGCTGCTTACATCCAACCTACCAAGTAACCTAGACCACACTGTTACAATAACTTGTCATCTTTTTAATTTAGCACTCTAGAATCTTGTATATTTGAAAACATTATCAATAGCAATATCTTCTTTATTGCAGGTTATTGATAAAAATGGTAAATTGGGAGGTCCAGGACCCAACTGTGACTGCACTAGAAACACCTGCTCAAAGATGATTTCCTGTTTAAAGCCACATTTTGTTACACATCAGCTAGTCTTTAATAATTCACGTGGTATGTAGTTCTCTCATTGTTATTTTTTCTTAATAAGAGAGACTCAAGTCAAATGCATACTATCATCCTTTTTAAGTAAATCTGTAATCTCAAAAAAAAAGATATCAAGCTAGTTTGAAAGATTTATTATTAAACCTTTATGAACTATCACTACCTTTCTTTAATCCTTGATTAATCAAGTCCTTATCAGACATTCCATTATTTTGCCCAGAATCAATGTCATGTCTATAATTATCTGAGTCATTTTATTTAAATACTGGAATAACCTTCCAGGCCTTTAGAACTTTCTAAGTGCTCCAAGGCTTATTGGAAATTAGAGTCCACAGAAAATCAGCAGCTAGCTCTTATGAAATTCTTAAATGCAGTTTATTTGCTTGCTTTTACAACATTTAACATAACTGAATGGTATTTAACTTGTCTTATGGTCAAGTCACTGGCCTAGGATCTAGGAAACTCTGATTCATCTTTCAAAAATGTATTGCATCATCTTGGTTAAGTCAGTCAGTCACCCTGCCTCTCTTCATCATCAGCAAAACAAGGTTAACCAATACTTCCTTACCCCTAACCTATATCTGCGTCGTCTACTTGGCTCTCAAATTCTTCGGGGCAGTATGCATGCAAAAGGACTAGTACAATGAAGCTGTGATTTTTTGGGACTTCTACATCCTACAGTTACATGAATTATAACATTTTAACATTAATAAACTGGATTATTGATAAAGGTGAGTAGTCCTGGCTCTGAGCATCCAGTAAAACAGGAAGAAGTACTTACAAATAGCTACAGAAATGAACATTGTTTTTACAGATATACTCAGACAAATGTATGCCAATATTCTTCAGCCTTCACCAGGTGAGTAATTTCCTACAGTGTTCTATGTCAGAAGATGCTCTCCATCTAACAGCTGAAAACTTCAAAAAGTTTGGAGACCAAAGACCTAGATGAACTTTGCCATTTTCATGAAATGTTCTTTACATTACTAGTAATCTTTTTATTCTGATTTACGGTCTTCCTTAAATCTACGCTGCTTTAAAATGCTTTAAATTAAATTTCTTATCTTTAAAGTTCTAGAAATAAGACTCCTGGCACACAGTCACTTAATGGTGCAATACGATCTTTTCTTTGATCCCAACAATCTTGCTCCTGCCATGACACATGTGCATAGCAGGATGCATGATTTTGGAACCAGGGATCAATCCCAATTGCCACACGATTACTACTTGCCATATGCTAGGGGAGCTTAGGAACATGCAGGGGGTGCCTGGAGAACTGGTGCACTCACTGGAGCCCGTTCAAGGCTGAGATTGACAGCTAGCTGATTGTCAGTTCCAGCTCCAGGACCACACCACAATACCAGGCTCACTAGTGCAGGTAAAGGTGTGATGGGACGTAATGTGTGATCCACACACCCGCGCCTCCTGCCATGCCACACATGCATGGCAGGAGGCATGATTGTGGGATTGCACGTTAAATCCTATCACCCCCCACCCATCACCAGTGAATGGGGAGCCTGGTGCAGGAGAACTCCCCCTACACCAGTAAGAATTAAGCACCCATGGCTGGAAGCACTCTCAACTCAGGGGCTCCCAGCCAAAAGAGTGCCCCTCGCACCCTCTAGGCTGAGAGATTACAGCAGCCACAATCCATAGGGCTCAGGGGTACATGAAACTTCAATTAAGTTAAATGTTTTTTCTTTTGCGAGTGACCCTGTTAATTGCCACCCCAGCTTGTCACTTCAAGAGGCCTCTTTGGGAGCCTACTTCTAAAACCTTGTAGAAAATAGAAGCTTGTGCAGCATGCAGCTGTGATCCCTAGGGATTGGGGGTACGTGAAAACCCCAGGACCTGGGGATTGCAGCAGCTATAATCCCTAGGGCTTGGGTTGCTTCAAACTGCACCAGTGTTCAATTAACCTTACTCTTAAAATTATATTCATGTGTGTAGTCTGAATTTGTTTGGCTTCACCTTCAAAACACTGGATCTCACTAAACATTTTTCCCATGCTAATATAAGAGTAATTAATCACTAAAAATCTCTTCCTCATGTTGGTATTTGTAGGCTATTACTAAGTCACCATTTAACCCGCTCTTAGATAACAAGGTCAGTCTAGTAAATTTATATTTCTCACTCTAAATTATGTTATCCAGATCTCTAATCACACTCAAACTCATTCCTGTATCCTTTCCAGTTCTTTTGATATGTGAACACTGGAATTTTACCAAGTTTTGTAGAAAGGTTTCACTGATCCTTTATAGAGATTTGACCATATTCTCACGAATTGACATTCCCCTATGTATATACCTTCAGACTGCAATAACCCTCTTTATTAGAGCACTACACTAGAAGATCATGTTCAGTTGGTTATCTATTACCATAACTAAGGGGTTTTTTTGAGTGTCCTTTCTTTCCAGGAAATAGTCCCCCCACAAACTGAAGGTATTACCTTCTTTCTGGATTCTGAGACAGGAGCTTGCATTGGCTATACTGAAAGAAAAGTTCAAGTGACCCCCACCCTTATCAAGCAGTTAGGAACACATTCCTAAGTCAGAGTCATACTATTTTACTGAACCTTCAGGCAGTTGCATGAAAAGTGAGTAACTTCACTTGAGGTATATTTATTTACACAGTCTGGCTATGGGAAATAAAAAGCCAATAAATCTTATAACTTCATTCATGAATTATGTATATCTAAGAGATAACCACATGAACTAAGGCTTCTTCATTTAAAACTGGTAATGAATTGCTATAGAATGCTGATGATATGTGCAGAATAAAGCAAGCTGCTTTCTAGTCATTCTGTAAAGGAATATGTGAAAAGAAAAGGGCCTAGAGCAACTCTTCTAAATCATATATTTTAAAGATATTTCTGTGACCACATTACATTTTTCATTTTAAAGAATATTTTGCTGTTAATGTAAATGGGGTGCTTAGGTTTTAATGCGTTCAGTACTGAATACAAAGCAAAAAACGTAAAGTTATTAGACAAACTTCTATTCACTAGTTTGCTGAAAGTTACTTAAACAGTTAGGTTTAGGTTTAAAAGGGAAGCTCACCATTCTCATCCTTTAATAGTCAGAAGTCCTGTTATAAAATGAACACACTAACCTCTGCCCAAGCTTTGAGCACAGCCAATATCTCCATAGTTGAGGTGCTCTCATTGTATAACTGACTCTGTGCTTCTTTTCCAGCCTGTATTTTGGTCAAGGACGATACAAGCAACTGATGAACCCTTCGAAGGTCATTCAGGTCACTTACTATGCCACTTGCGATCCAGGCACTGCAAACCTAATGTTGTACAATAGAAAGTGTGATCACTTAAAAACAACTCCCAAAAATATTTAAAACACTGGGTTTTTTATTTGTCAAGTTCTTAAGCACTAGCAATTTAAGGATAAATGAGTTATAGAAGTGCAAGAATCAACTCCAAAAGGCAAAAAATTAAGCGTTCTAGATCAAAAGAAACAGCTAAGATCTGAAAGTCCTAGTTAAAGACCCACACCTTTCAGAGTTTGATCTTTAAGAATTTACCTGACATGCTTTTGCTGTGACATCAGGTGGGGTTTCTGGGGTGAAGGCAGGTCTAAGTGCTGCTCCAACCTAAAAGATGTTATTAAATGCTTTAAATACCAAGAAGAATAAGTGAAATAATGTTACTTTTCATAATCAGGCTTTAGTGCAATTTCCTTATAAAGAAGCTAGTTCCTTTCTATTTACATCATGACATTTAGGAAAAGTGATCAGCAATTAAACATGGAATTGTAATTGGACACAATTTGTTTTCCATGGAAGAAAGGTTTCCTTTCTGACACAGCGGGCTTTGAGGCCTGTTTCCCTTCCTTGCTAGGGTCTTGAAGTCAGAACAAAGAAAACTTCTTATCACCACAAGAATTCAGGAAGGAAGAAGTTTCTCAAGGCAAAAAAAAAAAAAAAATTTGTCCAAAACCTGACAAGTCCTACAAATGCCTAATGAGTGGCATTTCCTTACCCAGAAGGATCTTGATTTTAAAGAAAAGAAAGCAGCACATTAATTAACAAAACAGCAAAAACTGATTAAATTTTACAGCTGCAGGAGCATGAGAGAGAACACAAATCACATCTGCTTATTACTGAATATGGACAAAGACTTATCAAGGAGCGTGGACTTTTTCCAGTTTTTACACTGAAGCTATTTTTACTGAGGGCTACAGAATAAAAAAAATTCCCTATGCGTTTCAGATATTATTTGATGACCTAAACTTAAATACCATCACACTTGGGATGATGGTGTCTTTACATGAATCTGTACAGTATGCAACGGTACTATCTGCTTAGGTCCTCAGTATGCTTCTGTAATTAATATTAAACAGGTAAAAACTGGTCCTAAACATTAGCCTTTGCTGAAAAAAAATTCTCCAAATTGTTCCAATTGTTTGCATAGGTCTTGTGCAAACTGACAACCTGACTCACTGAAATTGTTAATCTTTGGTTACTCTTAGAAGAACTTAAAAACATTAAGCAAGTTTTTAATAATTTCCTTTGCTGCTGTGTCGTCCCCCCACCCCCATCTTGTTTTAGGGACTAAGTTCCCATAGAAAAATTATCCTGCTATTCATATAATTTATTCTGTGGATAACAAAACTGAACTGCTTCTTGCAGTAAAAAAAAATAAATTGATCTGCACACTAATTTTTGCCATTAGTTGCACATTGAAAGACTGTTTCCATCAAGGATATTTTGTAGCTTGACACAGCTGTGGGCAACTAAGTTTTTCTTCTGGCCTGTAGAGTAACTGCAAAGTCAGCATTTACTTGGCCACAACAAATCTGTAGATAATCTGGCCTGAGTTTTAATTTGTATGGTAAGAGTTATGGGGAGCACTAGATTGCAACCTGTGCATTATCTTTATCTTAGCCAATGAAGACCAACAGAGAGGACAGACAGAGACCGTTAACAACTTGTTCAGTTATGGTAAGGTGGTTCCATTCTTTAAGGAGCTTTTGTATGGGCTTTGCCTAAGAATACACACTTTGATACAGAAAAACTGGTTAAACCAGATGTAGCTACATCTTATCAATACAAATAGCTATCTATGTTCTATTTGTGATTAGCAGTATTGAACAGAATATAATGAGACAATATTCAGGTTTTGTAGCTGCTTCAAAATCTCCTTGACTTCTACCAGCTGATGAGGAGAAAACTGGTTATTGCAGAGGAATAGTACTAATTACATTATTGATTAAGTCCTCCCAGTTTTTAAATGAAAATCAGATTCCCATGTTGGGATTATTTAGTCTAGCAGTAGACTTGAATACTGTTGATCATTCTATGTGGCAAGAACTAATGGCCAATTTATTTATTTTTTCTGGGTGTGCCCAGGAAGTGGCTTCTGGGTAGTTGTTCTTCATCCACAAAGGTACTTCAGTGTGGGATTCTAGAGGGTCTCTTTACTCTCATCTGGCAGACCTCTAGGAGTAGCTGGGGAGGGAAAAGGCTATAATGCCTGCAGTATTTTAGTAATGCAAAGACCTACCACCCTGTCTTTATCAGCCCAGCCAATGTTCATTGCCTTATGCAGACTACTAGAGAGCACGGAAGCTGGCTGAAGATGAATTCAGGTAAGTTCCAGTGATAATGGGGAAGTAGGAACCAATTGGAAAATTTGGGAACAATTTTAACACCTCTTATTTTTGCCAGGTATGCAATCTGGAGGTTTAATTGGATTATCCAGAAATAGAAGTGATTATGACAGTTTTCCATCAACAACAGGTAGAGGCAACATTTTTTTCTTTTGGAAGTGACCCTTAACTGCCACCTCTGCTTGTCACTTCAAGAGGCCAATTTGGGAGCCTACTTCTAGAAATCGTGTAAAAAACAGAAGCTGGTGGAGCATGCAGAAGGCCCATCTATTACATAGAGTATCCCATATTGGTTTTTTACAACTGTCCATATATATAACTATTTCATCAAAATTCATTCATTCCTTGTATTTCAGGCATGTGTATAAAAGTTTCTTTAATATGTATAGAATGTAAACAGTTCTTTTTTTCCCAGAGCAAAAGAAGGCTTGTTTTTTACTTGGGGGTACTCAAACACAGAATAGGTCATGATCAAACTTGCAAAAACTAATAATTTGAATCAGAAACTTTTCATGTTTCATTTGCCCAAAGTCATTTTTGGGGAAGGTAGGAATGAGTGAAAATAGTTTCTGCATCAAACAAACAGAACCTTGACTGTACCATTAACTGCTGGCCAAATATAATTTCATTAGCAGGCTGTCAATTTCAGTTTTACTCTATTCATTTTATAAATCAATGGATGCTTACATTAGCTTGATATTGCTCCAGAATTACATGACCTGGAAATTCTGGTTCTGGAACAGCTGCAAACTTCCGAACAACAATTAACAATGTCTGAAGCCCAGAGAGACGAAGCTGGTCACTGTGATCTGTGGCAGCCATAAAAGCCATGCGGATCAAGTCAGCTAAATGCAATACTAAAAAGTCATCTGAGGGGAAAAAAAGAAACACAAAGGTATTTTCATTAAACACCTGATCTATTTTAACATGACATAATAATATTTGTATTTTATACTGTGGAGCCCATATATATCATTCAGATTTTTATTTTCTACTTCAACATATGCTAAGGAAGTTGTCATTTTCTTTAGGTAGTTCATATATAGAAAGCTCTTTTTTTTTTTTTTTTTAATTCATGCTCAATATAGTAGATCCTAAAAAGGAAGCTGTAATCACTCAATTCACTTTTTCTTTCAGATCTGTATCTTGTATATATTAACACAATTCTTCAGTGGTATCATAGTGCTTAGGGTCAGAAGGGACCTAAACAGATCATCAGGTCTGACCCTCTGCCCCGGGCAGGAACAGGTGCCAGGATCATATCACCCCAGCCAAATATCTGTCCAGCCTCCTCTTGAAGACCCCCAAGGTAGGAGAGAGCACCACCTCACTTGGGAGCCCATTCTGGAGCCTAACTGTAAAGTAAAGTATCAGCTAATATTTTCCAATGTTATGATATGTATTTGTGGGAAAGAATAAACACCTCAACATTTGACTCTGATAGAGATTCTGAGCCATCAAAAATCTTCAGATCAACATGTTGAAGTATTCAAAAACCACAGACAGGCATTCATTTCTACTGGTAAACATTTCTCTGGAATTCTTACCAGTAGAAAAAAAAATAGTCCAGGAGTTGGAGCACACGTGTTCCAGCCCCCCTGGCTGGACAGCTATATAATAGGGGTGTGCGAAGTGGGCCCTATTCGATTCGGATTCAGCCCAAATCAAGGACAGTGATTCATTTCGGCTGAATCAGAATCTGAAGAGTTGATGCTGATTCGGACATAGACACAGCTTTAAAAGTTTTTTCTACGTACCTTGAGGTAGCAGGAGTGGCTTGTGAATGCTGTGATGCTGGAGCACATGGAGCATCCCATGGGAGTGCGGGGGGGCCTTCCATGTGCTTGGCGGTGAACCAGAAAGCGGACCGGAAGTACTTCTAGCCCACTTCCAGGTCTCGCAGGGAGCATGCTGGGGGGTCCTGCTGCATGCCCCCATCTCCCCCGGCTCAGTGATTGGCTATGGGGGGGAGGGGACACCCCGGGTGCCCCCCCCAGACCCAGGAGGCACCAGTCACCAAGCTGGGGATGTGCAGGGGGGCCCCCCAGTGCACTCCCTGGCAGATCTGGAAGCGGACTGGCAGTGCTTCTGGTTCACTTTTGGGTTTGTTGCTGAGCACGCTGGGGAGCCCCCCATGCTTCTGTGGGATACTCCATGTGCCCCAGCATTGCAGCAATTTGAAAACAGCTGTACACTCTCTTTCTGTGTTTGGGGAAGGTTTTTCTCCCAGCATAAATGTAATATCTGTATATGACCACAGTTTGTGATGTTTTTCTGTTAGTAATTATGCAAAGTATGTCATAAACTGATTAGTTTTCTTTCATCCTCGACTTCAGGAAAGCTGACTTTGATAAGATCAGGAGGCTTGTTGGCAAAGCCCTAAGGGACCTTGACCCAAAAGGGAAGGGAATTCAGGAAGAGTGGTTGCTCCTCAAGGGAGCGATCCTGGAAGCTCAAGCAATATCTATCTCGTCTCGGAGGAAAGGCAGCAAAAGGGCACAGCAGTCCCCTTGGCTCTGTAGGGAACTAGTGGACCTCCTGTGTCTAAAAAAGAAAGACCTATAAAGGATGGAAGGCTGGATCCAGCCCAAAGGAGAAGTACTCTGCACTGGTCCAGACCAGTAGGGAGTGAACCAGGAAAGCCAAGGCTGCGACTGAACTCCAACTGGCTACAGGTATCAAGGACAATAAAAAGTCCTTTTTTTAGATATGTGGAGAGCCAGAGGAAAAGCAAGGGTAAAATTGGACCCCTGCTAAACCAGATGGGTCAACCGACAACCGATGCCCAGAAAAAAGCCAACCTGCTTAACGAGTATTTTGCTTCGGTTTTGCACCACCCCAAGGGACAGCCCTGCTCAATACAGTACAGGATGGCCAGAGTAAAGGAGAACTGTTACCCTTCATCATTGTTGACCATGTGAAGGAACACCTTGGGAGGCTGGACACCTTCAAGTCAACTGGCCCTGACAGCTTACACCCCAGGGTACTTAAGGAGCTGGCAAGCATCATAGCTCTGCCACTGGCACGGATCTTCGAGAAGTCCTGGTGCTCAGGCAAAGTACCCAAAGATTGGAAGAAGGCCAATGTGGTGCCTATCTTCAAGAAAGGGAGGAAAGTAGATCCGGGGAAATACAGGCCCATCAGCCTTATCTCTATTCTGGGGAAGATCTTGGAAAAAAAAATCAAAGAGACCGTTCTTGACAAACTGGCTGAAGGCAACTTCCTGAGGGACAGCCAGCACAGGTTTGTTGTTGGTAGGTCTTGCCTGACCAATCTCATCTTTTTCTACAACCAGGTGACCTATCACCTGGACAAGGGAGAAGAGATGAACGTCATATATCTTGATTTTTAAAAAGCTTTCAATCCGGTATCCCACTATCATCTCATAGAAAAACTGGCCAGCTGTGGCCTCGGCTACATCACAGTCTGGTGGCTGGGGAATTGGCACCAAGGTTGGACCCAGAGAGTGGAAGCTGATGGAAGTCAATCATTGTGGTGCACTGTGACCAGTGGGGTCCCCCAAGGCTCCGTCCCTGGGCCTATTCTTTTAAACATCTTCATTAATGATGTGGACATTGGTATCAGAAGCAGACTGGCCAAGTTTGCTGATGACACCAAACTTTGGGGTAAAGTGTCCACACCCGAGGACAGGATGGTGATCTAGGCTGATCTTGACAGGCTTGGAAAATGGGTGGACGAAAACCTGATGACCTTCAACACCGAAAAATTCCAGGTACTCCACCTTGGGAAGAAAAACCCACAGCATGCTTATAGGCTTAGCAGTGCTATGCTTGCTAGCACCACGGCCAAAAGGAACTTGGGGGTCATGATTGACCACAAGATGAATATGAGCTACCAATGTGATGTTGCAGCTGTCACAACCCAAAGTTGTGGTTTTTCTTGTTTGTGTGCGCTTCGGCATCGCTAAATCATGTTCCCGCCAAACTGCAGCTCTTTTGCACGGTGGAGTGTTCTGTTGTAACGGAGAACCCGCATGT
>NW_005842026.1:1965942-1972458 GCF_000455745.1 Alligator sinensis | reverse complement strand
AGCGTCCAAACCGGCGCCGCGTTTTTTCCCCAGCCCCGTGTCCCCGGGCTGCCGGCCACAGCCTGCGTGCACAAAGACGGGCCCGGCTCGCTCCCGGCTCGCACATGGCGACCCAGATGGGATCGAGAGAGAACTCGCACATGGCGATCCAGGTGGGATCGGGAGAGGGCCCGCACAGCAGCCAGCAAAGTGAGCAAAACTCTGGCTTGCATCCATAGACACTTCTCTAGCAAATCCCAGGATGTCATCCTCTTGCTGTACTCAGCTTTGGTGAGGCCACAGCTGGAGTACTGCATCCAATTCGGGGCTCCACAATTTTAAAAGGATGTGGAGAAGCTTGAGAGAGTCCAGAGGAGAGTCACGCTCAAGATCAGAGGGCAGGAAAACAAGCCTTATGATGCAAGGCTGAGAGTTATGGGACTCTTCAGCCTAGAAAAGCACAGGCTCAGGGGGTACCTGGTGGCTGCCTGTAAGTATATAAGGGGTATACATCAGGATCTGGGGGAATGCCTGTTGACCAGAGTGCCCCACGGGATGACACGGTCAAATGGCCACAAACTCCTCCAAGACCGTTTCAGGCTGGACGTAAGAAAGAACTTCTTTACTGTCTGAGCCCCCAAGGCCTGGAACAGACTGCCACCGGAGATGGAGCGAGCACCTACTCTGGATTCCTTTAGGAGTCAATTAGACGTTCATCTTGCTAGGATCCTTTGACCCCAGCTAACTTCCTGCCCCTGGGGCAGGGGGCTGGACTCGATGTTCTTCCGAGGTCCCTTCCAGCTTTAATGTCGTGTCTATGAAATGTTCCCAGACCATGAACTGTGTTGGTGTAGGTAGGTGTCAGATATCATTTCTGGTTGCCAATGTTTTCTGCTGGAACAATGGTTCCTTATTTGTATGTCGTCCTACAACAGCTGGGAAAAAATCAGTATCAACACTGTAATTATATGCCAATATTATGACTAATTTACTATTGCTCTGCAACTCAACATATCCAGCATATTCTAGTCAGATTAATTAAAGGCATCAACAGAGGTTATGAAGACAGAAGCCTATGGTGAATTTCCATTAAGAAAGAATCTGTTAACATTAAGTATGCTTGGCACTCAGTGGAATGTTCTCAGCATCTCAGTGTAACATATACCTCTTGAATCTCTTTGTTTCCTTTCTTGAGCCAAAGTTATGTCAAAATGTGTACTGCCTGCATTTTCACATTGGCTGATAATTCTACAAACACACTCTGCAGCAAAAACTCTAGTAGACCACCGTGGATTAGTGAAGGGATGGGATGTCTCATGACTCTTGGAGGTTAACACTGATTCATCATCCCCTTTAGCTACCTCCTCTTCTTGGGTTGTATCAACTGAAGCTACTGTAGTGAAATCTATATTTTAAGCACAGAAAAAGGAACAAATTGATTAATGGAAGAAATGCAAACACATTGCTCCTTCTATAGTTTAACTGAGACACAGGTTATAGAAATGTTGTGGTAGCTATTCAAGTTACCTGTACCAAATATTGTGTCACTAACACTGGAGAATACACCCCGCTTTCATGACTAGATTCCGTTAATTATTTTTATTGCAATAAGTACCAGAGAAAGGTCAACGATCTTGGTTTCATGATATTCTTCAGCCATGGATTGATCATGCTTACTAGACCCAAGGGAAAAGTAGATGCTGCTGATCATTTAGGCCCATGGTAAAGCAATCTTGATGATTACTGCCAAAGTTTATGTATATAAAATCTATTTCATGGTTCATGGAAGGCAGACAGTTTCCATGAGGAAACTAAATACTCTTTATTGCCATTAACAACTGCTCATATGAAAAACTGAAGCAGGTCATGCAAGGTAACTCTTTCAAAGTAAATCTCTCCCATTTCAGGCTACCACTTTAGTCAGAGCACTTACATGGCTTTAAAACAGGACTAGAATTAAAAATCAAACAACAAAAATTATCTTCCATTTTTGTGTTTTTAGTATTCTTCATAGAAAGGCAAGCTCAGTTCCTTGAAGAAAATAAATCCATTAATTTGTGTATGAAAAAAGAAAACACTTGGGAAAGAGATGCAACAGAACATATCAGTGTCTTAAATGGCAGGTTATTTAATTCTTGTACAGTTGAGGAAAATATAATAAATCAAAACTTAATCCTTCACTGGTATCATTTCTACAAAAATCCAATAGTGTCTCAAGAACAGGGGTAAGGAATTATTTTGGCTGTTGGACCACTTAAAAAGTTTGGGTTGCAAGCCTAAAATTCTATCTTCTAAAAAACTGTAACAAATTATAGATGAAAACAAACAAATCTTATACTAAAAATCAAAATCTACTAGAACATATTTTAATTTTATTTCCAAAAATATTTTTGTCCTGATTTATGCTTTTTTGAGCAGTGTATAGTTTACCATTCATCACACTAACTGGGTGGATTGGGTTAGGTGCGTGGTGCCTGGCATGCATCACCATGGCCACCATCACTTCCTCACACAACCTGCTGCCTGAATTGGTGCAGCAGGGGCAGGAGGAGGAGGAGCTGCTGCGGGTGTGGGGAGCTGAGCAGTACCTGGGCAGCTGCAGTCAGACTGGAAGCAACTCTACCAGGTAGCTGTGTGCACTGACAGGGGTCAGGGCCATGGACAGACATGGACAAGAAGGTGGCACAGGCCACCCCAGGTGGGAACAGGTGGAACTCAGCCACATGCAGCAGTACTGAGGGGGCAGCCACCAGCCAGAAGCAATCAATTGGCAGGTGCCCTTCCACAGGCTGGATCCAATCAGTTGAGGTGCCAGATGTGGCCCATGGGCTCTTTTGCCCAGCCCTGCTCATGAGTCTCCCTCTGCAATTCCTTTGTCCTCCTGCTCTCCATTCTGGGAGTTCAGCCCTTGCAAGATACTAGGCCGCATAACTAGTTCTACCTGCTTTGAATGATTAATTTAGAAGCATAGCTCTGCCTTGTTTCCATCACTCTTGACAGAATACAAATGGTCTGAGGGAATTTTCTTCTAGATCACCATGGGGCCTCACCATTGGTGATGTGTCGGGGATGCACATGGGTGCACGTGCACCCCCTGAGTGTGGTGGTGCACGCCCTGCTAAAAGGCACCATTGACACTGCCAGTGGTGCCTGTGGGCGGTCGCCGCTCACCACCCCTGTCCTCACCGCCAACACTGCCGGCGGCATCTGCAGGCAGTCTGTGATCGCTGCTGCCGACACTGCTGGCAGCATTTGTGGGTGGTCACTGACTGCTGGTCGGTGCTCACCACCTCGTGCCCCTCACCACCACCAGTGTTGTGGCTGCCTGCGGAAGCTCCCTGCTTACCGCCATCGTGCTCCCGCTGCCACCTGCAAGAGCTTGCCATGCCCCCACCAGCCTCTGGGGGCACACGGTATTCATGGGCCTCACAGCTCTTTGCGCTCTGAATTTCTATTTCTAGAACTACAGGTAAATACCAAATTTCTGAACACCAACCACTTAAACCCCTAAGTTTCCAAAATATTCAAATCTAAAATTCAGAACAGAAAACCAAATTATTATGAAGCTTGATTTTATAAATTCATAGATGGAAAGCAAGGCCTTTCTAAAAAGATGATTCAACTTGTATAAAATTATGTTGAAAAAAATTATTTTGCAAGTTTTTAAAAATCAAATATTTCAGTTCAAACCACATGGAATACTACTACAACCAGGGCCCCCCCCTCTGCAGGGGCCATATGCCTCCCTGCAGGGCCCAGAGACCGCTTGCAGGGACTATAGCCCCCCCAGCAGGGCCCAGAGGCCCCCCCGCAGAGCCCCAGTGCCCCACCCACAACGTACAGCTCACCTGCAGCAGCAGCAGCCACTGGGGCACTTGGGGCCCCCTGGCACAGCCCCCCTGTGCAGCGCAGGTCAGCACGGCTTGGCCCTGGCTGCCTGGCACCCAGCGCTACCTGTGTGACATCACAGGGGCCCAGCCTGGCTTGGAACAGCACCATGTGCCTTTGGGCAGCTCTGAGCCACTTGGGCTGTCACCCAAGGCCCTGCGCCAGTTGCGAGGACTGTGTGTGGTGCTGGGCTGGGTCCTGTGTGAATGGTACCAGCCCAGGTGGGGCCCGTACACACAGGACGCTGCACGGTGCAACAGACAGTCCCTATGAGTGGCACAGGGCCCCAGGTGACAGATTGAGTAGCCCAGAGCTGCTTGGAGCTGCACCAGTGGCCCAGGCCTGCACGATTTGCCACAAGCACTGCCAGGTGCCAGGCAGCTGGGGCCAAGCCATGCTGCCCTGCACTGTGGGGGTGCTTTGACAGGAAGGCCCCAAGTGCCCTGATGGGCTGCTGCTGCGGAGGGGTGGAGAGGGGGCTGTGGGCCATGAGGGGGGCATGTGGGGGACCCATCCCTCCCGAGCACCCAGTCCCCCACGTCCTCACGGCCCCCCTGCTGGAGACAGGGTCCATGCATCCTGCACTGCTCCAGGCTGTCCCGCACATGGAGGCAGTGTGCTTCAGCAAACAAGGGGCAGCCATACAGACACTCTGGCCAACTACCTCTTTGGAGGACCCAAGCCTCTGGTTGCTCCACTTTTTTTTTCTCGTGGGGTTTTTCTTTTGATACCGGGATATCCAGTTATTCTTTTTTTAAAAGAGCAACTAAAATAATCTCCAGAATCTAAAGTCTTTTGAAATGTAGTCATATGGAGACTAGCAACAACTGGTCACTTAATTTGTATTTTGCTAATAAAAGAGTGTGCTAATTTTTTTTCTATGTTGGTTATAGAATCATAGGATCATAGAAAAGTAGGGCTAGAAGGAACCTCACAAGGTCTTCTAGTCCAGCTCCCTGCTCAAAGCAGGATCATCCTTGACTAAAGCATCCCACCAAGCGTCTTTCTAACCTGTCCTTTAAAAAACTTCCAAGAATGGGGATTCCACAGTTTCCCTGGATAGTGTGTTCCTGTGCTTGCCCACCCTAATAGTCAGAAAATTCCTCCTAATCTCCAATTTGAATAGTCCCTGCTGGCGCCTGAGGCCATTGCTCCTAGTCCAGTCCCCCATGGCTGCAGAAAAGAGCCATCTGCATCCTCTCTATAATCAGCCTTCAAATATGTATTTGAAGACTGTTATCAAATCCCACCCCCCTTCTCTTTTCCAGACTAAATAATACTGGTTCTTTCAGCTTTTTCACATAAATCTTGCCTATTATTTTTTGTTGCTTGGCTTTGGACCCTTTCTAAGCTGCCCACATCCTTCTTGAAGTGTGGGGCCCAAAACTGGATGCTGTACTCCAGGCAAGGCCTTACCAGTGCTGAATAGAACAAAAGAATCATTTCCCTTGATTTGCAAGTGACCCTCTTGTTAATACAGCAAGAGGACCCTTTTAGCTCATATTTAGTTTATGGTCTACTGTAACCCCCAGGTCCTTCTCTGCAGTACTGCAGTCATTCCCCTGTCTGTACTTGTGTATGCAATTATTCCGTCCCAAGTACAGGACTTTGCACTCATCCTTGTTGAATTGCATCTGATTGATTGCTGACCATTTCTCCAGTTGATCCAGGTCATTCTGAATCCTGCAACTCCACCCAACTTGGGGTCATCTGAAAATTTGCTAAGTGTGTCCTTGATCACATTCTTCAAATCATTAATGAAGAAATTAAACAATACTGGACCCAAGACAGACCCCTGGGGATCCCCACTTGATACCTCTTCCCAGCTAGACATTGAGCGATTGGTGACTACTCATGAAGCATGATGATAACTGGAATTACTCCCCTTACAGTACCTTTCTCTAGTCTGTATTTCCTTAGCTTGTTAATGAGAACATTGTGGGAAACCATATCAAAAGTCTTGCTAAAGTCAATATAAAGCACATCAACTATACTTTAGGCTTGCCTAAACCAGTATCTCTTATCTGAAAGTCTGCCCCTTCCCATGTTTTGGGTAATATGGACTCTGTGGCTAGGCCATTTGTCACATAGGATGTTTGGTCAAGGTGAGGAGTAGGCTGTTGAATACTACCCCCTTATCAAGAAGGTGAAAAGCAAATCAGAAAAAAACAAATAACCTCTCATTCTGGGGAAAATAATTAAAACATTAATAAAAATAATGGGTAATATAATACTCCATGACCTGTAAACATTCAAGAGGGGAGATTGATTATTTCTCTTATGTAAAGTGAATACCCAATTGTACAGGCATTATTATTTTATTATGTTCCTATCCAGATAATATTAGCACTTACCTTAGGGGCAGGCAAAAAACAGCCCCTAAAAAATGTAGAAACTATTAAAACATTAATAAAAATAATGGGTAATATAATACTCCATGACCTGTAAACATTCAAGAGGGGAGATTGATTATTTCTCTTATGTAAAGTGAATACCCAATTGTACAGGCATTATTATTTTATTATGTTCCTATCCAGATAATATTAGCACTTACCTTAGGGGCAGGCAAAAAACAGCCCCTAAAAAATGTAGAAACTTAATTATTTGCCCCTCACTGCCTGTCAAAGATGACAAGGTGCCAGATAAGAA
>NW_005842026.1:1937438-1965242 GCF_000455745.1 Alligator sinensis | reverse complement strand
CCCCCCCCCACACACCCACACCCTCCCCCACACCTCACATACACAAATACTCACACACACACCCACAGCCCTCCACAAACCCTATACCCACCCACCCATACCCCCACACCCCTTCATACCCTCCCCCCCACAGTATACAAAAATAAGACTTCATTTTAAGCTATTATGCAATCATCTCTATGTACACTACACAAACACACATAAATCAGAACAATTAAAAAAAAAATCAAATTAATATCATTTTTTTTCCTAATTCCAAGATGGCAAATGCCCTAGCCAAAACGCATACTTCTAGGGCCAAGGGGAGGGACTTCCAGTGACTTCCTTTTCCAAGATGGTGACCAGGGGGCGGGGCAATCTTTGCAGCCCTTGAGAGCTCACCAAAATGGGTTAAATGGCCCTCCAGCCAAAATAACTGCCCAACCCTGACTTACCTGCTGAGGAAGCAAGGACATCTTTACAAAGCTTCAGCCAGAAAGAAAGCTTTTTAACTGCCATCGATGTAAGCATATGACTCAGGGTCTCTCTGATATCTTGGCACAATCTTTGATCCACTTCTTTGTCCAGCAAGCTCAGCAATGCCCCCTCCAGACCTATTTCTCTGATGTTAATGTCTGTTACAAACAAAGACTGAGTGGCATGTTTCACAAAACTGCTGTAATACAGGTGTACAGATATGCAAAGTATTTAAAGACTACACAAAATGTGCTGCAAATAACAAATATGTGGTTTTGAAATATTTTTAATATCTTTGTTTGTATCAAAAAATCAAATGCCATCTCATGCCTAATGCATCTGGATGTAAAGCAACCTTTGAAGAAACATGACTCAATATTGCCCAAAATAAATAACACCCTAATAATTTTTCTAAGGTCAAGAAATGCCCAATCACAATGAGTGTGGTTTTGTGCCACGTTCAGCTAATTTACTAAATCCATTCCAGTGAGGATACTAGGACTTGGTGGTTGGTTAATATTTCTATAACTGTCTATGAATTACTTCGCAAGGGATTTCTCTATTGTCTGATAAATGTCTGATGAGCTATTCCAGTTATTAACTTTTAAACCAACAGCAAGCTAGTAAAGGATTTAACACTAGTAATTTGATTGTATGCCCAATATTTACTGCTGTAGTTATAAAAAGTACAAGATGAATTGAAAAACTACATGAAGGGCCTAATTGATATCTTATGAAAAATTCACAGAATGGGTCTATTGGCAGAAACTCACATCACCAATTCAGCCAGGAAGGAGCAAAGTGAAGAAGCACGATTACATGAAATTACATGATTACATGAGATTACATGAAATGAGTCCTGAACAGCTGAGGGATCTCCTACAGCACTTGGATGTTTTCAAGTCCGCTGGGCCAGACGGCCTGCACTCAAGAGTCCAGAAAGAACCAGCTGAGCTTATAGCAGCACCACTGGCCAAGTTGTTTGAAGAGTTGTAGAACTTGGGAGTGGTCCCAGATGACTGGAAGAGGGCCAATGTGGTGCCCATCTTTAAGAAAGGGCAGAGGGATGACCCTGCAAACTACAGTCTGGTGAACTTGACTTTGGTCCTCAGAAAAATCTTTTAAAAATTTGTTTACAAGGCCATCAATCACAAGCTGGTAACTGATGGGGTGTTAAAAGGCAACAGCATGGCTTTGTTGAGGGCAAAATCATGCCTGACAAACTTATTGTCCTTCTACGACCAGGTAACTAGCCAGCTGGATGAGGGACATGAGGTTGATGTAATTTAGACTTCAGTAAAGCCTTTGATTCAGTTTCCCATGAGATTTTTCTCATACAAACTGGAGCGTACTGGGCTAGACCAGTCTACAGTGAGGTGGGCCGACAACTGGCTTAGAGGTCGTTCCCAGAGAGTAGTAAATTGATGGGATGGCCTCATCCTGGAGGGCTGCCTCCAGTGGTGTCCCCCAGGGATCGGTGCTGGGATCTGTGCTCTTTAATATATTAATTAATGACTTGAATGAGGGGCTGGAAAGCTCAATGATTATGTTCATGGATGATACTAAGCTGTGGGGAAATGGGCACATCAGAGGATAGGGTAAAGATCTAAGATGACCTTGACAGGCTGAATTCATGGCCAAAATGGAATCAGATGAGGTTTAATAGGGAGAAGTGCAAGGTCCTTCATCTGGGTAGGAAGAACCCTCATCATAACTACACGATGGGTGGTGGTCCACAGGCTGGCACAGCATCTGAATGAGACTTGGGGGGTCACGATCGACTGGAAGATGAACATGAGCCAGCAGTGCGATGAGGTTGCCAGATGGGCAAATAGAACTCTGGCATGCATCAGTCCATGTGTGGCCAAAAGATCCAGGGAGGTGCTCTTCCCTCTCTACTCAGCATTGGTGAGGCCTCAGCTGGAGTACCGTGTGTAGCTCTGGGCACTGCACTTCAAGAAGGACATGGATAAGCTTGAGAGTGTATAAAAAAAGGGCCAGCTGTATGGTCAAGGGCATGGAGGAAAGGCCCTATGAGGAGAGACTTGGAGAACTGGGCCTGTTTGGCCTGAGTAAGAGAAGACTGAGAGGTGACTTAATAGCCACCTACAAGTACATCAGAGGTAAGTACCAGGATCTAGAGGAGCAACTCTTCAGGAAGCCACCCAAGAAAGGATGAGGATCAATGGGCATAAACTAAGACAGAGTAAATTCAGGCCAACTATAAGAAAGACCTTCTCCTCTGTAAGGGTCACCAGAATCTGGAACACACTCCCAGAGGGGGAGCAATCACCCTCCTGGGAGGTGTTCAAGATGAGGCTGGACAGGCACCTTGCTGAGCTTGTCTGAGACCAATAACTTCCTGCCCACGGCAGGAGACTGGACTTGATGATCTTACAGGTCCCTTCCAGTTCTATAATTCTATAAAGCAATGATGTCAAGTGAACAAGTTGAATTTACAGTAAATTGAGTCAGGTACCAATATTCTGTTCTCAGTGTAATACTATGCCTATCACTATGGTATCTGAGAACCTGAATTACTTCTCCCTAGACACCTGTTTCCTCATATTTTGAAACCTAATGTTAAAAAAAAGCAATGCTAAACAATTACATAACATTTTCAAGTTTCTCTCTGCAGGCTTGAGAGTTAGGGATTATTGTTATTTTAAAGGGAAGTTAAAACAACATAGCCCAGGGATCTGAAGCATTATAAGAAAAACAAAGATAAGACATGACAAAATTCTGAGTTTGGGCAAAACTAGTGTTTACAGCATTTAATCACCGGAGATGCCTTGAAAACAGCAATAAATAGGCATTAAAAGTATTTCTTAGTAGAAAAAACTAGTTTGAGTGAAAGATTATTAAAAAAGCAATACAAGACAAGACAAGCAGTCTGCTTGTTAAGCTTAACTCAGGAGAGAGTGATTAAATAGTCCAGACTAGCATGAGTTAAGCTCTGTACTCCCAAAGCTTACTGGATATATGTATTACCTGGAGTGAAGTCTTCTCTGTTATCTTTTACAAAGGCAACAGCATGTTCTGATACCTCAGCTGCTTCTCTTTGCGCAAGCTGGCGCAAGCAAGCTAGTACTGCTCGCCTCAACAGTAAGTAGGAGCTACAGAAATTCACCTGAAATATGCAAACAAAGGGAGTAAGTTGTCTGGCAACTATTATAGGAGCTATGCAGCAAAACAAGAGTTCAGTACTTTCTGAATGATTGAAGTTATGACAGACTGTAAGGTCGGTAATCAAATAAATATCCTATTTTGCCTGCCTTTTTAGAGCTGAAATGCAAAATTTGTAACTACTGTAATGGCTGCTACTTTTAAAGTTTTCTCAATGAAGTTACCTTACATAGCTTGTTTAGTTCAGGTCCAGCTCTCATTGAACTTAGGGGAAAAACTTCCATTGACTTCAATGGCAGTGGAATTACAGTTTAAAGGAATGACTGTATGCAGTACACAAAACTGCAGTGTAGTTCAAAAGCGCAACACAAGAGAACTCCCTTCACAACAGCATTATCTGGAGCTAGGAATTCTAACTGTTAAAAGAAAATGTTGATGTATTTAGTGATAGGAGAACCAGGTTTAAGTAATAAACCTGTGCATAAAAGTGAGAGAGACAAAAATAATAACAATGAATAGAGGTTGATTAAGGTTTCTTTTGATACATGACAATCAAACTAAATTAGGGAGCAATGCTTTATTATTTTAAACATGCTGAGAGTGAGGATTAGGGGCAGGTACCAATCAGCTCTTCTGAACCAAACCTCCAGCATAATGGTTTACACGATCATTGCCAGTTAGCTGCTTCTTTATAAATTAGGAAATTACTCCTGGGCAAGAAAAACTATCTGAAAAATCAAATATCACACCTCAGACTATTTAAATTCTACAAATGTCCTTAAAGAATCCACAGATGTGTTATGTTGTCAGGTGGCTACCTTGCTCAACCCCCTGTTAATCCAATTTAACGCAACTCAAGTTGAGGTTACACTGAGCATTTGGGAATAAATCAACCAAAATGAACGTGTATCTAGATGTATAGAAGGTAAAGAGGTTACTCTTCATAATTAAGTAAACTTGTCCCCTTAACTGCCATCGTCAGGAAAAGATAACAGCTAGAGCTGAGCATTTGAGAAGAAGAGAAATGGTTGTGAGGCATGTTCCTCATTTGTCAGTGATAAGCCAGCAGATGTTAGTCAAATTAAAAAAAAAAAAAAATTAAGTATACAAAGAACAAGTGATATGGAATCACAGTTTAGTTGCGTTTACAAAATTTATTTGTCTTCCGGTTTATATTTTTTACACATGCATGTGAATCTGCAAAACTCATTAATTATAAACTGAATAGATATGAAAGATATACACCATGTAACATTTACTTTAAAAACTGGGAGGCAATTAGTATCTCAGCAAGAAACTTTAATTGAAATTTAAAGCAGACAAATCAGGCTTTAATTCAACATTTATTCAAGCAGGCCATGTTTTTGGAGGCATGCTAAAAATTGCAGTTCACAAGCTTGTTTTTATAGAGAAAGGCCCAAGCACCCATATCAGGTTACTGGAACAATGCAGGGCATTCTTCATATCTCTCATTCTCCCATATTTTAAGTGGGGGGTGGGGAAAAAGACAAGGGTAAAATGGAAAACACAATGCAAGCAACACATACAAACTTAAAACAACAAATATTTCCCTTTCTGCACTGGACACATTGAAGTCAAACAGATGAAAATTAAGTGCACAAAATGAAATATATGCACCAGCTGCAGAAGGTTAGGAAGGATTTGGTTAGGATGGTATCAAATGAATATCACTTGACATGCTAAATATATTTTACTTTACATTAATGGTTAAACATGAAGAGAAACAAGAGGAAATAATAATAATAAAAAAACAGCACTGCAAACTGCTGAAATTTTTAGGATTATCAAGGCACAGGGACCTACCAACACAGAATTATCCAACAAGATCTCCTGCACAAAAACAAATGACAAACCATCATGACAGAACCAAAAAATAGATACCACAGTGATACTAACTAGATAAGGAAACCATTAAATTTAAAAATTCAAAACATAGTAAAGTTCAGAGTCTTATCCCAAATATGTCATTAAAACCTCATTTTTTAATCTAATTACCATATATTGTTTAAAAACTGTGTAATGCCAATAGAGTTAGTTGGCTACAATAAATAGCACCAACAACATAAAATAGCACCAACTCACAGTAGCACATTATCGTATATAATATCTGTATTTGAATAATCTTTGTGTCTTAAAGGTTAAAACCCGAGTATTCACTAACTCCTAAATATATAAATAAGAACTTTAGACATGTGCATCAATTATGTTAGCTACACTGTTAATACTAGTTGTTGCTAAAGCAAAAACTTTTATTTTTCTCTGGAACCAAAAATTTAATAGCCAGGGCTTGGCAGAGAGAGGTTAAGTATCATGCAGTTAGATGCAAAGCCCTGTGAAGAAAGTCTTCCACCTAGATAAGGAACATTCTAAAAGTTGGTATTTGTGGGACGAGGACGTGAGGAGGGGGATGGGTGACTATTTGGTTTTATTATTTTTTTCTTTAAAAAGCAATTTACCTGATTATTAAATGGCTTAAAACATGCCAAAATAAATTTTGAATTTAAAGAAAGTTTCCAATATATCAAAGTGTGGAGTTAGGGAAACAGGAAAAAAGACACAAATATTACTCTAATAAAAAGTACCATTGATATTACAAACAGCAATCTCTACAACTATGTTTTCAGATCTTTTCTCATTGATGGGGTTTCAATGAACATGGATAGAAAAAAATTGAATCAGAACCTCTTTACTTTTCTTCCTACTTTCTCTGCAAAAAGGGTAAGTGAAATAATAATAATTACCAAGTGTTTTACAAAAGCTATCAAGATCATTAGCCCCATTTCAAAGATGAGACAGCTTACACCCAGGTAGTGATCTGCCTCACAGCCACGTAGCAAGCCAAAGTAAAACACAGTCTAGGTTCCAGGCCAATACCCTATACCACTGGTTCTCAACCTTGTGTGTACAAAAACCCATTTGTAAACACTGATGGTCAGTCCCAACCCAGTAAATAGTTTAAGCAGAAAACAGCTGCCTGGCCCTACCAGTGCCCCTCACTCCCAACCCTGAGCCCAGCTGGTGCCCCACACTCCCGGCATGCTGCCCCCTACCCCCAGTGGAATTCTTCTAGCCTGCACAGCAAAACCCACAATTTCCCAGATTTTTCTTCTTTAAAGGAGAATCCATTTTTAAAAGTTTGTTGATCCATTTTTTTAAGCTTGTTTACGACCCTTTCATATATTCTTGTAAGCCACTTTTGGGTCGTGACCCATGGATTGAGAAATGCTGCCCTATACTTCTTCCCTAAGACAGCCATTTTCCATCAAGTTCAATGAAACTCTAACATAACACGGGCACCAGACTCTTCCTTTAGGATGAGCTTTACAGGACCATGGCTTGACTTCAACAATCCTCACTCATTCATTACAATAACTGCAATACCTATCGCCAGTTTCCAAGTTGTATAAATTGGCAAGGACGGTCTCAGTTCTGCAAAAACCTCTTAGCAAGTAGAAATGTACACCAAAGCAGAATTCCATTAAGCTCACTGCAGCTCTGTGTGGGTGCAAGAATCCACCTCTGTAAAGCTTACTGTAAACTTAAAATGAGTGTATGCATGTACGTACGCACACACACATGTGCATGGAAAATATGCTTTGCCCTTGAATGTTAACTAGACCGATTCATGGGTCCCATATCGGATCAGCACCAATACAAGAAAAATTGACAATATCGGCAATTGGCTTTTTTTGGCTGATGTGGCCGATAACGTTGCCAATAAATTGCCCTGTGCAAGTGCGTAGCCACAGCACAGCAACCAGGTGGCCAGGAGCACAACCCGGCAGCACGGAGAGCACCCAGGTCTGGCTGGTAAGTCTGTTGTGAGGAAAGGGGCATGGGAGGGGGAGGGAGAGGGGGAGGGCAGATCAAGGCCCCAGAGGTGGTGGAGGGAGTGGAGCGGGGGAGGGGTAGGCACTGCACAGCCGGAGTGGGGCACGGGTGGAGCTAGGACCAGCTTGTCTGGGAGGCAGATCCCACTGCTGCATGAGCCCCGGGACAGCATGGGAGCTGTGTGCCCACAGACCTGCGCGCGGGGCGAGGGTGGGCTGCCACTGCAGACTGGGGCCAAGGCTGCACTGGGCTCCTCCCAGTTGGGGGCTGAGCTGGGCTGTACTTGGGGCAGGTGGAGGTGGCACTGGAAGAAGGGGTTGGAGGGGCTACAGTGAATTTTGGGGTGGCTGCAGCCCCCCCCCCCCCGCCTACATATCCTCCCTCCCAGTGCTGCTGCTGCCCACTCTGGGTGCATCCTGGCCCAGCCCCCTGCCAGGAAGAGCTCGGCGGTGCCCTGACCTCACAGCAACAGCCTGCCCTTGTTCCGTGCGCAGATCTGGGGGAACACCCCCCTCCCCCATGTCCTCCTGGGGTGCACACAGCAGCATGAGCCACCCCCCGCCTCCTGGATGAGCTGCTTGTGGCTCTGTCCAGCACCAGCCCCAGCTGTGTAGCACCTGCCCCTGCCCAAGCCCCACTCCTGCCCTCACTGCAAGGGGCTTGATCTGCCCCACCATGTCTCTTTCCCCACCACTCCCCAACAGACTTACCAGCTGGATGCCGCTCTTGAAGCTGCCTGGCTGCATATTGGAATTGGATTGGTATCAGCCAATATGGCTCACTAAAAATCGGCCATCGGTATCAGCCCAAAAAACCTCTATCAGCGCACCCCTAATGTTAACAATATGTATCTGAGTTTTAACTATTTCTGAAGTATTTCATAATTTGACAAATGCATGGTGGTGTATTTTAGTCAGAGTACTGTAGTAACAATACAAGACCACAATCCAACATGCTACTTTTAAATCCTTACTAAGAAGTTGAGAGATCAGTTTGTGTGTATATTAAAGGGCACTACTATAAAGGGAAGTGGACAAGATAATTCAAATATTTGAATTTGCTATTAACAGCTGAGCAACAGGACAGCAGATCCTGGATTCTGTAGCGTTTCCCAGATGGAAATGTGTTTTACCTACCAAGAGAAAAGGACGCCAAAGATGGTGGATCCTTTAAGGTTACCTGTTCCTCCAAAAGTAACAAGCTCATGCCTAATGTAAAATATAACGTAGAGCTCAAAGTCAGTCACAAGTTTTTTTCCCCTCCACTTCCTCCTGGATCTTGCAGATACATTTCTATGAGCACCTCATATAAATCTATAGAAAGAATCTGCATTCCATGAGAAATCAGAGCCTATGCCTATCAGTGATACACACAAGTTACTCAGAGAAAAGGCACTGATGAACTTCTACAAGACAGAGAAGGCAGAGATGCTAGTAAAATCCCAATAATTCACTCTCTTGGCTTCTGAAGAAAAAAAAAATGGTGTGTTCCTGAGATTTACATACATGGAAATGGAATGAATCATGTAGATGGCAACTGCAATCCAACTAATACTTTCTCTGATTCTAGAAACTTCTAAAGGAACCAGACGTTATATATTGTGAGGAAACATAAAAAGAATATTTTCAGGAGCGCAGTGATCAGAAAAAAATGACAAAACAACTTAGTATGTGGGCAACTAGAAGTTGCTTTGGTGCTGAGGATCTTATAGGAAAACATTAACCATATCTTTTAGAGAGAATCAGACAGCTCAATAACTACCAAGAGATATTAATTTTGTGTCTACTTTCCTGGACAGGACTACATACTACAGAAATGGCTGCTAGCTAAAATGAAGCTGCGTAATACAAGAATATTTTAGAAGAGACTGAAAGAAAATCTGAGAAGGGACCGTTAAATGATGCCATTTACTTTTGTGACATGCGTGCAAACTGAAGTAAGACTGTTTATATAGAGCTGTAAGGCTACAACATAATGGCTCACCTGCAGTACAAAAGTGCCACGAAGAGCAAACTATACTTGGATTTCTTTGCATTATAAGTAATTCCATTACTTTTCAATATTGAGCATGAAAAAAGTAATCATTCGTTAATAAGTGAACCTAAACCACTCCCACAAGCAATTCATAAGAAATACTAGCCAGAAACCTAGAGCAAAGGTTCTAGGTAAAACCTAGAACAAAGGCACCAAGCTCATAACTTGAAGTCAATCAAAAGTTGAGCCAGAGAAAGACTGGCAGGATGTGTTATCAGTTGCTATTATAAAGCAGATGTTCTATACTGTAGGATCTTGCAAGGAAGAAGGGAAATGGATAAATAGTAAGTGGAAGGGAGAGAATGACTGAGCTTATGTGAAAGAGACCAAAACCCCTCAGTGTTAAACAATGCTTGATAATAAAAGCACCATTTGGAAAAAAACGTACCATTACATTTATTTCAAAAACTGATATCTGCTGTTTTAAAAAACATAGCATGTTTCTAGTCAAATGTTGCAACATTTTAAAATACAGGGAAAAATGCATTTGCAATGCCATACTCACGCATAGGCAGCTGACAAGGCTAGACAAGTTGACATGTCGTGGCGCAAACATATGAAGCTGCTGAAGGCAAGAGATGGCTTGAGCCTGAACGAGGCAGTCAGGATTATCCTGCATCATTGCACAGCCCAGGAGACAGGAAGTTCTTAAGGCTGAAATTGTGGTAGTACTGCCTGCAGTTATAATAATAATAATAAAAAAGGCACTTCAAAATTTTAGCAGTTTCATTTTCCTCTGGAACCACAGTAATCAGCCTTTCCCCCCTCAGATGACACAGATCTCACATGCCCTATTAAAGAATGCTGGAATATATATGAGATTATGCTCTGTTGTCAATGTGTGCAGCACACACAGCTCTATAGCAAAATCAAAGTGTTTATATTTAAATACCCAAATCTGCCTTCTTTGGCATCTGCATTTGAAAAGTCTGCTTCTAATTAAAAAAAATGTTTTGGCAGATCTGCTCTCAACTTTTTCATATAAAATCCTCTAAGCATAACCATTCTTGGCCCAATAAGACACTTTTAGAACCAACTGCAGGCAAGGGAAAAAGGTACCTGAAAAATGCTCATCCTGGAAGTGTAGTAGTCATTACACAAGCATTCTGTGAATACATGGCTTAGGAAAAGATCTCTCGCATCCCATTTCACAAGTAAGGGGAAAAATGCTAAACTTGTTCCTAGCACACAGTTAGTTTTCAAAATTTCAATTAAGAGCATAACCATATTCTCACTGCTAAATCAAATAAACTCTCTTTGAGTATACCTTGCAACTCAGGACCCAATGTGGTGATAAGTGCATTTAAACAGCGACCAAGGCTTTGGTGAACTTCAGCATAAGCTGGAGGTACAGTCAACAACAACATGAGAACAAGGGAAAGGGTAGGTTCCACATGGACATGATACAAAGGACCGGCTGAATCTATTATCAGCGTTAGAGCATGCAGTGCCCAAGCCTGTAAAATAAAAGATATTCTCATGTCATATCTAGGTATATAATATAATAAGCTTAAATGCTAGTTTGTAAATTTTGCAATTAAACAAAAATCAACACAGAGATGCACCTAATGCTCTTAAGTGTGAGATAAAGACTAGAAGTATAGATTTACATTGAATATAAAAGTGGTGCTGGACAATATTTTAAAGCAGTCTCAGTCACTCTTCTCAACCCTTACATGCCATATTGTGCTCCTATGTATACGAAAGATAGTGGACAGAGCTGACAAACAACAGCATTCAGTTAACTTCACAGACCTTATGAGTGTTTTATAATACCCCTCAATTAAAAAACAGAGGCTGAGTACAGATATTCAAAAAGCCTAAAGTGGAATCGAACAAATCTCTACGGGTTTCTCTAAGCTGTGCAGATTGGATCAGGAGGAAAAGGCACTCATATTTGCTCTTCAGTTGGGGGAGACAGGCAGATGCCTGCACTGCTGAAGCTAAAAGGCTGGGGGTACTCTCACACGCCTCCCAGAATGCTGGAGATTCCTGAATGCAGCCGAGTACAGCCAAATGGCTGTGCCACCTCTGACTGGCTGTCAGGCACATGCTTTCCCCTGTTGCCCTATCATCTGTCAGACAGCTGGCAGCTGCAGGCAGTCAGCAGAGGGAGGCATACTTGCCCCCACTCAATGGCATGGGGGTTCCTGGACTTTGACTGGCATAGAAGGTGCAGGGGTCATCTCTAGGCAAGACAGAGGAGGGGAGTAAGCCGGGTTCATGAGCTGTTGGGGGAGATGGTGCCAGCAGTACACCCCATATTCCCAGCAGGGCACAGTGTTCCTACCCTGTCCTCCCAAGCCCTGGATTCTGTGCTGGAGCAGCTCAGGGAAAAACTTGCAGGACTCCCCACCCTGCAGTCAGTGCTTAATTTCTGGCTGAAGTTGCTTCTCTGCAGCTGCAAGGGCATAGCTGCCTGCTCCCTGCCCCCCTGGGACTGGAGCTCATGTCTGCAGAGAAGCAGCTTCAGCACTGGCTTCACATGGCACTGGCTCAGGAAGAGGTAAAGGAGGGGGAGATCCTTTGAGCCCTTCCTGGAATGGCTTCAGCACAGGGAGCTGGGGCTCAGGACAGGGCAGGGGCATGCACTGTGCTGTGCCAACTCGGCCATGGATGCAGGGTGTGCTGCTAGCACTGCCTCCCCCAGCAGCTTGCAAGCCCCACTTCTGGGAATGTAGTTCTGCCTTTGCCCTGTCTGCAGCTGATGGACAGAGTGCTCGGGGATGGGGCTGGCTAGGCACTCAACTGGAACAGCTCAGCTGCAGCTTCCTGCAAGGAGAGGTTAGCAGGGAACCTGCACACGCAACTGGGATATGGATGGACGGTGACCTACCTTGATTCATGAGCAGATCTGGCACTGACGTTTGATAAACTGGCCTAACCTAGATCAAGCAAGTCTGATATTACATCAAACCAGGTCTATCTTAGACTGGTACAGACCGATTTCTTACCGCCTAAAGTGGCAAAAGTGTAATAGCTGCACGTGGTCAGAGAGTCTGACAGATACCCTTTTTTATACAAATGTGCTATTAAAATAGTTTCATAGAGATTATGGCATATAATTAATTTCTTCTTGGGGGGAAAATAAATCTTAATTCACCTTCAAAACAAATTTAACTCAACCAATAACATTTTCCACAGACCAAGCTGCAGCACAGCAGCATAGCAGCCAGGGACACCAATTATTTACTATATCATGCATATTAAGATTAATGGCTACATAACGGGAAACTTAGCAGATACAGTAACATATTTTATCTAGAACAGGAAAAAGCAAGTACCATCTATGCAAAACTCATGATTCAGGTAAATATACAAGACATTAAAAAAAAAAAAAAGGAAATATTAGTTCAGGAATTTTGAATAAGGGCTTGTTGTTTAAGATGAATCTTAAAGGCAAGGAGAACTTTCACTCCCAGGAACCATTGATTCAGACACAAAATTTATTAAGGACAGACAATCTAAGATACGTAACAACGCACCTGTACATCTGGAGAAGTACTGTCCTGAGATAACGTATAAAGGATTCCAACACATGCATTCAGATGTTGTGTAGAGACTATTCCGCCTAAATATCTATACAAACATCCAAGAGCCAAAGAATGACTTGTTCTTGACACCACATCCCTAGCAGATTTTAGCCTTTTAGTTGTAAGAAAAAGGGAAAATAAAGCTGTTAGAAAATGTGACTTCAATAAGAGATACTGTTCTGTAATCTACATGCATAGTAAGTGATGGTGCTTTAACTTCAGAACAAAAGCAAGAAACATTTTGTTAAGTCCTGTTTATGCTGTCAGAACGTGTAAAGCCATTTTAGTACAATTTATAATCTCTTATTCCAGAGACCCATTAGAATAATCGAGGTGCACTTCTTAATGCAAGTACAATTGGGAGAAGCTCATGGTCACAGGGGCTTTAACAGCTGGACTCCAACTTCTAAAGGTGCTGTTACAAGTTAACTTTTAAAACATTTTAAATCTGTGGAATGTTATGCTCTCAAAGTTGGAACAATTTCAGAGTAGTCACAAGTTAAGGCTTAATGTTGTCTCAGACCTGCACAACTGTGACTTCTCACTGGAGGGCCTGGAGAGGAGGGCATGAACAGGAGCTGGATTCTATCCCTTCTCTGGGGTGGGAGAGGAAGTAAGAGGGTGGCATGCAGCTTGATATTCTGTGCCTTCCCTCCAGGGCAGAGATGTAGTTTCCCTCACTCTGCAGGCAGGCAAAGTCAGCCAGAGCCATGGGTGGGAGGAGAAGGGGAAAAGTCTTTACCAGGCAGGGAGGAGAAATTGTGAAAAACAGAAACAAATGAATGAATGAGCAAAACCTTGTATGTGTTTCATAGAAGTGGGTTGGGCCAGGGGGGAGTTGGGTTAGCACTCACACCAGGACAGAGCTGAGACACAGACAGCTCACTTCATACATATTCTACTCTGTGGGAGCAGGAAGGGGTGGTCAGCTTGGGGTCAGCAGCAGCCCTACGGCAGCAGAGTTCAGGAGGGTTGAAAGTTTGTCCATGGAGCGAAGGAGTGGGAAAAGCTGGGAATGCTGCATCCCGGAGGAATGCAAATAGAGCCTTTTTCCTCCCTGGACCAGACTAACAATACTCTGGAACAACCTGGGTAAAATGGATCAAAGATAACCCTCGTCTGAATTGGCATAACTTAACACAAGTTAACATCCTTTAATAGGTGAATGCTCCCATTTTAAGTGTCTTTATGATGGTTTGAAGATAACCTGAAACACCACCTTAATTCTGCCTCCTGTACCTATAGGATTGCTTGAATTTCCCTCTACTTGAACACAAAATTACTTGTATATGCAAATATAGACAGTAATGACAATTTTTGCCTGATCTGACCACAGAAGGTACTCTACAGCCGTGACCAAATAGAAGTGCACAGCTACAACACTTTTAAAAGATCCGATCCTGCAAAAATCTGAACATTCATTATATGAGGGTTCAGATGAAGACACCCCAAAACAGAGTGCCTTCAGTAACTTTTGTCTGAGCTGCCTCCCAGCCTTTAGAATGGGAGGGGGGGAGAGGGCATGGAGGGAGTTCAGATTGGGGAGTTCAGTCTGGGAGTTTTCAGCCAGTGCTGGAGGGTGGGACAGGTGAACTAGAGCCACCCTTGGATACGGAGGGCTCCAATCCACCCACCCCACCCTCCAGCGCCAGCCAGAGAACCTGCAGAATGAGCTCCCTCTGCTCCCTTTGCCCCCTCCCATTCTAAAAACAGTGCCAGGCCTGAGAGGGGAGAGGACTGTTGCCAGATGAGGGCAAATGCAGGCTTACAGCCAATATCTGGATTCCTGAACCCTTGGGACCCAGCAGCTAACTTCTGTTGGGCGCGGTGAATCGTAGCAACTCATAGTGCTTCCTATGAAGCACCATGAGTTTAAACGGGGAGGCGCTCTTCTGTCTGCACCTTGTTTTCTGAATAAGGGGAAAAACCATAAAATACAACAAAATGTATGAAATTAAACTCATATGCCAGAAATGTATTTCATAGCCAGGAAGCAGGAAGTGGAAGAGTAGATTGGGCAGAGCTTACAGGGCAGGAAGCACAAGGCAGAGTGGCAGATTGGACAGGGGATGGGATTAGAGTGACATTTGGGGAGGGTGTAGGGCTAATTTGTGGTATGCCTGCCCAAAAGGTCGGCCTCAACTCTGATACACAATGATTATCCTATTAAAATGACATATTAAAAAGGTACAGATGATGTAGCAGCCATTTTTTCCAGCAATTTGATTTGACTTACTTATTCATATATGCCTGCATAATTTCTCCTTTTTTTTAAACAGGTCTTTCTTCTTTAAAACAGCAAAAACTATGTAAAAAATTTGGTATTGTTCTCCTCCATAGATTTAAAATTGTTCAAAAAAGTGGGTTGTTTATATATGAATTACTTTATTTTAAAAATATTACCAGGACATGCTGAGTTCACATGACAACTTAATAAACACACTTGTTAAAAGCAACTTACTTGTCAAAACTAACTTGGGCCAATCCTGCAGTGAAGGCAATGTCAGCAACCACCTGTGCCAGTCTGGCCAAAGATTCTGCACCAGCACACCTTAAAAGTGGGTTACTACTTTCCAGGGCACCCATTACTAAGGTTAGTGCAGCTTTTTTAACTTCTTCTGGACCTAAACTTCCTTTGCAGCTTGCCAAGTGCTAAAAACAAATATTTAATATTTTACATGATATTTTAACTTTTTATTCTAAATGTCATAAACCATAGCAATAATATATATATACACACAAACATACTCATATAAATGTACTGTTCTCTATGTGAGCAGACCATTTATACTTAATTGTGAAGCAATTCAAGGTTTCCTCCCTATCCTTCAGAGTTTACAGAGAGAAACTCCAAAGGAATATAGTATACAAGATATGACAACTTAAAATCCTCAGGCACTCCTCTAAGTGGGTATCAGGGGCTAGTGCCTTGCTCACCCACTGCACTCTACATTACTGGAGTAGAGGATAAAAAAAATCATCACTAAGACCTACCTCTTCTGTGAGGGACAAATACATGCACACAGATGCATGAACACACACAGCCACCTCTCACACATTTCAGAGGAAAGAGGAACAAGAAGAGCAGTATGCAGAGCCCCTCTTCCTTAAGTAAATTAATCTACTGAGAGGAGAGAAGCAGAAAAGGGAAGGTCAGGAAACAAGTGGTAAGGATATATTTGGGGAGGAGAAAGTAAGGGAAGACATTAAAATTACTAAGGGAATGGGAAAGAGAAAGACTGTAAGAACAGCCACGACACTTGGAGCAGTGTAAAAGGAAGAGGATATTTTCCAACCAAAGACAAAACAAGACCTATGAAGAATACAAGAGAAACACTGAGAGAAAGAAGAAAAGAGAAAAGGCCTTGACAAGACACTTCAGAAAAAAACCTTTCATCCAGATCTTAAGAGGGCCAAAGAATGTACAGAAGAAAATGAGAGCTGGAGAGAGGGAAAGAAATGGGAATTAAAAAAAAAAAAAAAAAAAAAAATCAAAAGGAAGATAGAATAAGCAAAAGATCCAATTTTCCTTTATTTTGCTATACTCTGATGTTTTATTTTCCTAGAAGAGGGGAGATTAGAAATACAGGAAAGCTCCAGCTGTGATCCTTCAGTGTAGAGGAGGGTGGGGAATCATGCATGCAGATATCAGTCCTGGAGGCTGCTATGGTATGGCTACCAGCAGGACTTATTTTTCACACACAGAGACTAAGCCCTTGTTGTGACTTCATTCACAAATCGCTGTGGTGATGATTTTTAGAAGCATTTCCATGACAGGATCAGAGTTGCATTCAAACCAAATGCCACTAAGTTTTAGTAACAAAAGCAGTGTTCATAAAAATAAAAAGATTTACCTTCAGAAAACTAGAACATGCAGAAACAACATTTAATTGCACTATCTGCTGTCGTGAACCTTTTGTTTGCTTTATGGAATCCAACAGTTGTTCTAATACTTGGAGCCTTAAATCGAAAGGAAAAAAAAAAGTGAAGCTATTTTTTTTAAACATGAAGCAAAATCTTTATATTATAGAAGCACTTGAGTGGTAAATGCAACATGCTAAGCCTCAAGTGTTTTCTAATATCTTGCCATCATCATTCAGCTAGAGCTTTTCATTGACTACTCGTCTGATGTTAGCAAAGGAGATATTTCATTCAGGTGGATGTATTTTCTTTGTAGATATGCACAATATATTATGACTTTGTATAAAGTAATGTACATATTTGTATCTTTTGCTAGAAGCTTTTCAGCATATCTGTCTCATATTAAGGCCATATTTTAGCTTTTTATAGGGCCTCAAACTCTTTTATAAAACAGTAGCATACTGCTTGCAGAGGTATTCCTTGAAATAACAACACAGACCTTCAGAAGGCAGAATCAGTGCTCTGTAAACTGCTCTAAGACTTCTTTTCAAGTAGCATTTCCTCAATTCTCTTGTACTTCTTTATGTTTCTGTCCTTTGCTCATCTCTTACTTTGCTGCAACTCTGCCCCACATGCTTCAGTGACACTGTTAGCCAGCTCTGCCCACTACAGGAATTCTTTGCTCTCAGTGTATGCATTCCCGTCATCCATACTGGCTGTTCTTTCATAAAAATCAGTTTCATTACATGGTTACCAATGAATGGCAATCACACACTGAGACTGTGTGCCTGAGGCAGTATAGATTTTGGGATGTCTTGTACAAAAATAATTAGAAGCAGTTATCTACAGCTACCAGTGGAGGTCATGAGAATCAAGTAAAAAACAAGATAAAAACAATAAGGGGGGGGGGAGGGGGAGGAGAGGAAGGGAAGGAAAGAGGCAGGGAGAACGAGCACACAGAAAAGGGCAAAAAATGAGAAGTCAACTCAGTGAAGTAAAAATAAGGAGAGAAAATGAACAGCAAAGAAACACATTACAAGGGTGCATGGTAATCATGCTGGGAAGGGTGTGGGCATACATATTTGGGGGTGGTATAGACAGGAAAACACAAAGAGGCACCAATTAGGGCATGGGAATGGAGTGGAAAGCGGCAGTCTCTTAATAAAATACAGATTTAACAACTGATGCTTGCTGAAGCTTAGCAAAACCAATCCACTTCCCTCCGATCCTGCTTTATACCATCTCATTCAAAAGACCAATTTCACAGCTTTCTTCTGTTTTAGTTAAACTGGATGAGACTCCCTTCAGCGCTTTCAACAGTGCTGCTCAGTCAGCCAGAATGGCGGATCTGGAACGACTCAAAGCAGAGATCTGCAAAGCACAATTGCACTGCAGTATTCCACATCTGTACTAGCTGACAGTAGGAGTCAGGACCCATCAAACGAGCACTTGCCTCTTGTGTAACATTATAGAGAAGCACCATCATTAGTCATTGTGTTCGCTTAAAGATTAATTGTGTAGTGCTTTGACAATACCAAGCGATAAAGAAGTGATAACATTTATCTTGATTACTAGTAAGAAAATGGGGAGCCAGCAATAGCACACAAAAATCATGATGGATTCCATGCCTCCACCATCAATACTATCATACAACTGTATTATAAACAAATCAAAATGGCTTTTTTTTTTTTAAATAAAGGAAGAAGGCTTTGATGTTTCTTTATGTACTTTTGTGTTTGCAAATAACTGCTTTGGGATGTTTCTTTTGGACTCTCCAAACCACCTTCTTTTCCTTTTTACTCTTCCATCATCATCTTAAAAAAACTTCTCTCTGGCCCTGTCAGCTGGATAGAAGATTAAACTTTACATGACTTTCTACCATTTTTCCTTAGTTCCTACAGTCCTTAACAATTAGTATGCAATACATGCCTCTACTTTTCTATGAATTAAAGTCTTCAGATTGTGTACAGAACCTACATTTTGAGCTCATAAAAGTTCCCTCCATAATTCATATCCCTCACATTCAATAACATTTAAATTATATCTTCTATAAGACTGTGACTATGTGAACCCTGATTTAGGTTCTTAAAAGTTGCTCATTAGCTGAAGTAAATACTTTACCTCTGACATTCTGCTGTGTGGGAAAATATAACTCCAAAGAGATGGGCTGCTGCACTGATAACCAATATTGTTGGAGGCAGGGGTTTAGGCACTGAATCACCTTCTGCAACTTTATCATAAATTGAATGAGGGTCATATTCCAGGCTTCCTCCAGCTATATTGTTACCTAAGACGAGCTGCAAAAGGGAAAAATATGATAGTTATGTTTCCTGGCTAAGTCAAAAACTAGTGCTGACCTGCCAAATGAGAAAGTATTAACTTAACAGTTATGCTAGAACAACAAATACCTGATCTTCAATAAATCTGTGGTCAGTCTCCTGCAATAAAGGGCCAAGTAAAAGAATATCATCCTGGTGACAAAGAGGAGGAAGTAAGACTGTAGAAGCATCCATTTGACTATCAGGGGCAGTCAAGTCAGCTACTAGCTCTTTCAGAACAGCAGTGAAGTTTCCTGCAAATTATATGGAAGATGACAGTTTTAGTCAAAGTTAATTGACAGGTTGGTAAACAAGCAAGCTATTTATACTACCGTAAAATATATTTTAAGACACCCAATCCCTGAAATTTCTTCAAAGAGGCAGGACAGCTACATTAGCACACAAACACCAACTTTAGCTGAACGGCATGTGGTTACAATTACAGCAATGCAGCCGAACACTAAAGAAAAGAACCAAAAAGTTATAAGACTGTGGCCTTAGCTTTATTGGACTTTTCCATTGGAAAAGAATGGACCAACATTTTTTAATCCAAGTTACTTGTTGGCCAAGAGAAGTGGACAAAAAAGGGAAAGGACAAGAAAAAGACAATTTCCTCCTGTGACTTTCTGAAAGTTAGTTTCAAGTTTCAAAAGATTACTTTGAGACGATAAAACAGGGACTCAACTATCTGGCAGTTGGATGTTATTTAAAATACTCCCCAACATCTTGACCAGCTATCTACACAGCACTGTATACAGCCATGACCTGTACTACAGACTCAAATATTTCACAAGTTTGCATTCATCAGACAGCAAAAGTACACTATACAGTACAGTCGTGTCGTACGTGCATTTAACTTGTGTGAATTCAATTTTACGCGGGGTGGGAGGGGGCAGGGCTTAAGTTTACTTCAATTTGTGGCAGCAGCAGGAGCTTTTGGCAGCACGGTGCTAGCCGGGTAGCATGCAGCCATCCCTCCCACCACCCCACGCTGCGCTGCTGCTGCCGGCCGCACAGCTCCAAGCACGGCTCCGCGGCAGCAGCGGGAGGTTTTGGAGGCAGAGGCAGTCGCCGCTAGTTAAATGGCTGGTGATTTGATTATGCGCAATTTTTGCCTTACGTGCTGACCTCGGAACCTACCCCTGCGTAAGATGCCACGCGCCTGTACCAACAAAGAATCTAATGAAAACATTCACTGGTAATTTAATATTTAAGGAATGTTTACACAAGCTTCCGTCTCCTAATACACAAATTTACAATAGCTTAAAGTCATATCTTAAGTTATTAAAATGACACCACTCCGGCTTTATGATTTGGAGGACATTTTCTGGCACCATACCTTGTGGCAGACTGCACTGCAGTTGTGTGCTACATGAATCTATCTTGTTGACAAAACACTATGCCAGTTACCTAAAAATTGCCTTAAGAGAACATGCAAAAGTCAAGTTCTCAAAAGCTAAGAAATGGAGGTGCTATCTTGTATCCCCTTCCCTCATGCACAAGTATCCTGATACAAGTTCTAATTCTATTATTGCATGTAATTTTTGTAACAGAACATCTGCTTCATTATGTGGCTATGAACTTTTCCAAAACCTTTAAAAATAGACTATGAAAATCCCATCAGGAAGAGCCATTCTAATGCTTGTACAGGCTATCAGTACAAATGGGATCTTTAGGTAATAGTGTAACAAGGGGTCAGTAAGTAGGGTATATGCCCCACTATACCAACATGCCTCATGAGACCTAAGGATGGAGACCTGATCAAGGAAAAGGGAGCCATCAACACCAGTTGGAAGAAGCATTTTGAAGACCTTCTCATTTGAGACTGTTGTTGACGATAATGTCCTCAATTTCATCCCACAACACCCAGTCAGAGATGATCTCAGAATCCCTCCAACCCTTGACAAGGTGAGGAAAGCCATCAAATACATGAAGAATGACAAGTCATCGGGAGCAGATGGAACTCCTGATGGAGCAGATTGGAAAAATCTTCAAGTAAGGGCTAGAGGATCTTACATCGCAGCTCCATGCCCTTAAGAATCTGGAATGATAAGGAAATCTCAGATGACCTCAGGGACACTGTGACTCGAACATGAAAGGAGACAGGGCTGACTGTGGAAATTAGAGAGGGATTGCTTTGCTGTTCACCACAAGAAAGATCATTGAGAGAACCCTCCTGAACTGTATCCTTCCACTTGCTGAGGAGCTCCTCCTGGAATCTGAGTGTGGGTTTAGGGCATCAAGAGGCACAACTGACATGATCTTCACTACTTGCCAGATGCAGGAAAAATGCCAGGAACAACATAAACCTCTCTAGATGGCTTTCCTTGATCTCATGAAAGCTTTTTACTCTGTCAACGAAGAAGCACTGTGGAGGATCCTTCTGCGATACAGACGCCCACCTAAATTCATCATCATTTTTTGTTTGCTCCATGACAGTAGGCGAGTGGTGTATCTCAGTAATGGATTTATCACAGATCCCTTTGAGATTAAGACTGGAGTTAAGCAAGGCTGCATCATTGCTCCAACCCTCTTGTTGATCAGCTCTGGTATGCTGATGATGCTGTAGTGTATGCTCACTTAGAAGCTGACCTTCTGGCAATTGTTAATGTCTTTACTGAAGCATACAAGAAAATGGGACTGACGCTTAACATTTAGAAGAATAAGGTTCTCCATCAACAAGTTCTTAATGAGTAGTTCTCAGCTCTGATAATTCAGATTTATGGTGAGACTGGAGAATGCTGAGCATTTCCTGTACCTTGGAAGCCATCTTTCGCAGGAGGCTGACATTAACAAAGAAATCCAACATCACCTAAAATGTGCAAGTGCAGCCTTCATATGCCTGAGGAAATGGGTGCTTGAAGATTGCAACATTAGATTGAAAAACCAAGCTTGTGGTTTATCAAGCAGTTGTGATCCCTACTTTACTGTATGGAGCTGAGATGTGGACAACATACAGGAGACACCTCAATTCGCTGGAGAAGAACCATCGATGCTGCCTGTGGAAGATCCTTTGAATCCAGTGAGAAAACAAATGCACCAATGCTAGCATCTTTTTGCAAGCAAACACCACAAGCATTGGAGGGGAGGATCATCTAGTATCAACTTCACTGGGCTGGCCACATCATATGGATACCTGACTCCAGACTTTCAAAGCAAGTTTTATTTTCCCAGCTCAGTCAAGCCGTATGTTCAAGAGGAGGGCAGAGAAAGTGCTTTAAGGAGGTCCTCGAGGCCAAATTGAAAAAATTGCAACACTGACATCAACTCATGGGAGACTATTGTCCCAAATGGAGTCTACTGCAAGGGTCTCCGTACTTTGAAACCTCACAATGATAACAGGAGACAGAAAAGTGGGAGCAGCAGAAACAGTGTGTTACAGACCAAGCCTAGAATCCAGAGCCACCTACCCCACACAGAGAGACATGCCCGAGTTGCAATAGAACCTGTTGATCCTGGATTGGCCTCGTCACCCATCTTTGGGCCCACAAGTAAGACAATCATATAAGACAATCATCCTTGACTGTGAGGGACTGCTGATTATGATGACCCCACAGCTCAGCATGTGTGTACTCCAGATATCCCAAACAAAGGATCCATGTGCTAGTTACCCCCCACTCATGACTGGAACTTGGTGTTCTTGTCACAAGCCCTGGGATGCTCCAAAAATTGTTATGCAGAAGGAGGTGTAGGGTAATCTGGGCCAGCTCCACCTCACAAAGGGCAGGGCCACACTAATTGTATACAACATGCTGACAGAGGAGGCAACAGAGGAATTCTGGGTGAACTTTGGGGCCCCATTTGGTGATGTTTGCTAGACAGTTAAGGCTGGTGAAGAAACAGGAATCATTGGAAATGGGAAAGAAAGGCACAACTCAGCTGTGGGAATGAAGAGGGAGTCAAAATGTATTCAGTGTAGTGGCTCACCATCATTTTAAACACAGTTGGCACTAAGGGAACTGAGTTCAATGGGCACTATCATATATCTTATTCAGATGGATTGCACTAACATATCATTGTGGTAAGTTCCCATCAGTACATTTGACAAACATGGACCATGTGTTATATAGTCATGCTCGCTGGTGGTTGCATTTAATTTATTTCCTAGCTGGTTTACATTACTGAACACATGATGGTTCTGGCAGCAGTTTCATGATAGACAGTATGTTTAATGAGGTGTCCTTGTATGCAAATATAAGATGAAGGGCTTTTCCCCACATGCTGATTGGGAAAAATACCTCGTATCTTGTATTGAAATAAATATGGTGGTATATTCTGCTTTGAGTCCTCGTGTATTCAGGGACACAGGATTTTGTACATTCTTTGCAAATAAAATTATATCAAAGTTATCTATTCCTCAACAGAAACAACTGGCAGAGCCCCAAGTTCTGGCTAACGAATCAGACGAAAAAAAGCACTATGAACTGATCTATCAAATTCTTCATCCTACATGCTTCTCTGAACCCTGAAAAAGGGACACAATGCAAATTAAAAGTACAGTTTGATCCAACACGTTTCCAACAATTCAAGTTAAATAAAAGAAAACATTAGAAATGGCATAATCACAATGTTTTCAGATATAACTGTGACATTTTTGTCACTAAATACTAAGCCCTACTAGCTTCTATACTGAGCTGTCATATTGGGATTATATTGTAGAAAGAAAGGAATGTCTTTAAACTCAGCTCTTCCACAAAGCTTTTTGCCTTTGCTAGATAAAATACAGTTAACAGTACTGAACATCAAAGGACCTTGAAAATAAATTTCTATTAGATATCCTGTATCAGGGGATATGGCACGGTTCACAAGTGCCCTGTGTGTGACACACAGCAGGTCCAGGAGAGGGCAGGGAACAGCTGTAGACAAAACATAGAGCAGATAGTTATGGGTAGCATTTCAGGCAGGGAGTACAGGGAAGTGGGGTAGAAAGCAGATCAGCATATCAGGGGGAAAAGGGGGATCACAGTAGCATTTGGAGAGTGGGGAGGCTAGTTTGTGGCATGCCTGCCAAAAAGGTTGGCACCCACTGTCCTACCTATTCCCATACTGCTGTGTTTCAAGCAGATGAACTACTTCAGTCGCGCCTCATATGGGAGGCCCTCCATACCACTAATTTGGTCATCACACACACACACACACCTCTCCATGGAGCAGATAACTATTAGGGGGAGAAATACTTTCAGTATATTGAGGTCAGAGCTGACTTAGGGGTTGAGGAAGCAAATGGTCCCCCTGCCCAGCTGAAAAGCACAAATCTCTTACTCTCTCCTGTCAAGCACTCCAGCTGCTCCCATCAGCCCACTACAGAACTACTGAATGGACCTGTTTGTCCATTTTAGCCAAACTAACTTTGTGAATCTGTACACAGAAATTTTAATTGAGTACTATATGCTACTCAGATCACTGGCATTAAACTGTCAAATCAAAATACTGCTAACATAATTATTTTCTGCTACGGAAAAGTCAATCTTTCCCAAGATTAACTATGTCATATTTAAAATAAAGTTTACGTTAAGCAGTCTGTAGCATACACGGAGTCCAGATGTTTATTTGTAATAAATTGTTAGTCAAAGCAGTTTAGAGGAAATTAAATCTCATGATGGACGGTATAATTAGCTTATACTACAATTATCCTTCTAAACTTAGGATGCATTGGAAAGTGAGATTAGTATAATGGCACTTGCATTTGTTTTATACTAAATTAAAACCATAACAGTCTTCACATTCCTACCAAAAAAAATAAAAAAAATCAAGACAAATACTCTACATTGCTAACAGAGGGAATGGATAACCACGAACACTCAGGAAATCTAAAAATACTGTGGCTTCAATGAAACTTCATGACATCAACCTGGATAGTAAAACTGGCACTTCAAAAAAAGATTAAAATAAATCTTGCTAGCTGCATACGTGCTATGAAATGAAAGCTCACAAATTAACCTTTGGCGTTTTCCCCATAACAATACTTTTCTGTAAGAAAATACCTACCTTCATAGGTCTTTGGGGGCAGAACAGCCAATAATTCATAAAGTTTGAGCCTGTAAACAACTGAAGAGGTTCTTAAAGGATTTCCATACAATTTACATAATGAAGGAAGCCTGAAAATGTAGGAAACACATCACAGATGTTAAAGGAGATCAAACATTATGTAATGATATTCAGTTACTGATTTAATTTAATTTGTTCTGCAATTTCTATTCACCCCCCTTGAAGCAACACACATTACAGCTGCTATCTAATTTGCAATGCCAACACAAATGCAAGCAACTTGCATTTCTATTAACTTAGAAAACTAGGGATTTTGCATTTCAAAGATTTATTTCATGTAGTATCATGGAAAGATAACAAGCTTTTATACTGTGTGGAGTTCTACTTGTCTTTATTGCCATTAACATTTTTGTAGGTTTGTCTTTCTACATTCCAGCCGAGAACAAAAACATTTTAAACATATCTACGTTCAGTGATTTAAGATGCATACAAACATATGTACAGCGACTACATATAAAGGGGAAAACACTCCCATTTTATGCAGCAATCCTAACACAAGAAATGTCCATTTATAAACTCTTTCTGCTCTAGATAAACTTGAACTGTGTTAGATTTGTTTTATAAAAATGAGCTTGTATAAACATAACTATTATCCAGCTACGTTTATAAGTAGGAAAATGAAATCATTAATATCTGATTACAGCAACAAGAGACAGTCTGACAAAAATGCAATTAACAAATGATATATTAATTTCATTTTTGTTTTCTTAGCCTGACATTGCAACAGGCAAGGCAAATTTCTGGGAATTTGCAACGCTGTAGGTGAATGTCTATTATATCCCTTGTATTTCATGAAGTACTACTTTTAAGTATGTTCACTTTTTCTAGACCATTCACTAAAATTGCAAGGTACCAGAAGAAGATTCTGCTGTTTTTTCTAACAGTATTACAGCTTAGAACCTAATTTAAAATGGTGGAACTTACTGTGTCAATAAATCAACAGCACATGGGAGAGGAGGAAGAAGTCTCTGAATTACTTCATCTGTAAGCAGACCAGCACAATACGAAACAAAACTTTTGATAGCTGGAAAAAGAAATGGATCGTCGGAATTACCAGAAAATTCTATGACATTTTCTCACTGATCACTTCAGAACAAAAACACAATATAAAAAATATAGCAATTCTGACCTATGATTTTAAAAGGTAAGGAAAAAGTCAGCTAGCTCTTCAATGGAGCTCTTGCTCTTCAGCTTACAATGGAAGCTACATATTTTCAGCCCTTCTGAAAGTAAGGACACTTATTTTGGTATCTCACCATATTGATTTTAATTTCTTGATTTTTAATTGTGTGTGCACACGCGTGCACAGACACGTGTACACACAGACACACAGATATATTTGCATTTAAACTAGTAGTTGAGATAAGGGAACTGCAAAGACAACAGACCACAAATACAAAACTATTTTTTTCTAAATATTTCACCCTACTATGAAGATGCATTACTTGCATGGAAACAGTCACTATTCAATAACGAAATGTAAAAGAAATAAACTAACAAAGAAATAAATTAATAAAAATCTTAAAGAAATAGAATTCACAAGAACAGAATGATTTCATTTTAAAAAGGACAAAAGAACTGGCTGAATCTGCTTCCAGATTTGACAGTTTTCCCTTAAAAATTAGCTTACAGTTACTGCAGAAAGTATTTTCAGTAAAAGCTCTGTTATCCAGCATCCATGGGGAATGCAGGGGGGAGAGGGTGCCAGTTAATCAAATATACCAGTTACGTAAGAGTTAAACTTATCTTCAGCCGAGCCGGTGCGCCAGGACTGTCACTCCCTGGCATCAGTGTGCCAGGGGACAGTGAGGGGGGCCCCCGCACAAGCTACTTTGCCCCGGGCTGTGAGAAAGAAGTGGGACTCAGCTTGCAGCAGTGAAAGTGAAAGTGCCATGGTGGGACTTCTGGTTTCGTTTCTGCTGTGTCGATTGGCAAGTGGTGCGCAAGATGCCAGATGCCAGTTAATAGAGCATTCCAGATGGTAAAGTACCAGATAACATAGCTTTTACTGTATTTTTATACAGATATATACAGGAAATTAGACTAGGGGTGCATTGATAGACTTTTTGGGGGCTGATACTGATAGCCAATATTTAAGGAGGCATATCAACTGATACTGGACCGATTTCCGATACAGCTGCTTGTGGGGGAGGGAAGGGGCACGGGAGGGGACAGATCAACACCCCCCCTGTGGTGAGGGAGGAGGCAGGGGTAGGCACTACCCAGGCAGGGTGGGGGCCGGAGCCACGGCTCGTGGGGGGTAGGCAGCTCCCGCCACTGCTTGCACCTCAGGAGGGAATGGAGGGGAGTGTGCTTCCCCTCCCCCAGAGATCTGTGTGGGGTGGGGCGAGGCGGGCTGCAGCCGGGGTTGCATGGGGATCTTCTCAGCGTGGGCCAGCAGTGTTGGGAGGACACTGCATCCACCCCAAATTTTGCTGCTGCTCCACTCCCTGAACTGCCACTGCCAGCCACCCGGCGCAGCCCTGGCTCAGTGCCCCACCTCCACCCATGTGCCAGGAAGAGCAGGGGCTGTGTTGGGTGGCTGGTAGCAATGGTGCTGGGGAGTGGAGTGGCAG
>NW_005842026.1:1932117-1934844 GCF_000455745.1 Alligator sinensis | reverse complement strand
GGGGGTGTGTTGGTTGGCTGGTAGCAATGGTGCTGGGGAGTGGAGTGGCAGCAAAATCTGGGGTGGATGCAGCATCCTCCAAGTGCCACCGGTGCCTGTTCTGAGCCCAGCCCCTGCTGAGACAAGCCCCACACAGCCCTGGCTGCAGCCCACCCTGCCCTGCGCAGATCCAAGAGGGCACCCCCCCTGTGCCCTCCCAGGGTACAGGAAGAGGCGGGAGCCACCCCCTCCCCCCCACCAAGCTGTGGCTCCAGCCCCCTCCATCTGGGAAGCACCTGCCCCTGCCCAGACTTACTAGCTGGAGGCAGCTCTCCACACTGCCGGCTCTGCTCCTCACTGCCTGAGTGCTGCACTTCAAATGAGCACAGCACGGGCATTTATTGGCCAAATTATCGGCTCTATCGGGCTAATATCTGATATAGCCAGTTTTCTTTATATCCGTACTGATTCAATATCGGATCAATGCATCAGTGCACCTCTAAATTAGACAAAAGTAAAATTTCCAAAAGTTCTTAATGTAGGAGGCTAGGGTGTTTATAGATGTGCTCCAGGAAGCTTTAATTAACGCAGCTCTGATTGCCATGCTAATTAAAGTGCCTGAAGCATTACATGCATCAGCATCCCCATGCTGAAAAATGGTGGTGGGGCACTGTGGCAGGGCACTGTTGGAGCTTGCCACTTCACGGGCTAGGCCAAGGAGATGGCAGGTGTCTGATGAAGGATGCCATTTAATGCCCAGCTCTCTGTACCGAGGAGCAGTTTGGAGACCAGCCACTGGGGAATGAACACCTCCCTGCTGAGCTCCTTGTGCCAGAAACAGCTTGGAGGTTTAAGGCTGTGATTATGGGGATGGAGGAGGCCCCAGGTCCTGGGCATGACCTAAAATTGAACCCTGTCAGGGTAGGGAGGCCTGGTGGGACTGCTCGTGGTGCAGGAACCCCAGGAAATGCCAGGACTGAGAACTCCCCTAATGAAAGGTGGGTTGGGGGCACCTGATAACTTCCAGCCACTGCACAGTCCTAGCTGGGGAAAGCCCAGGCCTCTAAGATCTTTGGGAGGCCTGTGGTTCATGTGATCCAGTGGAGCTGTGAGGGAAAGAAGACATGAGGTTCAGACCTGACTGGATAGACCCTTAAACTGGTCAATGATGGGGCCAAGACCCAAGGGGGAGTGTTAAAAGGGCCAGGCGCACACTGCTAGGGATGTCCAAAGCAAGAAGCTCTGGATTCCAACTGGCCTGAGGGCGAGATCAGGGCATAAGGGGGAGCCAAAGGTCCCAGAGAGAAGACCACAGCCAGAGAGGGAGAAGGGTACAGGTGAAATTAGCTGCCTGGGATGCCATTTGCAAGGCTTGGGCCCCAGTGTAGGGTAAGGTTCAGAGCTGGGGATATCACCCCTAGTCATAGATTTCATCGACTTTATAGACATTAGGGGCTGGAAGGGATCTTGTGAGATCATCAAGCCTAGCCCCCCCGCCATAGGCAGGAAGTCAGGGAAAAATATCCAGATGTTTTTTTGAAAGAGTCCAGAGTAGGTGCTTGCACCACCTCTAGGGGGAGTCTGTTCCAGATCCTAGACACACGCACCACAAAGAACTTTTTTCTTATGTCTAGTCTAAAATCGGCCTTCCTGGAGCTTAAGGCCGTTAGACCCTTGTTATCCCCTAGGGAGCTCTGGTGAACAGCTGTTCTCCCAGGTCCTGATGTACCCCTTATATAATTGTAGGCTGTCACCAAGTCCCCCCTGAACCTTCTCTTTTCCAGACTGAAGAGTCCCAAGTCCCTCAGCTTCTCCTCATACAGCCTGCCCTCCAGGCCATGGATCATACAAGTGGCTCTCCTCTGGACTCTCTCAAGCTTCTCCACATCCCTTCTCAAGTGGGGGGCCTAATACTGGACGCAGTACTCCAGCTGCGGTCTCACCAGGGCCGAGCAAAGCGGGAGGATGACATCCCTGGTTTCGCTTGAGATGCATTGGTAGATGCATGCCAGAATTTGGTTTGCTTTGCTAGGAACAGCATTGCATTGGTGACTCATATTCATCTTGTGGTCAATCAGGACCCCCACGTCCCTTTCGGTCGTAGTGCTAGCGAGCGTAGCACTGCCGAGCTTGTATGTTGAGGGCTCTTCCTACCAAGGTGAAGCACCTTACACTTCTCTACATTGAAGGCCATCCGGTTTTGGTCAGCCCACCTTGAAAGCATGTCCAAGTTGGCCTGTATCCCCAGCCTGCCCTGTGGTGTGACCATCCTCCCCCATAATTTGGTGTCATCCATGAACTTTGACAGTTTGCATCTGCCTCCCGACTCCAGATGGTTAATGAAGATGTTAAGAGTACCGGCCTAAGTACCGAGCCCTGAAGGACTCCCACTGGTCACACTGCACCATGTTGATTTGCTCCCATCAACTAGTACTCTTTGGGTCCAACCCTGTAGCCAGTTACCTAGCCATCTGACTGTAAGATGATCAAGGCCACAGCTCCCCAGCTTAGCCATGAGGACATAGTGGGGAACTAGGTCAAAAGTTTTCTCGAAATCCAGATATGACATCCACGTCATCTCCCTTGTCGAGGGCTTGTGTCACCTGGTCATAGAAGGAAATGAGGTTGGTCAGACAAGACCTGCCAGTCACAAAGCCATAGATTCATAGATGTTAGGGTCGGAATGGACCTCAATAGATCATCGAGTCTGACCCCCTGCATAAGCAGGAAAGAGGGCTGGGTCTAGAT
>NW_005842026.1:1928752-1932018 GCF_000455745.1 Alligator sinensis | reverse complement strand
AACTGTGAAGAAGTTCTTCCTAATGTCCAATCTAAATCTGCTCTCTGCTAGCTTGTGGCCATTATTTCTTGTAACCCCCGGGGGCGCCTTGGTGAATAAATACTCACCAATTCCCTTCTGTGCCCCTGTGATGAACTTATAGGCAGCCACAAGGTCACCTCTCAACCTTCTCTTGCGGAGGCTGAATAGATCCAGTTTCTCTAGTCTCTCCTCGTAATGTTGGCTGGCCTTCAGAAGCTTGCCTTCCATTAGTCTGTCATTGATGAATCCCTTGACAATTTTCTGCAGGATTTTTCCAGGGATGGATGTCAGATTGATGGGTCTATAATTCCCTGGGTCATCCTTCCTCTCTTTCTTGAATATAGGGACCACATTGGCTCTTTTCCAGTCTTCTGGGACCTTGCCTATGCACCCCGAATTATCAAATATCTTTGCCAAGGGGGGTGCAATGATGTCTGCCAGCTCCTTCAAGACTCTCAACTGACACAGAGAAGTCATTTAGGAGACTGGCCTTTTCTTGGGCATCGGATGTCAGCTGCTCCGTTTGATCTCACAGGGGCCCAATGCTATCTTTGTTCTTTGACTTTCCACATATCTGAAGAAGGACTTTTTGTTGTCCTTGATCCCTGTAACTAGCCTGAGTTTGGTTTGTGCCTTGGCATTTCTGGACCACTCCCTATAGGTGCAGGCAAGTGCTAAGTAGTCCTCTTTGGTGATGCTTCCTGTTTTCCAACTGGTGTAGGCTTCTCTTTTGAGTTTAATGAGGTCCAACAGTTCCTTGTTCAGCCAAGGTGGATTTATTGGCCATTGATTACATTTCTTGCAAGATGGAATGGCTTTCCCCTGTACCTTAAGGATTATGTTTTTGAGAGATGACCATTCCTTGTGTCCCTTATCTGGCGGGGGGGAAGGGGGAGGGCTCTAATTGCCTGACTTACCAAGTCTCTGAGTTTGCAAAACTCAGCCTTGCCAAAGTTAAGGATTTCTGTTTTACTGAGAGATTTGTCTGCTCTTCAGTGAACTGAGAAGGTGAACAAATCATGGTAATCAGTAATCTTCCCCTCGATCCTCAGATCACTCACCAGGTCCTCCCCTTTGGCCAGGACCAGATCAAGCAATGCCTCTCCCCTAGTTGGCCCACAGACTGCCTGCGTTAGGTAGAGGTGATCAATGCAAGCGATAAAGCTGCGTGACCTGTCAGATTTGGCTGTCCACTCATCCCAAGAGATGTCAGGGAAGTTGAAGTCCCCCATGATGATAATGCATCAGGACCACACAGCCTCAACCAGTTCACTATTGAATTCCCGATCAAATTCTGCCTCTTGGTGGGGAGGTCTATAGTAGACTCCTACAAATATGTCACCCTCCCCATGTCCATTTAGTCATTGAGGTCTTAAATGGGCAGCCTCCCACTTGAGCAACATCTTAATTTTTCCATCAAGGCGTGCCAAATGAGAGAGGTGGGTAGTTGGCCCAGAAACAGGTGGGCAGGCCAACATCTAATCGGCCCCCAGAAGGCCCTGGTACAGGCACTTTGAACTAAAGCTTGTCAAAAGTGCTTTAAGTGCCCCACCGTCATTTTTCAGTGCAGAGACACTGATACACATGAAGCTGGAGTCTGCTGGAGCATGGTAATTAATAGCGTCTGCTTCGGTGTGCTGTAATTCCAGCACATTGGAGCAGCCTCCCTGCACATATATAAAAGACCCTTATCCCCATTTTGAAATGTGACGTAGCCATGTAGGAGCCTAAATCTCACTTAAAGTTTATTGGGTTTCAGTGTACACTGGCCAAGTGACTTTTAAAAGTGAGACTTTGGTAGTTTTGAAAATTTTTACTTTAAACCAGGGATTGTCAACAGGGGGGATTTAGGAACCCTAAAAAGTCAATCACTTTCTCCCAGACCCCTAAAAGGTATATAATTCTTCAATTACAACTTTTTGCAGTACTAAAATTTCGAATTTCTTTAAGGAAAACAGCTAATTATAAAGTTAACATATATTCTTTGTTCTGAGAAAATATTTTAAAAGAACCTGAATAAAAACCTAGTTCAGCACATACATATATACAGACATCTATGCCATGTCCATATCTAGTATCTTCTTCCTGCATAGTATTTCCTAATTCCAGCCCTTTTTCAGTCTATACTGCTAAAACTCTTGTCCAAACATTGATCATTTCATGTCTCGACTACCCTCTCACTTCTCAGGTTTCGTAACCTGCTTGCATCCTTATATCCGTTTCAAGTCAATTCAAAACATAGCTACTAGGACAATGGTCCCTTACCTTCACTGACATATGAGCAATAATACTGAGCAAATAGTGGGCTGCAGGTAAAAACCATTAACTCTCCCTTGTCAGCATCATGCGTAACAGGCTGCCTGCAAAGCTTGAGTTCAGAGCTGCTATACTAAGATTATCCTCTTGGCTCGTCACTCAGGCAACCTTCTCTTCCTTTTTCAGGCCTTCACTGTCTCCACCTTTCACTGCAAACATGAATGTCTTATTATTACTTTCAAAGCCACAGTTTAGTTCTAACCTGCCTATGCAACCTTTTATCTTACCACAGGCAGACTGGTGTCTTCACTTCACCACTACTGCCAGCCTCGGTCACCCAATTGTCCATCTCTCTGACAAGCACTTAAAGATCATTAGAGAAGTGAAAGAAATTCCCAGTCAAAGCCTGTAGAACAGAGCTTTCCAAACTGTGTGCCGCGACACATTAGTGTGTCGGCAGCAGTGTGTAGGTGTGTCGCGCGAAATGCAGAAAATTTTGCGGAAGGGCACCGCGGAGCTCCCTTACTCACGTCTGCTTCCCTTGGACCCTCCCCCGGAACTGAATTACTGTGTCGCGAAATGATGCATGTCTAAAAAGTGTGTCATCAACATGAAAAGTTTGGAAAGCTCTGCTGTAGTGGATCCAACTAGTTACCCAAATAATTCCTGAAAATGTATCTATTCCTTAATGCATGAACAAAAAATGTAATCTGCAAGCAGTAAGTTGCAATCATTGTTCCTCATGAACTAAAAACTGCAGTCCTTCCATTATTTGTTTACCCCATACCTGCACATGAACTTATTTTTTGTCTTATCTACCTGTTGAATCTTGCCTTTTGGACTGTAAGTAGGGACTTACCAAATTCACGGATCCCAGCAGCCAATTCCATAGTTGTAACATGGTCGAGGCCCCTGATTTTATGGCGGTATCATGGCCAGGGGTGTCATTTTGAAGATGGAACAAAGCAGCCCCCCCCCCCCCCCCCCCC
>NW_005842026.1:1890767-1928721 GCF_000455745.1 Alligator sinensis | reverse complement strand
CACACCTCTGATTGGTTGAGGGGCACTGCAAGTTCCATCCCTCCCAGGTACTGACTGAAAGCCCTAGAAGCTAGGGCTTCACACACCTGCCCCTGCAGTGCTGTGCATGGGACTGAGCCCCACCTGCTCCCACTTGAGTAGCCTGCGCTGCACTCCTGCCAGCGCCAGCGCCAGCCCCAGCCCCAGCAATCACCCTGCTTTGGCGGAACTGTTCCCAGTGCTACAGCTGCCCAGATGTTCCTTTGCTCCCCCAACCTCCAGTGGGAGCAGCCCGGCTGAAACTTCCCTCTGCCTGCCTTCCCCACCTCCCCCCGCCCAGAGCAGCACAGCAGACGACAGGAGCAGAAGGAAGAGCTGCTACTCGAAGTAAGAGGAGCACAGAAGCACCTGGCCAGCTGCAGCTGCACCGGGACAAGCCCAACAGGACCACCAGAGCTGTTCTGCTCCCTTTTGCTCTAGTTGTGGCTCCTGCCATGCTACACTGCACCACTCCAGGGTGGAAGGCAGGGGCTGGGACAGCTTCAGCCAGTCAGGTCCTGCTCAGTGCATGGAGATCCAGCTCCAGCTACTAGCCACCTTCCACTTGCTCCACCCACTAGCAGGGGCTGCTCATCATGCCGGGCAAGTGGATGGAAGGCAGCCAGGAGTTAGAGCCAGATCTCCATGCATTGGGCAGAAGCATTCCAGCTGCCCACCCAGAGCAGCGCAGCAGGGCAGAAGCAGCCGCTGCAGCTGGAGATGAAAGGAGCACAACAGCCCCACTGGCCCCTGCCTGTGTGCAGCTTGTAGTAAGGCTGCAGCCAGTGGGGTGCTGCTCTGCTCCCCTCACCTCCTGGTGACAATGTGAGCCCAGCTGGCTGCAGCCATGCTGGGAACAGCCTCACCAGAAGTTGTGTGCTGGGTAGTGTGGGTGGGAGCAAAGCACTAGCTGCCCGGGTGGAGCTCGGCCCCACATGGAGCACTGCAGGGGCAGGCACCAACTGGTCAAGCTCTGCTGCATGCGCCCCTCACTTCCTCCTCCCTTCTCTCACCCCTGGCTGACTCCCAGGCAGCCCCCCTACACATGCAAATAAATTGCCCACTCCTGCTCTAGCTTGAGCTGCCTGGCTTAATTCAGTCATTATCACCCCCTGCAAGGGGCAGAGGGCAATAATTACTGAGTAAATTAAGTTTAAGTGTGGCAATTAAACAGGGGCTTTTGGCAGGTTTTCCCTGCTCACCCTCTTCCCACCCCTTCTAGAGACAGAGTGGGGAACTTTTCCCACCTCTCCCTGCCCCATCCCCCTTCAAGAGACACAGTCTGCCTTTTTTTTCCCCCCTCTTTTCTCCCTCCCCTCCCCCTTCTAGGAGAGAGCTCTTTGCCAGATTTTTGAAAGTAGCTAGTTCCCTGTGCTTCTTTACAGGGAACCAGTTATTTCATGGGAGACTGCCAATTACACGATTTCCGTGAAATTGTGAATTCAGTAGGTCCCTAACTGTAAGATATTTGAATACAGAACAGTTATTGATCACATATGTAAGATATTGTACAAATATCTTACAGAAGACTTGAGTCTGCTCTGCCGTGCTAGAATTACAGCACATCAGAGCAGCCTCTCTGCTTGTATATAGGAACCCTACAATGATGGTCTTATTTATTCTTCAGAAAAAACAAATAAGAGATGGATACAGAAAAAGGAAGTACACTACACTGTGCTTACCACAGAGAGCACCAGCACGGCCTTCCAATGTAACCTGCCATGTAAACGAATCTCCTCGACTCTTCTCTGTTTCTAGATCTTTCGGAGACAGAGGAAAAACACACTTCCATAGTAACAGTATTCTTGGAAGGTGATGCTGGACTACTGCAGGACCTGTAAGTTTTAAGAACTGTTGTTTGCAAGTGTGAGGAATCATACAACTTAAATACTAAATATTTTTCCCACATTTACAAATCTATATGGCATTTCAACTACTAGTTTTTACATTATTCTTTAAACCTTCAATTGCCATAGCATTCTACTTTGGCCAGAAGGGGATTTTTACCTTCTGTTGTTAATGGTGTGTTACTAACTAGATTATTAAGTTGTTTGTTTGTTTTTTCAAATCAACGTCACTGAAATTTTACGAAATGTAGTTTTATCCAAATCTTGTGATTTTAGGGACTCGGGTAAAGAGCAACAGAAAAGCAGATTTTTCAGATGGTAGGATTTGGAAAGTCACAATTTCTCATCACAAGTCTGTATACAGAAATATCTCTTGTCATGAAAGAAGAGCATAGGGTTCGCAGACAGATGAGATGGGTTCAAATGTTTAAGACAGCCAGTAATACAAACATATAGACAAAACTTTATTTGGAACTTTAATTGTGGGGTTGATTATTGGCTGATCTCTATTTAAAATTGGAGAGATAATCAGTGACAGATCATAAGCAAAATGTGCTCTGAGGATCCCAATGTTCTCTCAATTTTCAAATGGTTTGCTCATATATTTGTTCTCAGATATATCATGCAAAATGGTTCTAAAAGTTTATGGTCATAAAATGCTACTGGATTAATTTTACAAACTATATTTCACAGTTTATCATTGCTCCAAGTTTACCACTGTTCATAATGAACTACGGCCAAGTACAGGCAGTCAGAAAGCCCCAAGCTGAATTGATTCAATCTTTGCAGGTTAGTCTACACTGTATAGCAGCTGATAGGCAAGTGAACAGACATTTACTTTTGATTCTGGAAATGCAGCCACAAGCTGCTGTGGCCCAGGCCAAAAGCTAGGGGTACTATACCATGTCTCCCTGCTCAGCTGGAGCAGACAGCTTAGGTCAAGACTAACTCACCCAAATTGTGACAGGGGTGCTTGGAGGTGAGGATGTGCAAAGCATCCTGGGATGCTCGGGGACTCAGAGTTAACTTGAATTTGGAGGAGATCTGGGCCAGAAGTTCAAAAATCTAAATCAGTTAAGTCTGGTGCTACATCTTAAATTGGTTTTGGCCATTTTGGAAGCAGTTTATGAACAGTGAATTTCTGTTGTTACAGATTTGAACCAGTTTCAGATCACTTATACAGGTTTGTGTGTAATTTCTGTCCCTAGTCTAAATGTCAATTTCACAGTAATAATACTTTTATGTAAGACTATTTTCTTTTCAGAGATTTAAATTCATTTTAATATTTTGTAGAACTGCTTCACGCTAGCACATAGTGAAGCCAAGCATGGGCAGGTTGTACACAGCTGGGATGGGGCCATGGGCGGGCAGGGAGTGGCATGCAGGAGTGGGGTGGGATGGGAAGGGCAGGACCACAAGAATTAAATTTGGCAACATGGATTCCTACAGGGCATATCTTAGTTTGAGTTAAAGTTATAGAAGCCTGTTACCTAATGTCATGAGGGCAGCTATCAGGAGCCATCCAGCCTGTGTTCGCTGCATTGCAATGCGACTATTCTGAGAAGCTGAACACAGTAAATCCTCTGCTACTGTCATGATTACCTATTTAAAATTGGAAAGAGAAACAAAAGCATCAGCATCTCAGAGAATTCAGGTGCTAGATTTTTTTCTTCAAGATGCAGTACTTCTAACAGTTTAGGACTCAGTTCTGCTCCCCAAGAAGTTATTTCCGAATGCATTTATTCCATTGGGACTAGCTAAGGCCTTAAGGTCATGAATGCAAAATTAATAAAAATTCCTTCCCAGTTACATAAATCTCCTAAGTACAAGACCAATCTGCAGAGGTGTGAAATGACCCCCCTGCCTTACTTTGTACAACTTCCAAGTCTTAGAAAGTTTCTTCTCCACATTTCAAGTTGAAGTTGCTACAGAACAATGATTACAGTGGAGGAGGGGTTTACTGGTAGTTACAGAGCTGTCTTTAAGAAAACAATTTTAAGTGCACATAATTATACTTAAAGGAAGTAAGTATAAAGACCATGGGACTCATCTGCTTGAGTTCCATTTCAGAGCTGTAATTCCCTTAACTCTTCTTGGTAATTGTTAAGTATTATTATGATTTAGCTCATTGCATGCCAGGCAGGTTCAATTATTTGGACTGGAAGACCACTTAGGGAGTTTTGGTGAGCTGTTGCTGCTAGGGGAGGGAGTGCTGACCCTTCCCAGCGCAGTAGAGGAGATGGGGGGTAGGGGGGGAAGAGTGGGGAGGCAATTGATCTTATCTGACCTTGGCTTGTTTACCCCACACCCACTGCCAGGAACACCAGACAGGGCAGGCAGGTGGGCAGCATTTCTATGAAGATTAGCCTGGGTGCCCCATGGGCAGGTTGTACACAGCTGGGATGGGGCCATGGGCAGGCAGGGAGTGGCACGCAGGAGTGGGGTGGGATGGGTAGGGCAGGGCTGGGCCGGCACCAGGGCCAGGATCATGGGGCAATGACAGCACAGGGCTGGGGCCGAGCTGCAATCTGCTCCCTATACATCCTGGCCGGCAGGCTTTATTTTGCACACCCCTGTTCTACAAGGGAGGAGCTTGGCAAGCCAAGGACAGACAAGCAGGCAGAGGACATGTGAAGGGTAATAACAAATGATTTATATATATAAGCCACCTTGATGCACTATAGACAAAATGGCAACCCCCCTCCCTCCCCCCAAATTCATCAAAATGGAATTAAATAGACAGATGAACTTAGGGAAATTGTACCATGCATGGAAGAAAGTACAGTGATGATGTGCGAGTCTGGTTTTAAAAGAAACTCTGGTCTCTATTAAATGTTAACAAATTATAATTAAGTAATGGCACCTGGGTTATAAACACAACCATAATAACAACGACAACAAACCTTTCCTTTACTATAGTTTTCCTTTAATTTGCACATTTATAAAAATCCATGAAATAATCATGGAAACTAAAACATTAATTCCCAAATTCTGGAACAATACTTAGTAGATACAAATCAAAAAAGATATTTTGAAATAATCTAACTTGAAAACAAAATTACACTATAAAAAAATACTGTATACTGAATGAGCATAAAGAGTATCGCCAGTATCAGATGAATGCCAAAATAGTAACGCTGGTTTCATTCAATTTCATCTGAATTTATGAATGACATTTCATGTATGCACTAGCAACTATGACTTGGGAGGCTTTTCCTTTATAAAATATTACCACTAGTATACGATATCAAATATATATTTAATATACTAATTGTTTTGCTAATTGCATTGCGTCTGCGACATTCAACACACTCAAAATGAAACACAGTAATATACTATGGTTGCTTTCCAAAGCATGACATATTTGATACTCTTTTCAAAACTGCTCTTTTTAAACTGGTCTCTTTCAGTTCCTCAGAACTGGGGCCAATCTGGAATTTGGCAATTTTCCTGGGAGAGAATGGAAGAGAGCTTTTGTAACTCCCACGTAACTGGGTCAGTATATTGCTTTCTGTTCCCTGTTCTGTCCTCCTAGGCCTCCCCCAGGTCAAGGACATCCTACATCATATTTTTCAAAAGAAATCTTTGTTAAAATGGGAGGGTTTGTCAGATAATTTGCATTCTTTAACTCTGCTTAGGTATACAGCTTTTCAAAAGGCACTCATCTAATGAAGTTATTGAGGCTATGTTTATTTTATTCTTTTTATTCTTCCCTACCCAAGCTCTTGGAGTTACCAGCAAATTAATTTTTTTTAAACCAAAGACCGTACTCCTCCCCATCATCCAAAATCAACCATTCCCTGAAAAAGGCTTTGCCTACATGCTTTAAGTACTTTTGAAAAAGTTACTGATTTACATTGAATATGCAACAGTAGAGTAGTATAAATAATGTCAATCATGCTTATCACAAGTGAGAGGGACTACAGCAAATGTACTATTAAAATGTTATTTTGGTTTTATTGTGGTGTAATGGCAAGTAATAGAATAACTCTTTATCCATACAGGTATGCTTCATCTGGTCTGCTCCAATCTCCCTGGGCCATGAAACAGAAGTAAGATAAGTGCCCGAGCTGTGAAGAGAGGCTGCTCATATCAGTGCTGTAACATATTTGCTATCTGTGATTAGCTAAAAGGATGAAGCCTTCCTTACTAATGTAGAAACAACTTCTGACATCTGCCTGCTAGCACTTCCAACTTGGATTACTGGAATGTTATATACTCTTGAAAGCCATTCAGAAACTTCAGCTAAAGGAGAATATTACATTCTATCAGTGTAGACAAAATTGGTACATTGGACTTGTGGCAGCTTTAACTGGAATGATTATAGAAATAACTACATTTTATTTTATGTAGTCATGAAAGGAACCAGGGTTACAATAACTCATTTTTAGCTCTACAAAAGAATGTCCTCCCAGGAAACTTATTTCTAATACAGAAGCAATGCAAAAGATCTGTGAATGTACTTCTAATTAGTTTTTTTAAAAAGAAAGATCTTTTTCCTTGGCAAAGCCTAATGTGTTTCAATTGTATTCTGGACTAACACAGCCTTTTCTTACCCAATAATACTGCTGTGATGTTCGTGGGAAAGAGGCAAATAATGGTAGCCTGCCAATTCAAGCCAATGGCAAAACAGACAAGAGATATAGACACTTTAATCTTCAAAACAGAACCGCTTTGTTTACAATTCTGAAAACATAACTCATCTCAAGAAATCTACACCTTTCTCTAATCTGCCCTCATTCTCTAAAAGTTCTTTAGAATCAACCTTCAGCCCAAAGAAAGCAACTGGGATAGCTCAAAAACCCCTCTATATAATTAGTATAACCCAACACATTGAATGGTTATGATGCTGATGTTGCCATTGTTTAATTGTAAAAATCTCAAAGAAGGTCAATATTTAAACTTAGGAACATATTCAGTTATTTAAGTAACTGGTTTTATGAAGTATGGAAAACAACATGATCACATGCCTAGGAAGAGACGATACAATATTAGAAAACTAATAGTTTTTCAGTTTAATAATTATGTCATAAAAGTTAGTAGCTGAACTATCACAGATGAATAAAAAAATACATGTTAAATACTACAGTAACAAGTATCACAAATCTACTTAGAAACAAATTACTAGAATAATTACCTTCCCTTTTCCATGTGAAATACCCAAAGGACAGTATCTTACTGCTCCCAACAAGGCAGCAGTAGCAAAGCTATATCCGGTCACTGCTTCTGGAGAAGACTTAAGGGCACTAAGACGCTCAACACAGCGATCAAAAAGTGGCGACACATAGGATGGCAAAGCTACAGCAATGCAGCGTAAACACCAAGCTGCTGTGAGACGAACCGAGACACTAGGGTGAAGAATGACTGAAATTACTGTATCCAAAACTCCTGAAAGAATAAAAAAAGCTAAGTTAAAAATCACAAACAAAGAAATCCATCTCTAAAACAATGACCACTATTGAAAGGAATGTACATATTTATTGAGCGATGGTGAAAATCCTTCTGTTTGTGTGTGCTCATCTTTGAAAAGTGCTATTGTGAATTTTGCATTCAACTTCAGAATATTAAAATATTTTTCAAAAGAACCTGGATGAGGAGCAGATGGATTAAATTAAATCCTAGAAGGATTATACTGATGTTGCTGAAGAAAGGGAAAAAGTGGCAAAAAACAACTTGATGCTTCCTTGACACCACTCCCTCGTGTGAGTTCTCTTTCAAGTCATTAGTCTGCAGTCATGGTATGTACCTAGGCTGCATATTGCTAGGGATATTCCAAAAGCCACAAAAGTGCTCTTTCCTATATAGCAAACCTCTACAATATCATATTCCCTTTTCTTAGAGTTAGACTTGGTCACAGCAACCACTTGCTTGTCACATTTAGGCTCGACTATTTTAAGCATGAAACTATTGATCTTAAAAAAAAAAAAAAAAAAAAAAGGCTACTAAAAGTACAAAGCAAATTCAAAGGCTACAATTGCTTCAAAGTAAGCAATTCTACTCAAGGACTAAGAACAAAACAATGAAACTTTCTTATCTCTTCCCTGACTCCCTCTAAATACAGAGTTAAAAACTGTGGGTGAAAACCTTGGACACTTTCCCAGACTACCCAAAGGACCATTTTGCCCTTTGTGGTGATGACCTCCTACAATCCATAAAAATATCAATCTTGAAGTGAAGTGTTTTGGGAAGAGACAGATCTTGCTTGGCAACTACCTTGCAAATCCAGAACCGACTCCCAAGAGAGGTCAGAATGATCTCAGACCTTAGAAACTGTAAAGGAAAATGCAGATCTATTTAGACTTGGTTTTTAAAGATAATACCACAGCATGTAACAAACTAAAGACCCAAAAGACTGGAAGAGGGAAAGATAAGAAACTGGGGAAGGAGGAAAGATATACCGTATAGGTACACATTGTAATTTTGGCAGGTGTTCAGTGACCAACAATCTAGACCAAAAGGAAGAAAGAAACAAAATCTAGTTTAATCAAGTTGTTTTATCATAGATATCCTAGAGATGCAAAGGCTGGAAAGGACCTCAAAAAATCACCTATTCCAACCAGCAATTAAACCTGTGACCTTTTCTTGACTACAAAAATAAAGTCAGGACATTTACAGTTAGGGACCAACCCAATTCACAATTTTCATGGTAACCACAAAAATCAGTAGATCCCCACGAAAAATCATGAAATCGGCAATGTTTGGTGGGAGGGGGCGGGGGGGAGCACTGCAAAAACAGAAAAAGAAAGGGAGCTCTGGTATCCTGAAGCACAGAAGGCAAAAGTGGGGGGATTTTCATGGTGGAGCATGGAAGGCCGTGTTTCATGGAGAGTGGGGAGTGGCCGCACGCAGTAGAGCGGCAACAGTACAGGGCAGCGGATGGCTGTGGCGGCTGCTACGTGCAAACTTTCCAATCGCACCGGCCAGTCGGAAATTGTGGTTAGTAGAGTTAGTAAAATCCTAGATAACAGGTATTTTACTGTAGTAATTCCTCTTTCCTCAATATGCTTCCTGTTTAACACATCCCCTCCACCTCAGAGGGGATACACAATTGTTTCTCTGGACAAGTGCATTAAATATAACATGCTTCTGTATGTTTAATTTTTTTCAGACTTTTGACAAGTATCAAAAGAATACAAATTACCATATTTACTCGAATACAAGATGAGGTGCAACCCACATTTGGGATAGCAGAAAAAAGCAACTTGTCTAAAAAAGCCACATAAGGAAACCTCATTAAACATACTGTTCATCAGTAAACCGCTGCAAAAAGCAGCATATGTGCAGCAGTGGAAACCAACTGTGAAGTTGATTAAATGTAGCCAACACTGAGAATGACTATAAAACACATTGCCCATATTGGGCAAGCATGTTGATGGGAACTTTCTACCTCTCTACATAAGTCTTATCCATTCTATCAATTACTCTGGGAAACCCATTTTCATTAACACTTCAAATATAAAACCACGGTCCACTCTACCATATGCTTTCTTCAGATCCAAAATTTTCTACTGCTGTGTTTAATTTCCTTTCCTGAATGTGAGTCAGTGTTTCTCTTATCAGCTGAATTGACTCAGAAATCCTGTCCAGGACTGCACAGGTTGGATCTTCATGTATTACTTCTTTTCAGGTTCTTTTGTATTCTTAGAACTACCTTCTTTGTCAACAATTTATAGTCTGTATTTTGCAGAGTAATTGGTTTCCAGTTCTTCAGAAACTCTTTATTTTCCTTTTAATAAATAATAAAATTAGTATTCCCCTTGTAAAATCCTTCCCCGCTTCTCCCTCCCACTATTTCTTCAAAAACCTTTATTATATCCATCTCCACACTCATGGGCAAAATTTCATGTAAAATTTCATGAGTAGTGCATCTGCTCCTAGAGATTTTCCATTTTTTTTTTTTTTAAGTTTTTAAGATTCCTCCACTTCCTTTAAACTTATCTTTTCTTCCATTTTCTGTATCTTTTCCTCTACTTTTTGTCTTCAGTCTCTTTTAGAAAATTCTTCATTTTCTTTCTATTTCCTTCTTCTGGTATAGTGCTTCATAGAATCTCCTCGTTGCTTCCAGTACCTCCTCCTGCTTTTCCACTCACACCTCACTTCCTATTTGCACTGCTTTTAGCTCTCTCTTCTCCTCCTTCAGTCTGTCTGAAAAGTATCAGAACCATTCTTTGTTTTCTTCCACCCAAAGTACTTGTGCTAAAAATATTTTCTCTTTCATCTTACTTTTAAACCATCTTTCTAGCTCCTGCTTTGTCTCTTCCAGTTCCTCTCATATCCATCTTTCTTCTGAAGATTCCTTTAGCAGCTGCTGCATCTTCCTTTGCAGCACTCTCAGTTCTTGTCCCCACATTTCTTCAGCCTGTTTTCTTGAAAAATTCTTGTCCTCTTCTTCACCATTGTCCACCATTCTTTGGTACTCTTAAAATACTTCTTCAGTGTTTTCCACCCCTTATACTGTTTTGTGTATGCATGACACTTCTGTATCTTGCAACAGCTGTACATTTAACTTCCACACTTCCTTTTCTCTTATGGAGCTCTTAACAAGACTGTCTTCCACTTTCAGCATCTAGTAATCACTAAATCGCTAAACGCTTAAGATTGCTTTTTTTCCTTATCTCTATTTCTTTTGATATAAACACAAAACCAATTCTTGATTGCTTCTTCCAGTAGGGCCTTCTCTAGTGAAAGCTTTCTCCCCTGCCCACACATCTATTAGTGACTCTTCTTTTATGATTTGCATTAACCTAGATAAGCTGTCTAGTGTTCTATCGCCTCCTTGTCTTGTTCCATCACCTGCTTCTACTACACAATTAAAAACCCTCAATATTGTCCATGGTTTCCCCCTGACCGTGTATACCACTAGTTTTCTATGCAGAGCCTTCCTCCCCTCCCAATCTGATGATGGTGCATATACATTGAAAATTTCTAATTCTGTCTCAATTGCAGGTATCATTCATTATAGTCTGCCACTGAGGATGTCTTCCACGTATTTCGCTCTCAACTCTGAACTCTTGAAAAGAATTACTACTTCTGCCTGTTGCCACACAACACAGCAATGGGGACGAGTGTTCCATGGGAGTAGTGAATCCCACTCCAAGTGGCCTTGGCCCGTAAAGGAGGCCAGCCTAGAAATGGCTGGCGATGGGCATAACTTACCTACAGGCACTGGATCTGGGGCAATGTAACAACGTGTGGCGCAGCCATGCCATTTTAGATGTATGTGCTCCCAGCGTGTAGGCAGGCACGCAGGGAGTAATGTACAAAAGGTGCACCAGGAGTCAGATGGCTTGGGTAGCGAGCCAGATGGAGATGGCCAGGAATGCTCCCCGATTCTGGCATGCCAGTGGACTCAGGCTGTTGAGCCGGATGAAGATGGCAGGGAGAGTTCTTTGACCCCGGTGTGTCAGAGAACATGGGACGCTGGAAAACAACGCAAGAACCTGCAAACAGAGAACCTGGAAGGGTTCTCTCTCTGGAAGCTAGTGGCCAGAAAAAGCCGGGACAACAGTGGGACCCTACACCTGGATGGAGAAATGCCAGGGGTGCATGAGTGTGAAACCCTGCTTAGTACTGGACAGAGGGCATTGCAGGGGCAGATGTTTTCCTTTGTTTTTTTGGTTTTTGTTTTTTTTGGGGGGGGGGGGGGGGTATGATTAGAGGCTAGATCCTCCAGAAGGCTGAGTACACAGATCACCTACGTCAGCATCTTGAGAGGTTTAGCAAAGAGCACTTATTCAGCCCTGCTCTGGCAAAGGAGCCGATTAAGTTTTAAGTTTTATTTTCTATGAATTTGTGTTAAGGGTGGACTTTGATGGGATATTAACATGGTCACAGAAAGTAAGTTATTGGGATGGACTCTGTCCTTTCCAGAGAGTGATTACCTAGGATCGTGGTTCATAGCGTGGCTCAACTGTCGCCTTACTGAATATTTCTTTTGAAAATATACTTTAAGTTTTGTGACTGAGCAACCAAGCCCAGGGCTATAACCCAAGTACATAAACAGCTGCAACAAACTAGGACTGTAAAGCACCATTTTGATAACATCTAGGTTGGCATGTGGATGGGGCGTACAGAAGGAGGAGCCCCATAAAACATGCTTAGGGGAGCCTCCCTGAGGGAAGGGTACCTTTCACTATTGCAGCCTCTCTCCCTCAAGTTTTCTTTCCTCAATCAAGTCATGGCGAGTGGGTAAAGAGGGATCTTCCTCACAGGAAACATGCCTGAGACCCAGCAAAGGGTAAGAAGTGGACATTACATGCGTGTTGAGTGGTCTTGATAGTCGTGTTGCTCTATTTGATGCCCTGACTGGGTACACTGCCACTTTGTTCCCATTTGTCCCTGACCACCAAGATGGTCCCCATCTCCACCTTTTCTCAAAGTGTTTATAATCCCTCTCCCCCAGTATACTGCATTCTTATAGGCAGATCATGTCTGTCCTAACTTGTTTCAACATCAGTTCAATCATTTCCTTAAGAGATTCCTGACAGTAATCGATAATAATCAGTGATTAGCAGATGCAAATCAGTGATCAGTGTCGTGCTTGTTTTCAACTGAGCGTGCCTGTGCCTTTGAGGCTCATTAGTGCTGCTGCTTGCCACGGTCAACTTTTCTTCCTCTCCCCCTCATTTGCATGCCTGTACCTTTTGCAAGCTGCTTGGTTGCTTTTGCATTCAGGAACCCTACCATTTTCCCGCCTCCCTGCTCTCCACTCCAGGCTGGAGCCCAGGTGTGATAGTGACAGAAAGCTGGTCTTTCGTTTGGACTCCAACTCACCTCCCTCTTTATCAGGTTTCTTTTTCCTAATTTTCAGCCTCCGTATTTTCTTCCTTTTCCCCGCCTGTCTGTGCGTCTCTTTTTGTTGCTCCATCTCTACTTCTTTTGTTTGTTGAGTTTCTTCCTTCTGACCCTCCCCCACCTCCATGTCTGAGCTGTTTGCTGTTCCTGCCTCCCCTTCCATTTAGTCTCTTATTCCATCTTCTGCTGCCTCAGTTACAGAGATTCCATTCCCCTTCTTCTCTGTTCCTCCCTCCTCCAGTCTCCTCTACCATTTAAGTTATATCCTTGGTTTCGCCCCGCTCTTGTCCCCCACTTTCCCAACCCAATTCTTGCTGTTCCTTGTGGGGGGGTCTGACATTTTTTGCAAAGGCCATGGACACCTGCAGTACAAGTGCCCCCCACTCACCACAAATAGCACATTTTAGGGATCCCTGGCACTCTGCTGCTCTATGCTCCTTCCCTTAACACCTGTAACATACCATGTGGGGACAATGTGCAGACAGGTGCCCCTCCTTTCCCACATTTGCTGCATTGTTTCAGTTGTCTGTAGTATAATATAAAACCCCAGTGTGGCCCCAGCTAGATCACAGACAGGGGGTGCTGCACCCAACTTGGTCTCCACTCATTTGCTTTTAACACTACTGATGCCCTCCATGACGCCATCCAAATACTATATTTGTCCCACACTTCCTCTCTACACGTTATTTCTTTGAATATATAATTCTACCCACTTTTCTAGGTCCCGGGGCAGTGGAAGCGTGAAGCTGCACAGGTCCCCGGACTCTGCCAGGAGTGGAGGAGCCCCACCTCCTGCTTCCCTGTGGAGTCCAGCACAGGGCTTCCCATAGTGTGAGTGCAGGCATTACAGGCGCAGTGTGGAGCCCCTATAACAAAAGCGGACTGGGCAAGCTGTGCTTCTTCCCCACCAGGCACAACCACCCTGAGCCCTCCTGCCTGCTGCTGCTCACAGCGGGGGCTGTGCGCCATGTGGAGGAGTTGGGGGGGGGGGGGGGGGCACCACCCTCACACATCCACACCCTGCCCCCACGAGCTCCACTGACATATACCCTACCCCCAACACACACCCTCACAACCCCCCTACACTGTACCACATACACACGCAACCACACTCCACAGCCCCCACACACACACTATACAAGAGTAAGACTTTATTTTTAGTTATTATGCAATCACCTCTATACAGACTACGTAAACACAAATTATAACAAAAATATGTTTGTAATAAAATTAAAATATGTTAATATGTTATAGTAGGTGTTTGACTTAGTCTATGATTTTTTTTTCTGTTTCTAAGATGGCAACATCCCCCTCCCAAAAGGAGTATGGGGTGGGAGGGCAGCAAGGGGTAGGACTTCTGCTGGCAAAAGTCAGGGGTTAGGAGGTGGGTCTTGCAGTGCCTATATGGTGACCAGGTGATGGGGCAACTGTCAAGGGTCAGGGCTACCCATGCAGCTCTCCACAGCTCACCAAAACTCATTAAGTGGCCCTCCAGCTGAAATAATTGCCCACCCCTAATATACAAGTAGGTGCCAAAGTGCTGCTTAAAAGTGTGTTTATGGAGTACCTATGCTAAAACTTGCCCACATTTTAAAAAAAAAAGGTAAAATGCATCAATTCTGGATGAACTAAGTGTACTGGTACTATATACAAATTGGTACAGCCAGGTTTAATCTCAAGATCATTGTTTTCAAATTTGCCCCTCACTTCCATGTATTCAGGGACAGCAGGGTCTGACAGCAAAGAGAGGCGGAAGGGAAAAAGCTAGGGGGAAGCAGAAGGCAAGGGACTACTTCACCCTCCCGATTTAAATTTTCCTTGCTGTAGCAGTGGGACAAATTCAAGGCACACCTCTAATATTTAGATTTTATACCTGAAAAATTATAACAAATTTATAAATTTCCCATATATAGAATCTAATTATTGAGGGGTTGTCTTATGATCAGGGTCATCTTCTATTCAAGTAAATATGACACTATCCAGATTGAAATCTAAAAACATGACAATACTTCTTAAATTGACTCCCACTCTGTATCACTGCTCTAATATATTAAATGAAGATGAAATATGTCTATGTCTTAACAAATACCTGTAAGTATAGCTATACCAGCAGAATTTCACAAAAACTAGTTCTGTTGGGGACAGGTTGCTGGGCTAAAGAGGCCATTTGACTGACCCAGTATGATTGTAATACTTCTTATAGTCTTATGTACATAACCACAGGTTTCAATACAAGGTGTTTTTAGGTTTGAGAGAGGAAGTATGAGTTTATGAGGCCAGCAGCAGGAAGTCAGAGGGAAATTTACAAATGTAAAATACAAGTGTGCATTTTCTGAGACTTGCTACTTACACACCTTGAAAAATATAAATGCTTTTGTTATCAAGTAGACAAAAAAAATCTCTAGGGATATTTTGTTCAGTAATAATAATTACCTGTACTGGAATCTTGTAACAATGGTGCAGCAGTAGTTCCTAAGCCATGTATAAGACTCCCAAGCTCTTGTAATGCACAGACAAGCACATGTTGGCTTACTGTTATATCCGTTGTACCAATCCGTGTTTCTAAATTACTGTCACTTGTTACAGCATCTGATAACGCAGTAAGAAATAACTCTGAAATCACTGACAAAATAAAATATATCATCTCAAGAAACAGACTAAAGTAACAATGTGATATGGTGTATAAATGAACAGGTACTTGCTTATCATTAACTGTCTTGAACAGGGTTCAGAATTTTCATTGAGACTTAACTGCATTTCCAACAAGAAGTGTGGCTCATTGGGATGGCATGGTTAAGGCATGCTAATTTCTGTGGGAAATGACAAGCAAGGGAATGATGTGGCTAGCTTTCATACAGCAGGTAACAGCTACCTGATCCATTTCAGACTTTATCCAAGAGGTTTGGAATAGGTCATATTTTTAATATGGCATGATTGTAATAATCTAGGTTTGATAACCACTACTATGTCTGATACACTATGATACTCTTTCAGAAACGAAAGATATGCTGGACATTTAAAACTACATATAAACAAAGGTCTACATAAACTATAATTCAGAGGGACAACCCAGTGCCCAGAGATGTCAATGAAAAAGGGGTATGAAGGAGCTTTTGATAATGGCCTAAGGGTGGGACTGTTAGAGTTTACAGGCTTAACTAGTGATAACACATACACACCTATATACATATTATATGCATGTGGGTGTGGCCAGCAGTGGCAAAAGTGGATGCTTTAAAGCAGTTGCTTTCAACTGTGGTCTGTGGACCCCTGGGGGGTCACAGACTATGTCTAAGGGGTCCATGAAAGATGACTATGATCAAACAAAAGTATGTGAATACCCACACTTACAATTCAAAGGGGTCTGAACCTCCATTCAAAATTTCCAAAGGGTCCGCAAATGAAAAAAGGTTGAAAACCACTACTTTATAGAGCAAGAGCATATGAACAAGGTACAGCCAGAAGAGTCTATTCTCTGTCATACTTTCTCTTCCATCCACCATCATTGATCTAGAGAGTACCATACTGATAGCACCCTCGCAGCTGAGAATTGGCAAAACACAGGCAAGTAAGGAAATGATGGCAAGTCAGTAAGACAAATTCGTAGATTAATAGCCATTAAGCAGAACACAGTCAGGGATGTATCTTTAAACCAGAGGATAGACCACTCTAGATGTACCCTGTTCATATGCTTCATTTTCCAGCCTCTCCCAGGATAAGGAAGCAGATACGTGCATTTATATCACATAACAGCTCCCTCATTCTAGGGCGATTCCCATCAGACCAGTTAGTAGGGCTGCGTGAAGTTTTGGTTGCCGATTCAATTCAGTGGAGATTCAGCACTATTCAGCGGCCGAATCTCCAAATCCAAATCGAATCAGGAGACCTTTTAATCCAGGGGTGGGCAAAATGTGGCCCGTGGGCTACATCTGGCCCACCAGGCCATTCCTATCCAGCCTGCGGGGCTCCTAAAAAAATTAGGAAATTGATAGTTATCTGTCCCTGGCTGCCTGTCATGCAGCCCTTGATGGCTTGCCAAAACTCAGTAAGTGGCCCTCCGCCTGAAACGATTGCCCGCCCCTGTTTTAATCTCTTCAAATTGAATCGGAACCCTCTGAATTGATTCAAAGAAATTTGACGATTTGGACACAGACACAGCTTTAAATGTTTTTTCTACATACATCAAGGTACCAAGGGTGGCTCGTGAATGCTGAGATGGTGGGGCAGATGGAGTATCCCACAGGACCGGGGGCAGGGTTCCCAGTGCACTCAGCAGCAGACCTGGAAGTGGACCAGAAGCACTTCCAGTCCACTTCCAGGTCTGCGCCAGGGAGCGCACTGGGGGTCCCCACTGTGCCACCCCGGCTTGGCAACAGGTACCTCCTGGGTCCGGGGGAGCACCCAGGGTCCCCCCCGTAGCCAATCGCTGATCATGGGGGGCATGGGGAGCCCTCTGCGTGTTCGGCAGTGGATCCAGAAGTGGATTGGAAGTACTTTAAAAAACATTTAAAGCTGTGTTTATGGCCGAATCACTGATTCTCCAAATCTGCATCAAATCTTCAGATTTGGCCAAATTGAATCACTGTCTCCGATTCAGGCTGAATCCAAATCTGAATCGAATACAGTCTGTTTCGCACACCCCCACTAGTTAGACCCAGATTCTTTCACTCTGTACCAACTCAGTAGTATCAGCTCATTGGAAAAGGTCAGGAAAATCTGGGCCCACATGTATCAATTATTTTGATCTGATTTGATTTATTGTCATCACTACTTTCATATTCAACATAAAACTCTGCTGTGGAAGAAAAGTAAGAAAGGGTTTTTTATTTTCTTTTAAATCAATAACTATCCTGATATAAAACATAGCCAGTTCAACTGAAATGCTTTATGTTATAGTAATATATCAGCACTAGAAATTCTATTTCTGCAGACTCTTTAGGATTAGGTTGAGTGAACAATTATTTCAACACTGGTTTAAAAAAATAGCCTGAACAGATAATCTTGTTAGTCCCATACCCACAACTTTCTTCATCTTCCAGATGGCCTGACAAATCTCCTTGGCAGCTGCAATCTGAGCTTTTTCCCCAAGAAGGCCTCTTATGGTAGCTCGAAGGATAAATGAAACACAGTGGCGACAGCAGATAGCATCCATCTGAGTTTGATAAACTTTGGGGTGAGCCTGAGACACTAGATCTAGGACATGTGAAAGGAAGGCAGAGAAATTCCTTTCAAGCCACTGCCCTCTTAATGTGGAAACAAACACCACATAAGTCTGAAAGAAATGTGAAAAAAGTAACATTTAGAGAAAAATCATCCAGAAAGTGAGATTAATATAAATGCTTTATCCCGACATGCAGTACTACCATTAGAATACCCTATTCCCTACAGAGACCACATAACAACTCCTTTATATAACAAATGTATTATATATGCTCTCAGTTTTCAAGTTAATTCTCTTGCCTTTGTGCTGGAGAAGGTTTCATCTGTTACTTTAGGGGTACTGCTCAAATGGTTTTCAATTAACATTTTGCCAAAAATACTGAACCTGGGCTTACTGCAAACTAATGCAGCCTACTTATCCGTGTCATTTAATTTCATTTCACAGTGTGAGAAATAGCAGTTTAGCCTGCACAAGCACTTGTTATGTAAAACATTATGTTTGGCCTCAATGAACAGCTTCCAGCTATTTAATATTCTGCACATGGAACCCAAATTTAATGTCTGAATGCATTTTAAGAACCACTATGCTTCAAAACTATAACCCATAACTTAAAAGAATTTTGTTTCTGTAGACTCTAAATAGGGGAATATTTGCAGCCACCAAGAACAGCTCTTTATTTCAATGAATTTTAATTGTTCTCCTTGAATAGAGGTACTACAAAGACCGTGGATGTCACAACACTAAGAAAAGAATGCAGAGCCACTTTATAAATCTACTCACCACAGGACCATTTATTTTGCTGCATAGAGTCCCCTTGCAGATGCTTAACGTGCATTTGTTGCATCAAATGTTTAATACACAAAAAATTGCTATTAGTATGAAAAATAAACAAAAATGTGACTACACAAATGAAATACACCACTAAAGGTCTGTTAAGAAGAATCATAACTATCAACAAAAGTTTATTTTTCCCTCACCTCTTAACAATTTCCTTTTGTATGTATAATTTTATTGAGGATTATACCTCTTTATTATGTTTTATTTAAGGATACAACCCCCCCCCCCCCCATTAAGGTTTATACAAATTGTAATTGTATAACTGCTCCTCCAAAAAATCTAAAAGCTCTTGACAAATATTGCTTAAGCTTCCCCATCTTGAATTAAACACTTCTAAAAAGCAGGAAAATTGGGGAATAAAAGCAGTCAAAGGCATTTGGTTTAAAGGCATACCATTTTTTAATCCATGGCAGATTTAATTAGTTTCATCACTCCTGTTGCAAAAATAAATATGTCTTGGAAATCTGGTTAACACTAGAACATATTAAGAGAAAGACTAAATTATAGGACTGTGCAAAGCTTCAGTTGCTGATTCGATTCTGAGGAGATTTGACCCGATTTGGCCACTGAATCTCTGAATTGAAATCGAATCGGGAGACCCATTTAATTCTCCAAATCGTATTGGAACACATGGATTCGATTCAGAGAGATTTGATAATTCAGGCATAGACACAGCTTCATGTTTTTTCTACATACTTCAAGGTACCAGGAGGCTTGTGAACGCTGAGATGGTGGGGCAGATGAAGCGTCCCACGGAAACATGAGGGCAAATCCCCAGAGCGCTCAGCGGACCTGGAAGTGGACCAGAAGCACTTTCGGTCCAGGGACACCTGTGGTCCGCGCTCCTGTGGGATGCTCCATCTGCCCCACCATCTCAGCATTCACGAGTGCCCTTGCTACCTCAAGGTATGTAGAAAAAACATACAAAGCTGTGTCTATGGCTGAACTGCCAATTCTCCAAATCAGAATCGAATCTTCAGATTTGGATTCAGCCGAATCGAATTGGGACAGTGATCCGGATCAGCGAATTGAATCACTGTCCCAAGAATTGGGCCAAATCAGAATCAGATTCAAATACAGCCCACTTCACACCCCCCCAATAAATTATTGTTTCTTTTAGTTTAACAAATTAGCTACATGAGGAAAATTAGGCCAAAGGAAATGAACTGAAAGCAATTTTTATATCTATTCCAAATCATTTTATAATTGACTCAGCTCTGATGCATTTCCTTTTGAATTTGTCAGTTTCTTATTTCTCATCCAAAAAAAGTTATACAGCTGACCATTTTTAATAAAGAATCATTATTAAATCAGAAGCGTCAAAGATATAGCCTGGGAGCCTGATTTGGCCCACAGGGCAACATACTCCAGTCCCTTGTACTGGGCCTGTGTGGGGCCAGTCTGGGACCCCGCTCCCCAGTCCTGCATGCCAGATCCAGTGCCTGCAACACATGCTTTAGCACAGCAAATGAAGAAAATATCCCTTAGGGCATTCAAAATACTGTCCTATAAAAGCAAACAATTAGGTTTAGATACAAAAAAATATCCTCTCAATTTTAGGAAAGACAAGCAGCTAAAAGAAACCACTTAAACTGCTTTAGTGATGTGCTCTTCTGTACCAGAGATGGAGAAGGCTGAACAGAAATATATGGAGGAAATAAAGAACGGTGGTAATACCAACTCTTAGAGAAAAGTTTTTGTCTAACATACATACTGGAGTGTAAAGCCACATAGCTCAGGTGGAAGGATGACTGGCTCCAGACTGGAGGACCTGGGTATAATTCCAGGCATGGGTGGTGGGTTCTCTCATTGTTTTCACTTCCAATGCAGCCCTGAGGCCCACACTGCCTCCTACCCAATGGGTACCAGGAACTTCATGAAAATAAAGGCAACTGGAACACAGTGCTAGCCACATCGCCTCTTTTTCATGCCAAGGTTAAAGAAAGAGTGGAACTCTACCTCCACTGCCCCCAGTGTGCCTGTAATTGGGATACCTTTTACCTTTGCACTGGAGTGTACTACAAATATAATATATGCCCTATTTATTCATATAGCACACTCACATTTTCCCAAAAAATTAGTGATTGCAAAACAGGGGGCATCTTAAATAAGGAAACTGATTCTAGACAGTTTGGTTAAAAGGGGAAATCTTTTGTCTTTATTCTGCCTTCCCAAAACATAGGCTAAGTACAGACAGTCAAAAAGCCCTATGCCAAATCAATTCAATCTTTGCAGGTTAATCTAAGCTATGTAGATCGAACCAATAAGCAAGTGAGCAGACATTCACTTTTGATTCTGGAAATGCAGCCACATGTTTGCAGTGGCCCAGGCCAGAAGCTGGGGAGTGCTACAGCACGCTTCCCTAATTGGCTGAAGCAGACAGCTTGGAGCAAGGCTATCCCACCCACCCTGTCAGGCAGGGTTTGCAGGGGAGGTGCAAAGCATCATTGAATGGTGGTGGAATGTGAATTAACTTGAATCTGGAGGGGTTCTGGGACAGAAGTTCAATAAACTGATTTAACCTAAATCAGTTAAATCTGATATTACATCTATGCAGGTTTATCTTGAACTGGTTTCAGTCATTTTGAAAGCAGTTTATGTGCAATGAACTTCTGTTGTGGTACAGATTTGAACCAGCTTCCAATCACTTATATCAGCTTATGTGTAATTTCTGTCCCTAGCCCTTTTCTCAACTCAAATATTGTTTTCCTCTGAAAATGGGTATGAACATTGCATCTTATTCATAATTTCTGATCTTTGTGTGTATTCAGGATCATTATTGTCTGCTTTAACAGCAAAATTGAAATTCCAGCATGTTAGACATGTACACCTAATGTTGCTAACAGGGAATGAGCTGGATTTCATATTTCATTGTCAATCACAAACAGCTTACACAGCAGTGATTCTCAACCAGGATGCCATATGATCCTTTCAGGGGTGATACATTAGGTGCAAACTTGATTCACACAGCAAACTCAGGGTTTTCATATCCAGTGTCCAAACACAGATTCCAGTGTCAAAAACATTTTGATCTGTTGTGGTCTGAGTTGTTTTATTATTTGTGTGTAGTAAAACAAAATGAGTGAAAAGTAAACTGGCATTTTCCAAACGCTGCCTTGAGTCTACCGAGGTTGACAACCACTGGTTTTCAGTAATCTATGTTTGGTGGTCCTTAACTTAGTACTTCCATTGCTTTCCAGAAGAGGCAATTGGAACATTCTTCCCAGTGCAGTCATTGGACTACTTATTCTCATTAACTGCTGTAAATAATATTTGAGGAATCTATAAGATGACATCGTTTATAAGCCTCGTAGCCTTTGGAGATAAGGTCTGGATAATGAGTTGTTTTCATGGATACATGATTTCTCTTTCTGATTTCCAAAAATATAAAAAAGGCTACACTTACGATTCAGCTGTTATATAGAGATGCATTAGATGTGACACTTTAATGCATATTTGTTGTATACTATTAATCTTAGTACAATTTAACCCATAATCATGTTATGTTGCATTAAAATTTGTCTCAGACAAAGAAAGTAAGAATTAATTAGAGCAGTTTGCAACACAAAAATGGTATGTTAAAAATACTAAGCAACATTATAAAGCAGTGCACAGTGTAATCCAAACCTGAGTAACTCCAACTCTAACATCCCTGCTGATTGAGCTTGTCCCTTTCAGAATATCACCGCTGGCTCGTAGAAATCCAGAACTCCCACGAAGAAAACCTGCTCCCAGTAGTTCCATGGCTTCTTCCAGAGAGAGTTTGCGAACATTTGGCCTGGCAGATGCTAAGCATAAATTATTAAAAATAAATACATTCACAAAAACTCTCTAAAGGCATTCACATTCTAGGGGGAAACACCCACAAGTTTACATTTCTCATGTAGCACAACTAAATCCAAATCTGTCTAAAGCAGAAGTGGCCAACTTGCAATAAGGAACACAGGCAGCCTCTGTGTGGGGCACATGGCAGATCAGAGAAGGAGTAGGGAGCACAGTGACAGACAGGACAGGGAGCAGAACGTAAAGTAGCAGGCTAGACAAAAAGCAGAAGGAAGGAAGCAGAAACAGGAGCAGATCCATTGGGGAGCACAGTGCTGGGATCAGAAAGCAGACCAGCAGCTCAGGCAGGGGAAAAGGATTAGAGTGGTACTTGGGGAGAGGTTTAGGACTAATTTGTGACACAACTGCTGAAAAAGCTGGCGCTGCACTGGTCTAAACCATAATTTTATAACAAACGCCAAAAATTAAATATCTTCATATTGAGAGCTACTTTGATGAATGCAATCTAGAAATATGTGAATAGACTGCCATCTTGAACTCACTCTTTAGGACCTACCGTACAACATTATTTTCAGGAAAATCAGCCAATAGCCCATTTGCATAAGTGGCACTTAGTACTTGCATAACGAAGTACTAACTAAATGCGCAGTAACTAGAGTTACTGTGAGTAGTGCCAGCGCATGGTTTATTTCTACTGAGCAGTAGCTTAATAACACTGCTTAGCCGCTTATTAGCAGGGATCCCAGTTTTCCATTTCCTACAAAAAAAAACAAGTGCAGATTTCCCCCCTACTGGAGTAAAATGCGGATTTTTCATTTTAGCAGAGAAACCCATGGATGTTGAAGTTTTACAGCAAGCCCTCTGCAGGCTGGCAGAGTTCCAGCAGTTGGGCAGGGGGCACCATGTGCACGTATATGTACATGGCCCCAGGCAGCCTAGAGAGCAGCTCCCCAGGTAAGGGAGGGAGGGAGAGTGCTAGGTAGGGCTGGGGCTGCTCCCCTGGGACCTACGCAGTAGGGCTGTGCGAGGCTTCAGACTGCTTCAGATCCGGAGAAGCTTCGGACGCTTTGGCGTCCAAAGTGCTTCGGAAAAGCCTTGGAGACGCCTTGGAGATCCAGCCATAGGGTATAATGGGGAATCAATGAAATATCTATAACTCGGCTGTTTTTTGTCCGATTTGGATGAAATTTGCAGGGGTGCTAGCACAGGGATGGTAGCACTGTGGTGTAACACATACACATGACATGAGTTTTGCTTTCAAGGGAGTTGGGGTACAGTTCCCCCTGAACCCCTGCACCAATCTTCTTGCAACTTTGCAGGCTTCATGCTCTCAGCAGAGGCTACCACCCCTTCAAGTTTCATCCAAATCAGACACAAAACAACCAAGTTATAGATAATTCATTGATTCCTCATTATAGCCTATGGCCGGATCTCCGAGGCAGCTGAAGCCACTTCTGCTGGATCAAAGCGGGAACCAGATCGAATAGCTGCCTACTCGTACAGGCCTACTACGCAGCATGGCAGGTGCGACTTGGTGCTGCAGGGCAGTGTGGCCGTGCAGAAAAGCTGCTTGCCACTGCGAGCTCTGCACTGCTCTGGCAACGCACCCTTGCACGCATGGGGGCAGTGCAGCTGATGGCACAGGGTTGTGCCCCTCACTGCTGCCATGCATGCAGGAGATGAGTCAGAGGGCAGTGCGGAGCTCACAGCTGCAAGCAGCTTTCCTGCATGGCCGCACTCTGACCTGTAGCACCAGGTCACACCCGTAGGCTGCAGAGGTCACAGGGGAGAGCAGCAAGATGGGTGCCCAAGCCCACAGAACACTTCCGCCCCACCCCACCCTGTGTACATATCTGGGGGGCACGGGTCCCCCCTGTTCCCTAGAAGTGTGCGCAGCTGCAGGGAGCTGCCCACCCCCCACCCAAGCTCACAACAGGCAGGTAGCAGGCAGCAGCGGGGAAGCTGGCTCCGTGCTCTGCTCCATTGCAGCAGCCACTGCCTTCTGTTGGCAGCAGGGGTTGCGGATCTAGGTCCCTGGCTCTGCAGCCATGTATTGTGCAAGAGAGAATAAATAAGTTCTTATTTAATTACTTTTCACCATTCAGTATTTTGTAAACCTTTATCATGTCTCCCTTGAAGCTTCTCTTTTCTAGACTGAACAGGCCTAACCTCTCTACTCTCTCCTCACATGGAAGCCTCGTCATACCACTAATCTTCCTTGTTGCCCTTCTCTGTACCTTCTTTTCTTCTTCTATATCCTTTTGTGGGGACAAACACTGGGCACAGTATTTAAGCAGTAGACACATCATGGATTTATAAATGGGGATAACAATACTTTTTTCTTTTGTTTACAATTTCCTAACATTGTTTGCCTTTTTTTTGACAGCTGCTGAGAACTGAGTAGTTTTTAGCCAACAGTCCACAAAGACTCCCAGATCTCTTTCCTGTGTGGTAACAGCTAGTCTAAAGCTCATCATAATACAGGTATAATCCAGGTTCCTTTTGCCCATGCACTTCACTTTACACTGCTCTGCATTTCATTTAGCTGTCCATTAACTCAATAGATCCTTATGCAGTTCCTCACAGTTTGCCTTAGTCTTTACCACTTTGAATAATATTGTGCCATCTGCAAATTTGGCCACCTTGCTGCTCACAAACCTTTCCCAGATTATTTAGAAATATGTTAAACAGCACTGGTCCCTACACAGATCTCTGGGGGACTCCACCATTTACTTCTTTTCCTCCCAAAGACTGAGCCAACTCTGTTTTCTATCTTTCAGTTAATTTCTTATCCATGACTGGACCTTTCCTGGAATCCCATGATAGCCTCTGATGGGGGACTTTGTCAAGGGCTTTTTGGATGCCCAGATATATGACAACTGGATCACCCTTGTTCCACCTGCTTATTGACATCCTCAAATAACTGTAGTAGGTTGGTAAGGCATGATTTCCCTTTGACAAAACTATGCTGAATCCTTTCCAGCAACTCCTGTACATCCATATACTGAACAATTTTTGTTATTAATTGTTGTTATTTCTACTAGTTATCCAGGAACAGAAGTTAGATTCACCAGCCTGTAGTTCTGTGGGTCCTTTCTAAAGCTTTTAAAATATGGAAGTCACACTGACAGTCCTCCAGTTCTCTTGTACCAACACTGTTTTTAGTGTTTACCTATAAATATTTTTTTCTTTTAGATCTTCCTTTTGTAAAAGGCTTGGAAGAAGTTTGAGGTGGATTTGTTGGAATACATGGGTAATAAAGTTTAACTGTGGCAAAGCTCCTGTACTGAAATGTTACTTAAGTGGCTCAGTACTGTTTTGAAAATGATGCAGTTTGGGATACAGAACAAAAGGTAATGATTCTTCCTCCCAAGTTAGCTAGTTGTTGATTCAGTGATCATTACATATGTCATGCTTAACTGAAACAAATACATACTACCTAATATAAACTCATTCAGGTTCTGTTAATATCGGCTGTATTCAAAAGTCCTCTAACCCTTTAGTTAAATTTTAATTCTCTGTTACCATTTCATATTATTTAAGAGTTTGGGCAGTAGCACCACCAACAAAATTGTATCATTCAGGAGTTTATTATTATTATTATTAGTTTAGACCAAGGATGTCCATCCTTTTTGAATGTGGGGCCAGATTGTTAAGGTTTTTATCACCCAGTGGGCCAGCAGGAGCAGGTGCTTGCGTAGCCTGTCCAGTCCGGCCACGGCCTGGGGGCGCAGGGGTCAAGGGGCACTGCCTGACCCCACCATGTCCTCCCTGCCACCTGGGCGGCCTCAAGGATGCGCCCACACCTGCGCGCCATGGCTCAGCAGCCAGGGGGACATGCAGGGACCCTAAAGCGGGGTGCGGACATGCAGGGACACCTCCTGCTCCCTCTCCCCCGGGGCAGCCTGAGCCCAACAGGGGCTCATGCCGGGGCTCACCACCCCCAGCATGATGTCTGCGGGTGTGGGGGGATGCAGGGAGGAGGGTGCCAGCTTCCTGCGCCGACAGCCACAGCTACAGCAGCAGCAGCGCGGGCCCAGCCGCAGCATCCCTCCATGCCTGCTTCTGCGCCCCCCCGTGTGGCCGGCAGGGACCAGCGCAGGACGGGGCTGGCGGTGTGGGAACCTTGTCCCTTCAGCAGCCATTAGGAAGCTGCTGAGGGGCTGGGGGAGGGACAAGGGGTGGGAACAAAAGTAAACACTGTTTACTTTCATTTCCCATCGCAGCACCTCGGACCTCAGAAAATGGCTTGGTGGGCCGCATGGCAGCCCGCAGGCCATATGTTGGACAAGCCTGGTTTAGATAGACAAGTTTCACTCTTACACATTAACTTTACCGTCTAAAATAAGTCAAGGAAAATAAGTGCACATGTAACTGTTGTATAGCACATCTGACTGGTAAGCCTGAAAGACTGGGGAAATAATATGCCTATGAAACAATTTCCTTAGCTATTTATTCCCCAGAAAAAAAGAGCTTCTTCATATAAAAATATTAAGGCTCTCTGTGATTAACATTTAATATTGGTAACAACACTATCAGGACTCTGTGTGATTTCAAGTGACATAGTTAGTAGGAAAGCAATAAATCCAACAGTACAAGACTCTAGGTAACCACTGGGAAACCTTTGGAAAAAAGACTGATCGGATGTCAATGGTGAAGAGCCTATTCTCCACAATTTGTATTGCTCAAGAAGGAAGAGAAGTTGAATGTGCTGTTGTTGACAGGTTACTGATATCAGTGTAACTTGTATATCATAGTAAATTAGTGTTGGAAGGGACTTGAGGAGGTCATCTAGTCTAAGCCCATGCTCAAATCAGGACCATCCCAAACTACATCATCCTATCCAAGGCTTTGGAAAGTTGAGTCTTAAAAACATTTAAGGATGGAGGGTGTTTATACACATGCTCCAGAAGTGTGGGGGGAGGGCAGCAGAGCCGCTCTAATTGAAGTGCCTGGAGTGTCTCATGTATCAGCATCCCCACGCTTAAAAATGGTGACAGGAGCGCTTTATCTAAAGCTCATCCAAAGAGCTTTAGATAAAACACTCCCGTTGCCATTTTTAAGCATGGAAATGCTGATACATGGTAATTACCAACCTCCAGCAGACTCACTTAAATCGAGTCTCTTCTGATGCACTGTAATTACAGTGCATCAGAGCAGCCTCACTGCTCTTGTAGAGGCGCCCAGAAATTCTACAGCCTCTCTGGGTAACCTGCTCCAATGCTTTACTGCCCTCCTAGTGACAACATTTTTCCTAATATCTAACCTAAGCTTACCCCGCTGCAGCTTGAGACCACTGCATCTTATTCTGTCATCTGCCACCACTGAGAACAGTTTAGCGCCATCCTCTTTGGAATCACCATTCAGGTAGTTGAAGGTTGGAATTAAATCCCTCCTCAGTCTTCTCATCTCCAGACTAAATAAGATCAATTCCTGAAGCCTCTCCTAACTGCTAGTAAGGCCAAATGATAGACATTTGAGTTGATAATTTATAAGACTGAGGCCACACTTCCCCACCAATCTTTGATTTTTTATACTTATAGAGCCATATATCACCATTGTGGTCCTTATCTCCCAAGGGGTAGATATTCCTATAGAGTTAAAAAGCATTTCAGGCAAACTGTTTTGAAACTTGTTTTTGAATGCATAAATGGATAAATGCTAAAATCATAGGTCTACATAAGAAGTATGCTATAAAAAACAGTAACAGTAAATTCTGAATAGCTTGAATAAGCCTGGTGTCTGTCAATGTTTATAAACCTTTATTTATGCCCTATATACAATTATCCAAACAAAAAAAACACACTTGATAACTTCTTATTGGAAAGCAAAAATATACACTTTACCTGTTGCCTGTTTAGATGTTACAGCTCTAGCCAGTACTGTGCCTAAAAGTTTTGAGACTGCTACTCGCACATCATAATTGGAACCTTCAAAGGATTTAAAGCATACGGTTGCAACACTATCCAGGTCTGTGCTCCACATAAAAACTGCCTCATTCTGAAGTTCAAGAAGACACTAGGCGAAAAAAAAAAAAGGTTTGCTCTAGCCATTCTGATCATATGCAATACTATGTCAGTAGTTTACACAAATTTTATCTAGCAAAATTAGAGCTAGAAGTTATTATTTAATTTTGTATCTGAAGGATCGGAATGTTTGCTGTTGAGCAGATAACACAAGAAATCAAAACTTATTTACTTCGCTGTGTGAAGCCTGCTAGAGATATACTGTTTCCAAATATGTCATAGCATCTCTCATGATCCCATAACTTAAAATACTCAAAATGCAGAAGGCAATGTTAATAAAATATTCCACAGGTTTTTTGCATACATTAATTTGTGCGGATGTTTTAGAATAGACATGCATTTTTTCAGTTAAAGATTAAGCACTTCAAAAGCTGACATTCATTCATTTCAAAGGTGCAAAATTGATTTTTCCTTATTATCCATCTAAATAGATATAGTTGTATTTAGGAAGACTAATTACTAAAAACAGTTAATAGATCACTTTACCTTTGCAGCAGCGCAACGGACTGCCATAGATCGATCCGTTAAGCATGAGCGGGCAGCCTTGTAAATATCTCTATGACATGCGATAGCAGCAGCTCCTAAACCATTCAATATATTTTCCAAACTAAGCATGATCTCATAACGACCTTGAGACTGATAAATGAAAAGGAAGAAAGGTCAACATTTTACAATACTGGGTGCCCCCTCAAAAGCAACTGATGAAAAATGTATTTGAACAAGTTTGTAATGTAAATTTGGTTTTGATTATTTGGTACTTTTCTATTGTTGGATATCTACTCATGCTACAGTGAATGAAAGCAGAGGATTTGCTCTATAACTCTGTAAACAAAATGAAAGGAATGCTCTAAGTGGTAGTGAAAACAATAGATATTTTAAGACTCAATAATTGATGATGTAAGCTTTAGAATGAAGTGTACAACTGAGTACTAGACTATTCTATTTCATCAAGATCAATCATGAAGGACAACTAAAATTATTGCAATTCAGCCACCTGTATTGATATTTTTACTGTTAAAATTCTCAACAATTCTTTTGGATATTCAGAGGATGTATCTGTAGAGTATAACTTACAAAAATCTCAGCATATATTTGTACTACTCAACTCACCTTGTTTATTGTTCTTCAAGCTACTGAAAAAGTCACCTGTTAGTTTTAACATATGGTTAAGAAAGTAAGGGCTCCTTACCTCTGCATTCTTCATTGCCTTCAGCACATTTCCTATGGTGTCTGTAAAGCTGTTTCCCAAGATTCTACCCAACTTTTTGTATAAATAGCCCAAGCATACCACTGCAGCACTAAAACAAAGCAAATCCAAATATGTGAAGATGAATGCAACAACAGATGAAAAATTAAAGAACCAAAGCAATCACCTCATATATTCCAATTAAGAAAAAAAGTTACATGTGAAAGTTAAAAAAATTAAACAAACTGAACACCGAATGGTTGTTATAACTCAAGGCACATGACAGAAATTTTAAGTAAACTACCAAAACAAAAACAACAGCAGCAGCTTTGAAAAGCATGTATATACTTACACCTAAATATTAAATACCATTTTGACTTCAAGAAACAGAATATCCCAATAGTCAGTGACTGAAGAGCTAGAAGTGAATGAGCCTATGGACCCAAGCATGAATGCTACATGCCCCCAGAGTGCTGACCAGTGGTCAGTGACCACACACAGATGCCGCTGGCAGCATCGGCAGCTTTGATCGTGGACTGCCCGCAGACACTGGTAGTGTTGGCGATGGGGGGGAGGGTGGCGCCTTTTTGCAGGGGATGTGCTGCCACTCTCAGGGGGTGCGCATGCACCCGTGTGCACCCCCTATGCGTCACCAGTGGACCCAAGCCTACTTCCCTCTCCCCCTGTGAGTATAACAAGGTTGTATCAGCCTAAAATGAACTAAGCAATAAGTGGGTTTTGTATATGCGTGCTTATAAAAACTCCAGTTAACAAAAGCAAAAATCATTAAATGCTTAGTATTAGGGTAGACCAAAGGCACTGAAAATAATCTTCAATAAAGTGTATGTTTATTCTTGAAATAAATTATAAATGCAATGGAATATTTAAACAGCTCTACAATTGAATGTTTTTGAAGAATACCAGCAAAAATAAAATATTTTATGTATTTATCATGCTATCCAAACAGTCCTATTTAATATGCAGCAATATACCATACTATACTCTCCAAGATACCAATGTTAAATTTACACTGTCAGGGTTAAAGATCTGGCCCATGGGATGGATCCAGCCTGTAGAGTCCTATCATCCCACCTGCAGTGCTGCCAGTGAATCTCTGACTGGCCCTGCACACTGTATGCAGCGCATGGAGTTTTCTGGCATGTGCTGCATGCAGCATAGGGTTCTGAAACCAGCACGTGCTGCGCCCAGCATATGAGGTCAGTCCAAGACATGTGCTGGCGTTGGTACACAGGACCAGTCTTTGGACCCAATACAGTCCCCAAATCCCATGCCCCTTATCTGTCTGCGGAGGTGGAGGAGTTCATTACTCCTGATTTACATAATACTCCATTTAAGCTGGGAAATACAACATGGCAAAATAGGAGTTAAAATTCTCAGCCAAAACAACTCATCTGAATTTGAATGAACAAACACATCTTTAGCAAAGACAAAACTATGGTAAGGGCAAAAAACAAAACCACTCATATCAAACAGATCCCATTTTGCTCCAAGATTACTTTTTCAGTATTGCTCTTAACCAATTCATTATAGAAGCTTTAAGAATGACCACTTAGATTTTATTTGTGCTCATGCTTTTTTCTGGATATACAATTATAAATGGTAATATTTTCTTGCTTATTTGAAAGAAGAACTTTTTCTAATAAGCCATAAGTTTGGGAAGAAAATGCATGCCTTGAGAATTTTAATTTTAGGGCAGAGGATTCACAAAAATTCTTAGAAACTAGGTTTTTGCACCCTTATTTTATCACCATTTATATATAAGGGTTCCATGAAAGGGCCCTTCAGAATTAGTAAGAACTTTTGGCTATTTATTGTGTACTAAATTATGGCATTTAGGATAATTCTTCACTGGAACATACAGTCTAATAAACAAAGTAGATATTTCTATGCATCACTGTGCTCCAAAAATTATCACAGAGCACAAGAACTTCCCCTGCCCTTCATCAAGGAAGTAATGACACTTAGAACTTTCCAAAGATGCCTGTAAATACAGAAAATGCAATGAATAAGGGGGCTCAGACAACAGGATACTTTCTAAGTATTGTCACCTTACTCTCTCTCTCTCCTTCAGCCCTTAGCATAATGACCCCTCAATTTCAAAGCGTTTTAGGAAGTTTCTTTCAAGCTTCTCCCCAAAACTTATATTTCAAGACCCTATGTACTTAACATTATAGTGCAACAGCACTAAGAGCACTTAGGACATTTAGTTGAAAAGTACAATATTGCCAAACATGTTTTGAGCATGAAGAACTTTAAAAGCCACACAACTCAGACAAATGTTTTAAATATATTTTGCAGTTTGAATGAACTCAATGAACTAAAACTGAGCTAGATGACCTGATGGTCTGATCTGCTGTGGCAACAACATCCTAATTTCACTGAAATTCAGTTGAAAGTAGACACTGAATGACCTTCAACTCCCTTGCAAATACTAGCCTCAGACTGCTTCTCCTCTCAAGTCAGTCATCCAGGCATACTTAAATAAGGAAAAATAATATTATATACTTAGAGACACTTATTTAATGAAGTCCCTAATGAATTAACATCTTACTAGAAGTAGCTTGTGCTATATGTGGATACAAAAGAGAGACAATACCACCACTTAATTAAGATACAGCCTTCTGTAAAAAAACTTCCTTCCTTTTTCTATTTACTTGAAGCTAAAGGCTGCCTAAAGCTTTAAAACAAATCATCTTTAGGCTTAGATGCTCAGAAAGCCCAATCCCTATGTAGCTTAAAAGTCCAATAGTAGTCACAATATATGGGAATATACCAATTGCCTGGTAACTATGGACCCTGAGGAACAAAGAAGCTCTATTTAACCATATAACCAGTAAAGCTGAACATCAGACAAACACAGTTGAGAAGATTCTGCGGTAATGGGAAATATTTGTCTTTACTCTCTTGCCAAAATCTGTTTTAGGCTACTGTTTCCCCTCCAGTTGTCAATGACATCCCTAATATCTGAGGCGATGTATGAAGTCAGCTGCTGTTCCACTTCATCACAGGAGAAAATGATTTTTGTTTGCAGCTAAAAGATACCTCCTGGTGTATAATCAAATGAGAAGACCTTTAATTTGAGCACTGCCACAAACAATACCAAAATGACATCTATCCCAATATCCTGTCTCTAAGAACATCCAGTTCCAAGTGCTTCAGAGGAAGGTGCAAAATACTTACAAAATAAACTTTTATAACAACAACAGACACTTAATATTACTTATGCTTGAAATCAGGATCGGAAGGAACCTCCTGGATCTTCAAATCCAGGTGACAGCAGGTACTACTAATCCTTTTCATAAATTGATTATCCTATCTTAAATGTACTTAGGTTTCTACTTTTACTACTCTGTTTGAAAGGCTGTTTGAAAACATTGTTGCTAGTGGTTTGGACACCTTCTTCTAATTTCCAACCAAAATTTATTCAAGATCAATATATTTGTTCTTGTCCTAACATTGTTGCTAACTTAATTATTTTTTCTCTTGAGTGATCATCCCCTCTGCATTTATAGATGGCAATCACATCCTCTCTAAGCCTTCCTTTTCCTAGGCCAAAGAAACCACTCTTCTAGTCTCCTTTCATGTAAAAGGCTCTCCATTTCCTGAGTAGAGTAGTCCTTCTCTGTACCTGTGACAGTTTAAATGAATCATGGATGGCCGGAACAGTACTCCAGATGTGGTATTACATTTCTATTTCCATATCAGTACTGGAAACACCATAACTCAAGGTGTCAAACATATGGCCCACAAACTGGAACCATTCTGTCTGGCCTGCTGATAGCCCACTAGGATACTGGGGGTTGGAAGGCATGCCCTGCCACAGAATGCAGGGTCCCCGGATCTCAAAGGACATGGCTGAGGCCCAAGGCGAATGTGACACCCATGCCTTAAAACTTAGGAGTTGGCAATTTACGGCCAATGGGCCAGATCCCACCTGCAATGAGATTAGATCCAGCCTGCAATCTGATCTGTTTTTATCAGGGGTGCATTGTGACCCTGTTGCAGCCTAGCCATGAGATCTAGCCCAGATTCTGAATTTTACTAATTGGCAGCTAATCCCCCAGCTGCTGGCTGCTGCAGAGGCCTCTCTTCCAATTCCAAGCAGAGAGCTGCTCTCTGACCTCACAATACAGCTTCTGGCCACTGACTCAGCCACTTTGAAAGACATGTTGAGAGACGATTTAGAGAAGGCTGAGCAGTGGGAGGAGGGCAAGAGACCAGCCCTATTACACAGAACAGGAGTAACTCAGGTGTAGCAGGAGATCAGCAGCTCGCAGCACTAGCTGCATTGCAAGGAGTGGCCTGCAGTGAGTAAAAAGTTGCCTACCCGTGCCTTAACTGATACATTCTGGGATCACGTGAACAATCTTCATGGCTGCCTGGAATTGTCAATTCAGTTGTATACCCAGGCTATTCACCCAGGTCTAGCCATTCACTTATTTCCAATGGATGAGCTCCTCCTTAAAATTTTTTTTTTTTTTTTTTTTTTTTTTACTGGTGGCCCAAAGCACGACTTTGTCCTTTGTATTTTAAACCATTCTACCTTAGTCACTATTCTATCATCTCTGCAACTGAATCACAGAATCATAGATTTCATAGACATTAGGGCTGGAAGGGACCTCGGAAGATCATCGAGTCCAGCCCCAAGCCCAAAGGGCAGGAAGTCAGCTGGGGTCATAGGATCCCAGCAAGATAAGCATCCAGTTTGCTCTTGAAGGTGTTCAATGTAGGCACTTAACCCCCCGCCGGTGGCAGGCTGTTCCAGACCTTGGGGGCTCGGACAGTAAAGAAATTCTTCCTTATGTCCAGCCTGAAACAGTCTTGTAGTAGTTTATGACCATTCGACCTAGTCCTCATCCCTTGGGGCGCTCTGGTGAACAAACATTCCCCCAGATACTGGTGGTCACCCCTGATAAACTTATAGGTGGCCATCAGATCACCCCTGATCCTGCGCTTTTCCAGGCTAAAGTCATAAAAAGTTAGGGTTGGAAGGGACCTCAGAAGTTCATCTAGTCCAAACCCTTGCTCAAAGCAGGACCATCCCCAACTAGATCATGCCAGCTAAAGCTTTATCTAGCTGGGTTTTGAAAACCTCCAAGGATGGAGTTTCCACAACCTCTCCTGGTAACCTGTTCCAGTGTTTTACTACCCAAATAGTGAGAAAATTCTTCCTAACATCTAACCTAAACTTCCCTTGCTGCAACTTGAGACCATTGCTTCTTGTTCCGTCATCTGTCACCACTGAGAACAGTCTACCTCCATCCTCATTCAAAACCCCCTTCAGGTAGTTGAAGGCTGATATGACATCCCTCTACAGTCTTCTCTTCTCTAGACTAAATAAGTCCAGTTTCCTCAGTCTTTCCTCATCAGGCATGTCCCCCTACGCCCTCACCATTTTTGTTGCCCTCCACTGGACTCTCTCCAATGCGTCCACATCCTTTCTGTAGTGGGGGACCCAAAACTGGACACAGTACTCCAGATGTGGCCTCACCAACGCTGAATAGAGGGGAATAATCACTTCCCTTGACCTGCTAGCAACACTCCTACAAATGCAGCCCAATATGCCATTAGCCTTCTTTACAACAAGGGCACACTATTGGCTCATATTCAGCTTATTGTCTACTGTAACCCTCAGGTCCTTTTCTGCAGAGTTGCTGCCCAGCCAGTCAGCCCCCAGCCTATACTGGTGCAGGGGATTGTTCCACCCTAAGTGCAGGACTTCGCACTTGTCCTTGTTGACGCTCATGAAATTTCTTTTGGCCCAATCCGCCAATTTGTCTAGGTCACTTTGTATCCTTGTCCTACTGTCCAGCTCATCCACTACTGCCCCCAGCTTGGTGTCATCTGCAAACTTGCTTAGGGTGCACTCTATGCCATCTTCCAGGTCGTTGATGAAGACATTGAACAAAACTGGCCCCAGGACCGACCCCTGGGGCAGACCACTTGATACCGGCTGCCAACTAGACATCAAGCCATTTATTATTACCCTCTGAGCCCGATGCTCAAGCCTGTTTTCTATCTACCTTACAGTCCATTCATCCAGCCCATACTTCCTAAGCTTGCCTGTGCGGAGGTTGTGGGAGACCATATCGAAAGCCTTGCTAAAACCAAGGTATACCACATCCACCAGTCTCCCTGCATCCACAATAACAACCCTACTTTATCCTTTCTTTGTTTATTTAAAAAGCTGAAGAACATTTTGGTATTTTTTCTGATTTCTTTTACAAGGTTTGAGTCAGCTTGACTTTTAGCAATTCTCACATTATCCCTACACTTCCTGACACCTAAGCTTTCTTTGCTGATTTGCCCTTCTATTTCTTGTAAGTTTATTCCTATTACCCTAGCCAGGTAGATCTGAAGCCCCTTCTTAAAACATTTTTCCCTTTGCTAGGGCACAGATATCTGACAGTTTTAGCATCTTTGATTTAAAGACATTACAGGCCTTCTCCACATTCATGCCCTTAATCCTCTTAATTCAGCTGGCCTTGATAGTTAAACTAGTAGTTCAATTCAGAGATGAACCTTAAGTCACAGACCTGGTTTTGCTTATCTTTCCATGCAATTAAAGCTCAGATCAACTCTTGATAACTTAATTCAAGATTAATCAGGGCGACTGCCCCAGGCCCCACATATTAGGGATGTCATTAGGGGGGCCCCCATGGAGCCGGGCAGAGTGGCACGACAACTCTGCGCTGCCACCAGCTTTACATCTGGCCGCTTGGCACTCCCCTACCAAATCTGCTGCCAGCTTCCTTGCATCTGGGGGCGGGGCCCTGCACAGGCTGATTTGTCCCGGGCCCCGCACCCTGCTCAGGTCGCCTCTGGTTGCTGTACCCTAGGATGCCTTGAAATCCTTTCAAGGGTGCCACACAAAGTTATCACTGTTAGATGTGCAAATATGATTTACCAGATAAACCCAAAGATTTCAAAGAAAGAATTGATAAGGTTAAGAACAGTTTGACCTGTTGTGGTCCAAGTTCTTTGCACCAAAGAATTTTTCTATTAATTTTGCTGTAGTAAAAAAGAGTGAAAACTAAAAGCTGAGATTTTCTGAAGGAAGCTGCAGTCTAATGAGGGGTGCTTTGAGTCTAAAAAGATTGAAAACCACTGATCCAGACAGTTCTGCCCAGCCTTCTGCTTCTAGGTTCTCCATCTTGGGATACTTAAAATTATGTAGCTACAGGCTGAGCCTTCCCAGTCCATTTCTATTGTGAAACAGTAGCCTGCTGTGTTTACAAGCTGTAGATGAACTTGCTAATCAAAAACTGGAAATAAAGCAAGAAATTATGTAGACATGGTATATCCAAAGTTAGAATATAACTAAGCTCATCGTTCCTTTCACTCATCATTTTCCATTAAACTCAAGAAGCAACAACAGATACAAAAATCTGCTTAGAGTTTACAGATTTGTTCATCTTTGTCTTATTTTCAAGATGTGGTCTTTGGAGGTTTGCAAGATATGATATACAAAGTGTTACTACTATTTAGTGTATTTGGATTTTTTTTTACTTACAGTTTTGTGGGTAGATAACTTGGTGAATCATCTTTGCTCCGAATGAGTTCATTGCATTTGTCAATTGTCTGGTAAACAGAAAAAGTATCTCCAGTGCTATAAAGTAGAGCAAAATTCTTGGCAATGAGCCTTCTGGTAGGAGGCCCTGGTGAACTATTCAACAAAGATGTCAGCTGTTCAACCAGTTTCTTCTGTTTTTCCCGTATATCGGCCTGGAAGCAAAGTTAGCAACCAGTTAAACTTCAGTATAATTATATTTAGCTTAGTCCCTGCTACAACTACTTTATTATTCTCAAATAAAGAGTCAGAAATCATGGTAGAGGTGATATCTTTTATTAGGCCAACTAGATTTTTGAAAAAAAATTCTCTCTTTAATTGCAAGCTTTTAGGCACAAGCACCCTTCTTCAGGCTTAGGAGAAAAGATTGTAAAGTTCTAGCAGGTAGATATGAAAGTTCATATTTCAGAGAAGAGTTAAAGGTGTGGTAAATTCTCCTCTCTGGCACAGTTCATTTTAGGCAGGTTAGACTCAGAGAAAAGTTGAAATAGACTGCTTACCTCAAAGTTGTTTGCTAGCAAGCAGGATGTAGTTTCCTTCTGGTTTTCCATGACACAGCAACTGATCACTGATCCTGGAAGTGCTGCCCTTGGCACTCCCACTCCCTGGCCAGAGCCAATCTCAGGGGGGGCACCAGCCAGCACTTCTCTTGGTGCCCACAATCCCCGGCCAGCAAGTGTCAATCTCGGGGGGGGGGGGGGCAACGCAGCA
>NW_005842026.1:1883218-1890702 GCF_000455745.1 Alligator sinensis | reverse complement strand
CCGGGGGGGGGGGGGGACATGGCCCCCCCCCTCTCCTTTGCATTACCTATGATGGAAGATATCAAATTTTAGCTGATATTTAAATGTAATCTTCATAATTTTACAAGGAGGAAGCAAGTTTTACCACCTGGAACCTTGCTCCTGCCTTTGTTCAAAGTAATTTGCATCACCACAGAGCCCAGAGATACATCATCACACAAGAGTACTCCATCTTCTTACTCTTCTGTGAAATACGAAACATCATAACCAGAAGGAACTGTGACTACATCCTGCTTCCCACCAAACAACTTCAAGGTAAACAGACTATTCAAACTTTTCTCTCAGCCTAACCTGCATCAAATGAACTGTGCCAAACAGATTTTACCACACCTTTAACTCTCCTAGGAAACACAAACTTTCGTTTTCTACCTGGGAGAACTTTACAAACTTTTCTCCTATGCCTGAAGAAGGATGCTTGTGCCCAAAGAGCTTCCAAGTAACTAGATTTTTCCAAAAAAATATGATTTGGTCTAATAAAAGGTATCACCTCTGCCACTAGTTCTGATTCCTTTTGCCTCTAGGCCAACATGGCTACAACCTGGATACCTCAAATAAAGAGTCAAATTTTCACACAGCCTTTCCAATGGAAAATAATTCTGAAAAATCTAAGGCAGCTAAGAGTTTTACATCTGTGATTACAGCTAAAAAACCTTTATATTTTCTAGAACACACTTCTCTTTTGTCAATGTTATGAATATTTTCCCATGGCGGGGCTCAGTGATGTTATCTGGGGGGGAGAGAGGGGCTGGAACAACCCAGTCCAGGCCTAAAATGGGCAGCCACTAGGACTTTGCTGCCTCTGCTGCTTTTCCTTGCCACCTGGCTATGGGGTGACATGAGCAGAGCTCCCCTGCTGGAGCCCTGAATGCAACACAGCACAGGGAGGACTCCCCTCCACCAAAGCCCTGGGAACCTGACTGCAGCGTAGCACAAAAAGAGCTTCTTCCCTGTTGAAGTCCTGGGCACCCGACTATGGCACGGCACCAGAAGAACTCCTTCTGTTGAAGCACCCAACTGCAGCATGGCGTGAGTAGGTTCCCACCCCTTGACCAAATGATACTAAAGCCATCACTCCAGGTATCAGATCCAAAGGCTCCACAAGCTGGAGGTTGCCAATTCCTGTCCCTGGGCATCAGAAATACTACAGATTTCTGACATAAGATTATTTTCTTATTTGTTGTGTGCCAATCACCATTTTGGCACACAGACAGACAGACAGACAGTACTGCACTTGAACAGAAACACAGCAATTTAGGAAGAAAGCCAGAGAAACACATTAGCACACATTAGGAGTTATGAAAAACTTGAGAAAGTAATGAATTTCTTTTTCTTACTAATACGACACTATGAAAGTTTAAGATCTCATTATTTTTAATTTTCCTTGTAAAAAAAGTGATTAAACTGCCAAACAGTTTTAAAAGTTTCATAAAGCTAAATTACTAATATCTGAATATACTATTAATGTGGAACAATATACACCATGCGACTCTGGTGCCAAACACAGCACTTGGACCTGTACAAACTGTTCAAGTACCCAGTAGATCTGATGAGGGATCCTTAAACTTTGCCTTGTCTCAAGCACAGCAAATAAGCTATCCATCACGTGATCACACCCTACCCTAGTATGTGGAGACAACAGTGCAACAAGTAACCAGTTAGCGAGAACTGGCTTTCCCATCATTCAGTAGGGAACGTGGGGAAACAAAGGGAAAGAAGCACCGGTTACAAGATAAAATCATTTTGTGATTATTTCTCCAACTCATTTTATTAAGGAGTTCTCTAGCTCAGGTTCGAACACTGCTGATCAAGAGCCTAGAGTTGTAGTGGTAATTTTCTGAATACCCTTGTTATAATATGTAAAGTGAATAGACTTTTCCAGTCTAATTGCAAAAGATTAAATAGGAAGAAAGCAGTATTATCATTGAGTTCTTTTGTCTGCTTTTAAAGAAGACTATGGAAAAGCAAAAGATATGGGAAAACACTTTAAAGTGTTATTTCTTTTAAAGGCATTATACTTACTCTGTCAGTCACTAGTAGGAGTTTCTCCAAAAACTGTAACCACTCAAAAACAAACTCAGCTTTCTGAAATTCACCAAGCTGCTTATACACTTCTTCATTAAGTAGCAAGCTATGAGCCAGCTCCATTCCTTGTACTCTCTCTTTAACACCACAGATTAAGACATCCAGAGCCAAAACTCATCAGAGGTCTTCTCATTAATATATCATGACTGAATCAGGAGACTGAATACCTAAACAGAAGATGATAAATGTCATTAGAAGGCTAGGAATCACACCACATCAGAGGCATAACAATTAAGGTTTGTGCCTTGGACCAGCATCCACCTTCTTCGCCCTGTGTCTCAGCCCCTGAACTTTTCTTCTGCAGCACCTAAGCTGCCAGCTGCTGCCCCAGGCCTCCCTGCTCTGTGCCAAGGGCTGCGCTCTCACCCACTACTGCAGCTGCCTCCCCTCACCCTTGCCATTGACTCCCATCATCATTGACTGCTACAAGTGGTGAAGTCAGCAGAGAGAAGCAGTGGTAAAAGTAAAAGGGCACAAGAGAGGCTGCTGCAGTGGTAAGCAACAGGGGCAGAGGAATGCACAGAGCAGAGGGACGTGCCAAGGCAAAGTACCTGGGGCACTCCTTCTAGGTCAGTGCCTGGAGCCAGTACCTCAGTTGACTATCTCTAATTACACTACTGCACCACATTTCAACCTCAGCTCATTGTACCAAGTACTTGGAAATAAGGATTAGCTAATGCATCTGAATGGACATATCCTTGCAAGTATTTTATTTGGGTGCACTTGGCAATACTTTAGCGCTTTTGGAAATGAGACACTGACTGCAATTATTTTACTTGAATCAGCATATTATAATACAGAATATGTCAGGTCAACTCTCTTATAAACTGTCAGCTCACCTCTATTTTATCCTGTTGCCAACTTCTAGTTCTACACTGAGCATTTGCTGAAAAGTAATGGTCTGCCCAACAAGAACAATGATTTGTGATCTAGAGTGAAATTTATTAACTGAACACAAAGCTGGGACAAGAAGTGATGTTAAATGTATATCAGTATTGGATAGTTTATTCATATATATAAATCACTTGTCTACTACCTTACTATGTTACTATCCCTAACATAAAATGGTGAATTTGAACTTATCCAAGGAAACCAGATAATGTTATGGTTAAACAAACTTCTCATCTAGACTTTTCTTTTAAAAAAACAGTTTGTTCTTTAGGAACTCATGAATCAATAGAAATGAATTCAATAAAAGTTTCAATTAGATCTGTTGTTGCACCGTTCCTCAAAAATGAGTTTTAGGGGTTCCTAAACTCCAAAAATAGAAATAAACAAAGATTTCTAAAACATTTTGTGTTTATTCTGTTAGAATTCTTTATATCCAAATATGATTTTGTGAGGAATTTTTGTAGCGGTCTTAAACAAAAAAGATCAGACACTGGTAAAATGCCAGAGTCATATCTTTAACTTCAAAACAAATTATCCTTTCTAGAGGTCATTAGGACTGCTGAAAATGCACTTTTTCTATGCAGCAGCAATATTATAGTGTAAAATGATCTATCAAGTAGCAAATGGGCAACACAAAGCAATGCTAAATAATTTAATGCTCAGCTTGTCATCACATGCACAGCAGAAGGTTATCTTTATTACCTGCAACAAGTCTTAAATATAATACTTATTCCCAAAAGAAATTAGTCACACACAATTTATTACAGTGAGCCATCATATGAAACATACCTTAAATACTAGGCACCTTGACAATACCAAACTAGGCCATGACAAGCAAAATGATAAATAAATAGGTGGCTAATTATATAAATTGCCTAATATAAGCCGTTTCACAGCTTGCAAGCATTCTTACTCGAAGTATTCACATAACTTAATTCTATCCATTTTATATTTTTCTGCAACCAACACAGACATTTGGGTTCATCATTATGACAGTGCAGAAATATACCATCTCTCCTGTTCTCATCCAGTACATTTCAGTCTAAGCATTTCTGAATCATGTATTGCCACAGCCAGCTCCAAGTTACCCAAAAAGCTGAGGATTATGAAATGTAGCTTTTTTCTAAATACATGGAACTCAAAATCACATTTTCAAATTCTTTTTGTTTTATAAAACCTGGAATCCCTAAATAAACAAAAAAGAATCCCCTCTATAAATATTGTAGAATTCTCCAAAGAGTATAAGAGAATAAAGAGTGCATTTTCATAGGACACTATATTCCTCTCTTTAACAACATTTTAATAAAATAGGTTTAATTTCTTCAAGGATAAAATTACATGTAGGTTTTTACATATGGAACCTTTAACAAAATGTTGAATTCCTGCAGAATGAAAATCCTGTTTTTCTCTACCCCGGTCTGTTTGGTTACAGGATGGCAAGTAAACAATTTCCTCTGAAAACTCTCTCCTACACAGCTCTAATGTATGAAACCCATTTCACAGGAAGATCAGTAAATACTGCAACTCTCATTATACAATAATGTGTTCTGTTGCTACTTTCTCATGGGATGGAGTTAGAAGTGCACTGAGAGCCTATAATGGCTTCAGAACTGCCCACTAAAATTTTAAAGCATGATATTCATCCATTCAAAAGTTCTTCAGCTAATACTGACTACAATGAATTTGTCTTTTCATTTGTGATTAGGAAATAGCTGGTATGGTAGCAATTTGTCTATGGTTTGTTACAAATAGGAAACTGAAGAGGTTAGTGGTTAGTAAGTAACAATAGGTACTTTTGCAATCTAGAACAGAACCAGGAGTTACGCAATGGAGGTAAAAGCAAAGTGCTACAGAACAAAAGGCCAATGGTACTTTTACTAGATTCTGCCAACATTTTCACTCTCCACTCGTATTCCAAAATCTCAGAACTTTTATAGTGAAATTATCAACAAAATTCATACTACTTAACTAAAAATCCTTTCTAATGTGTAGGAATCACATTTGAATTGGGAGTAATGTATTTGTGAAAGGCATCAAAAGCACATAGATAGAAAACATGTTACCTTTTCTTTAACACTAAATAAAATTTAAAAATGATCAATAAGGTGTTATAGCTGAACTTTAAAGCAGGGCTGTATAACAGCCCACAAAGGGTTAATTTGTAGTCCCTGGGCTCTCACCTGGCCTACTGCCCTCCTAATTGCTCTGGCTGCTCTCTGGCTTTCACCTCCCTCCTCTAGCTTCCACTTCCTGCCCCCACTCCAGGAGGCAGAACAGGGTGGCCCAGCCCTGCTGCTGTGGGAGCATGACCTGTGGCATCCTGCTTTGAAGTTAAGTGCCTCCAACTGTTTTGTCAGCGTGCACTAATACACTTCAACCAGATACCCTATGTCCAAGCTCTGCCAGCCTTTAGCCCCATGCGAAATGTATCCAAACCCCTTTTTTTGCATAGGAGAACTCTTTTATAAGTGAAACCAGGTCCCAGACACCTCATATACCCAACTGTCAGTGGGCACTAAGTACACACAACCACAAGTGAATGCTTATTTGTGGCTCTGGTAATTCCAGAACAGGGAGCTGTTGAAATCAGAACACGGTTGACACATTACTAAGCAAAGGTGCAGAACAGTAATAAGGAAAAGTGATATTTCTCGCAAAACACTGGTGTTGGAATAAAAAAAAACAAATGCACCTTGATAACTAACCATAATGTGACATATTTATATTGCATATGGAAGAGCTGGGTCCTAGTATTATAAATTTTATGAATACTGTACTTTATTGCCAAACTGTCCAGCCATTTACTACACGCAGGAAGAAACATCAACTCCAAAGTATGGACAAGACTCTTAATAAGACTAAGCTGTGTCCGCATGTGAGACAGACTTAAATATTATTGCATATTAAGGCAGATTTCTTTGACATTCCCTTACATCAGGGTGGAGTATTGCTATCATGGTATTACTCAATGTATAAATACAAATAAATTCTAGAAATACATTCTAGAAGAAATAAATATCACACAATCAACAAATAAAAGTAACCTATGGTATAAAGGAAAAAACAGGTAATTATATAATTAAAGACATCATGTCCATTCTCCAACCTGCTAATTAGTTAGCCTACCACCTTTTGTGTTTGCCCCTAACAGAGGGTATTTCTACCACAGATATGAAGTTAATGGGCTCATTAAGTTACTGCAAAAAAAATCATTATTGGGATATTCACTTTTAAGTCAATTTATCCAAAAGATAAACCTTTTTAATTAGTCAGAAACACACACACCAACCCCCCATTCAAGTCACAGAACAGCTAGATAGCGTATCTTGTTGACACACCTCCTACTAATAATAATACTACTGTATTTACTCAGATGAGGGTTTTTTTGGTTGTTTTTTTTTTTTACCATGGGGAAAAAAGCCTCAACTTGGATTTGAATACAAAGCAGTGGGAGCAGGCAGCTGCTGTGATGCCACCTCAAGCCCCAACCCAGTCTGGGCCAGTGCCACAGCTGCTGTCTACCTTTGCCACCCATCTGCCTCACCCCACTGTCTCGTCACACAGCCATTGCCACCTCTCCCCATCCCTCTGCCACCTCTGTCCCATCTGTCTCCCCTCCATCTGTGCACTGCCCCACCTGCCCACCCTGGTGTCATGCCCTTCCTATAGGCTCTACTCCCCCAGCTGCCCATCACTCCTGACACTTACCCTCAGGCTCTGGCATGTGTTTGGCTCCAGCCTGTCTGGCCCAGTAACAGCTGCTGCAGAAGAGGCAGCTCCCCCTGGGGCCCAGAGCTTGGGGGTGGGTGGGTGTTTGGGGGGGGGGGGGGGGGGTGAGAGTCTTAAATTCAGAGCTAGCTTTGATTCAGGTAGAAACAGTAACATTCTAGACAGCTCTAGAAATACGCCATAACCTAAATACTATTTTTTTCATTAATTATTCTTTTACAGATATAAAATAGCTATAAAATTACTTGAAAATTCATCATCTTAGGATCATGCCGATACTGATATTGTACAATAATATATGATCATCATCACATGTTTCATAGTTTCATAGTTGATAGGGTCAGAAGGGACCTGAGCAGATCATCAAGTCCAACCTCCTGCCATGGCAGGAAAGAGTACTGGGGTCAAACAACCCTGGCAAGGTGTTCGTCTAGCCTCCTCTTAAAGACCCCCAGGGTAGGAGCCAGCACCACTCCTCTTGGAAGTTGGTTCCAGATCTTAGTCACCCTGACAGTGAAGCAGCGCCTCCTGATGTCTAGTCTGAATCTACCCTCTGCCAGCTTGTGACCGTTTATTACTTGTCACTCCTGGTAGTCCTCGGGGGAACAGGGACTCTCCCAATGCCTGCTGGTCCCCTCTGACTAGTTTGTAAACGGCCACTAGATCCTCCCTCAACCTTCTCTTGTGGAGGCTGAACAGGTTCAGGTCCCTTAGCCTCTCCTTGTAGGGCCTGCCCTGCTGAC
>NW_005842026.1:1876643-1882817 GCF_000455745.1 Alligator sinensis | reverse complement strand
ACCCCACTGCCCACATCCCTCCAGGTCGAATAAGACCCATCCTCTACCACTCTCTGGGTGCGACCCTCCAGCCAGTTAGTGACCCAATTGACTGTATAGGTGTCAATGCCACAGTCCCCTAGTTTTTTTAATGAGAATGGGGTGAGAGACAGTGTTGAAGGCCTTCCTGAAGTCCAGAAAGACTATGTCCACTGCTACCCCTGCGTCTAAGGATTTTGTGACCTGGTCGTAGAGGGCCACCAGGTTGGTTTGACAGGACCTGCCTCTAATGAACCCATGCTGGTTGCCCCTAAGCATAATCTCCCCTGCTGGCCCCTTGCGGACATGTGCCAGGATAATTCTCTCAAAAAGCTTACCCAAAATCAAGGTAAGACTAACTGGTCTATAGTTTCCTGGGTCTTCCTTCCTCCCTTTTTTGAAAATGGGAACCACATTGACCCTTTTCCAGTCCTCTGGCACCACACCAGAGCACCACGAGTGCTCGTAAAGCCATGCCAGGGGTCCCGCAATGACCTCTGCTAATTCCCTCAGCACTCTGGGGTGGAGATCGTCAGGACCAGCTGATTTAAATACGTCCAGTCCCTCCAGAAGTTCCCTAAGTCCTCACTGACCCTAGGCCTGGGTGCGCCTCCCCTAGAGCCTACGGGGGTCCCAGTGCAGGGGGTGACCTGGGTCCCTGCTCAGAAAAATGGAGACAAAGAAATTGTTAAATAGGTTAGACTTTGTCATCTGGAGCGATGACCATGTCCTAGCATGCCTTGCAGGGGCCCCACGTTACCCGGTACCTTCTTTTTACCGCCTATGTATTTAAAAAAAGACTTCTTGTTGTCCTTGATCCAGGTAGCTAGTTCCAGTTCCATCTCCACCTTAGCCTTCCTGACTGCCCCCCTACAGCCCCGAGCAACCGAGGCATAGTCTTCCCTGGTGATGGCCCCTCCCTTCCATTGGGTGTACACCTCCTTTTTAGCTAGTAGATGTTCCCATATGCTTTTGGTGAGCCATAGGGGCTTTTGCACCCTCTTGCCCCCTTTGATCCATGTTGGGATTACCTCCCTTTGCGCTTAGAGGATCGTCTCCTTAAGGAACAACCACTCTTCTTGGACACCTGACTTCTCTCCCCTCCGGGACCTCAGTGCCTCCCCTACTATTCTCCTTACCTCATTGAAATCCGTCCTCCTGAAGTCCAGGCCTGCTGCCTTGCTGCAGGCCTTTGCCACCTTACACTGGATGGTGAATTCCAGCAGGTGATGATCGCTGTCGCCCAGGTGGTTGAGCCTATGTACTAGCCTATCTTCATGATGACATGGAAATTGTACTAGACTACCTTTATCACTATGGTGATGATAATGAAAAATAATTTTTCTACATGCCAAGTTGGCAGGTAATTTTGCAAGGTTGAATCAGATCATGTTCTCTGTAAATGAGTACTGGACTGATACGTTGCTCAGTACTATAAATCTGTAGAGATCACAACATTCAAACACCAAAAATGGCAACAGTAATTTGGTTACCAAAGCCCCTGACATCATATCAAGGAAAATTAAGTGACCTACTTAGAAAAAAAAAACCTCTGGTTTACCCATAAGTCATTTGGAGAAGTTACTTTAAGGACTGGTCCTAAAATAAGAACACTAGAATATCACTCATTCCAGGATATAAGTAAGCCACAAATCAAATGAAATTGAGGGAGGTGCAATGAGTCTCAGTATTGAATTTGCAGTATCTGTGATTGTCAAACAGGCCATCATTGAAAGAGACACTCCAGATCTACTATAGAATGCTTTTCTCCAAAATGTGTGGGTGTACATAAATGCTGAGCTCTGTAAGTATGTAACTGTAAATTTTAATTATGAGCAACAGTTATAACTTTAGTAGACTTTAATTCCTCTGCCTATCTCCAGGTATCCATATTTTGTTTTTGGGGGGTGAGGGGGTGAAGGGGAAATAAAGATTATCCTTAATAATCCTGCCTCTAAGCAATCCCCCATCCCAAAAAATGAAGTTTTAATCATGGCTTATTACTCCAAGGATGAGCAGTGATAAATAATGCAAGCCACTACGCAGTTTATTTTATTTGCAATGTTCTTCCCAGACCCGTATGATTTCTATTTATTAATAATTACCATTTGATCCCTCATTGTTGTTCCAATACCTTGTCTCTCTCTACCCATGCAGGTAGAATTTACTTTGGGTATTCAGGTAACAATAAGATAAAGATCGAGTAAACCATGATCGTCTGCTTCTACTCAGTAGTGAAAATTAAAAGCAAGCGTTGCAGTAACTTACAATAACCATTATCTTACATTTTATTTTTAAATTAATATTGAGCAAGAAGTCCAAAAACATTTCTGCACCATTTGGTACAAAAACAGATGTACGATCAATAAACAGATATAGTGTCCTAGACTCCAAACGTTATATTCTAACAGCAGTGAGAAAAAGCACATTTGATAATACTAGTAATAATCCTTTTCCTGTACTTGTGACAATATAGCACCCCGTATATTATGGTCTATGTTAGGGGTTCTCAAAGTTTTTATGCTGCAGCCCGGCAAACTGCAGCCCGGCAGTCACGGCTGACTGAGGCTGGAATTTCCAGCCAGCAGACAGGTAAGGATACCCCCAACCCCTGGGCGGGGTGGGGAAGCGGGGGGCCAAACCCTGCACTGCCACAGGCCCTGCAGAAAGAGCCGCGGCCTCTCTGCCTAGGTTTGGGGGGGGCCACGGTTTGTCGGTTCATGGCCTTTTCCAGTCTGGCAGCCAACCGTGCTGTGGACCAGCAGCCAACCTGCCGTGGCCCGGGGATTGAGAACCCCTGGTCTATGCACTCAGTCACACTAATTCAATCAGAAACATGAAACCCCACTCAAATTCCCTAGCAGCAAGTGCCTGTTTTTCACCACAAAGTGCTACAGAAGCCCAGAGTACTACAATTTTAACTATTTTTGAACAACTCCTTTTTTCTTAGGAGTCAGATTGACTAACAAGTCTAAGGAGAAACATAACCAATATATTCCAGAGAGGGTCTTCCAATCTATAATATTTAGTCTGTGGTTAACAGTTCTAATCAATTTTATTCCTACAGGGTTGCTGTAAAAATTTAATAGGATGATCATTACTTCTGCTCCTTTGGTGACTATGCAAAACAATCAATGCACAGACCTATTTTAAGTACTTAACCACACCTATTTAAGAATGCCTTAAAAAATAAGCTATATTTCTAACGGACTCCTCCGACTTTATGACAAGAGAAAGGTCTGTTCATTCTCATCTTTTGGTCCTATAGCTGTACTAAAATCATCAGGCAACTTCCATGAATTTGCACAGTTATTAATTGACAGAATTCATCTTGATTTACTGACCTTAGAGAAATAAAATCAGAATATATCTTTAGTTTTAAATTTTATTTACTAGGCAAATTATATATATTTTTGGAGTCTGACCCTGCACTTCCTGAACTCTTAAAACTTCCCCCGACTTAAAAGGGGACACAACTGCACAAGGACTGAAGGTTTGGCAACCTGTTAAGAAGCCAAGACTTATGTCATAATATAACATAAATAGGATTCAACCAATGTAAAATATTTTACAAAGGACAGAACCTTTAATACATGAATAAGTAGTATTAAGAAACAGATCCTGCTGCTGTAAAAAACCAGGACCTGAAAAATCTTAGCTGCGTATAGTTTCATAGTTGGTAGGGTCGGAAGGGACCTAGAGCAGATCAAGGCTGACCCCCTGCCATGGACAGGAAAGAATGCTGGGGTCAAACAACCCCAACTAGGTGATTATCTAGCCTCCTTTTGAAGACCCCCAGGGTAGGAACAAGCACCACTTCCCTTGGAAGCTGGGTCCAGATCCTAGTCGCCCTGACTGGAAAGTAGTGCTTCCTTCTGTTTAGCCTGATCCTACTCTCTTAGAATGCTACTCTTAGAATAATTTGAAAATAAATCTTGGCAACTGTGGTTAAGCAGATTATCTAAATGCTCTAAAGATTTTATAATGATTCTACATAAAAAAAAAAAATAAAAAAAATCTTAGCTTCTGCAGGACTATACTGAAACAATTATTCCCTACTTACAGAAAAAGTCTGATTAGTAACGGTAACTGAAGAAAGGGTGATGACAAACCTTTAGATTACATGGCTTTTCCCAGTAGTTTCTCTCTACTTAAGATGTTAGGCTGCAATGTCCTCTGTTATGCTGTGGTGTGCCTGTGGAGTAAATTCTTACTTAACAAAACCATGTGAAGCAATTCTGGCCTACTGCTCTGGCTGGATAATTCTTTGATGACTCCAAATATGGTCTATGTTCAGAGCTGGAATTCATCCTTGCTCTCTCATTCTACAGATAAACGTAAGAATGTAGAGCTCACTTTCATTCAAACCAAACAAATACAAGAAACCAGATAAAATGTTAGCTAAACGTTAATGTTTAGAATATTTTACTATTAGAGAAAAAAAATGAAGTAGGAAACTTAGCCATATGAATTCTAATTGTTATTAAAAAGCAGCACTAGAATTTATCCAGAATATTTCACACTACATGCTGCTTAGTTACTGAACCATAAGGCCTTGGTCTTTTAAACAAATAATCTATAGTAGCATAAATAAAGTTTAAGCACATGGAAGTGTTTTCCAAATCAGGATCTAACCTTTTGAAATTCTGTATAATATATTTATTATTATACAGAATAACATTATATGCATAATAATAAATAACCTGAATTTTTTTTGCTGGTAAATATATCATTTCTTTACAGCATAGTGTTTAACCGCTGAAAAATTAAAAGTGGAATTTTAATTTTAGAAAGAATCTTCCAGTACAACAAATTTCTAATGTTGGAACTTGGTCAATTAGCAAACTAGACAAGTAGGCAGAAAGAACCCAGTTTCAGCATCTCTGCTCTTACTCTTACATATGAAAAGATCAACATGAGCCCATTACAAATGCTTAAACATGCCCTATCACAGAAGAACAACAACAAGCATTTGCTGATGGTTAACCTTTGTGAAGAAAGCAAGACAATTTCTGGCATTACAACACAAAAAAGTAATGTATTCATGATTTAAAAGTATAGCCATAATCATTTAATACCCACCAAATTCACCCACATTAAACCAGAATTAAAAAAAAGGATCAAGTCAGTTGCTCAACAGATCTCATATACGCCAACAATTGTGCAGAAAAGGAAGCAAAGTTTGGCTAAGGTCTGCCTTCTGGCACTTTCTTTTCAGTACCCTGCTATTTGCCCATCCAAGCAGTCCATTCCTTGTAGCCTTGAACAGGGTTTTCCTGGTTGTCTTCTCACTTCCCCTTCAAAGCTTCCCAAGTGCAAGCTCCTCCAACTGAAGCAATGTTAACAGCCCTTCTGCAGACAGCGCTCTGCTGTTTTATACACCCGTGTCATTTAGTCTGGCCCACTGGCAGAACAGGACCAGGAGATACTCAAAACGCCAACTGCTGCAGGAGCATGATATGCACTGCCTCTTCCAGCATGGCTCAAACTCGTTTTTTGTTTTAATAAGCCGAAAATCAATTGATAAATAAAACCCCAACCGTTTGCTAACTTACAGGATGTGAATGCCAGATCCCCCTCCTCTGCAAGGCTTATGAAAACCTACCAGCAGCAAAGAAGGAATCAACCCCAAGCTGCGAATTACAGGGGAGGCTGAGCCCCACCCCCATAAGAGGCAAGAGTCCCCTTGTAAGATTTGAAAATCATAATGGGGGGTGGTCTCCGATCCGATTGCTCCTTTCAATAAACTGGTTTAATATTTTTTGCAGACCTGCCCCAAGAGTCAAAGTGTAATTTGAATGCTGGTCAACCCTGAGTACTGGACACCCCAGACCTATCCGCTCCTCTCTGCTTTTACCTTTGTTGAGCATCCCCCAGAAAAGCGTTGTCTCCAGAAAAGTATTGGCGGGGGCTGGCACGAAAGAAGGCGGCCTGTTGTCTTCAGTGACAAGGTACCTCTGCCTCCCGCCTTGACCGAAAGGAGGGCAGGGAAAGCCGGGCCACAGCTGGAAGCCATCCACTTCGGGATGAGTTTGCTTTCATTTCCTCCCCGTGGAGGGGGTGCTGCTCCCCAGGCCGGCGGCTCATTCCTACCTCACCGTCCTTCCCCGCCAGGCTCGCCGGCACCTGCCTGGGCCGCGAGGAGCGGGTCCGGCT
>NW_005842026.1:1848606-1876386 GCF_000455745.1 Alligator sinensis | reverse complement strand
CGCCCAGCTCCTCCGGCCTCGGCCCGCCCCGCCGCCAACTTCAGGGCGCGGGGCCACCGGGAGGCCGCGCCGAGACACGAGCAGGGGCCTAGTCCCTTGGTGGGCGGGCGGGAGGGAGGGAAGAAAGACTCCGTTTCTCTGGCCTTGGCTGATTAGCTGAGCCGGGCGGAGTCCCTCGTCCTCCTGGATGAGTGACTTTCATACCCCGGTGCCCGGGCTGCCTCGGGAGCCTTTTTAGGGATCTTATTGAACAGGACCAGCGAGAGAAACCCAGGGATTCCCACTTAAGAGTCCCTAGTGCTAGAAACAGGCTGCCCTGGTGCCGTCTTTTTGAGTTTGAGCCATAGAAAAATTGCCCCATTCTTTTTCCAGAGTCAAAAAAATGAGTGAAAGCCAAGCGCTGGCACCTTCTCAGCATAACGGGCTGCCTTAAGCCTAGAAAGGCTGAGCGAGGACCTAGTTGGTTAGCATCCTTCCCCTCACAGGCTTGTGTCTTCAGCAGTTGCTGTGTGTAACCACAGCCAGGCAGAATCCGGCCGCTCCCCCTCCAGGGAAACCTAAGGGCAAATGGACTCAGAGCTGAGGGACGAGCTGCAGCGGGGACAGAGAGCAAGGGCCTAGGGCGCAGCACCACTGTACGTAATGCAGGGGACGGAGGAAGTAGCAACTTGCTTGTAAGGTCTCCCTCCAGATCTTACACGGGTATATTGCAAAGCACCGAATGTAGCTCCCTTAACACTTGAAAGAGCTAACTTTATCCTACTGGTATTTATTTCTCGGTTTCACCTTCAGGTTACAGGCCTGGGCTTCAGATATGGTACTCGGATCACATTCTCCCTTCTTTCCTTTTTGTTCATATATATATGTGTAAGCTCACTACCATGAGGCTGAAGCACTTAAAAGTGTATGTATTTTCTGGGTGTTTGTTTGATATAACGGCATTCTATAACTTCCACTATATTTTTAAATAGATTAGGATGCTAGTAGGATGAAGTTTACTTTAATGCAAGGCTTTGTTTCCAAGAGCGGAAAGACTCCCTCGCTTACATGACAGGAGTTTCACAGATCAAGTATTGATTTAGGCCCTGATCTTGATTTTAGATCACTGAAGCATTCTGCATCTTGGGGAAGAAAGAACATGTTATCTATATGCTTTGTTTTATGGAAAAATGGAAATTGTTATAGCAAATGTTAACAGTCCTCTGAATACCACCTAAATATATTCCATGCTAGTAAAAGCAGCTATGTTTTCATTCCTGAAATCTGAAGTCTTATCCTTGTGACCCCAAAAGAGAAGCAGTCCAGCTGTGGAGCTGCCCCAGCCCCACTGCATACCCAGGGGGCTGCAGGACATGCCACGACTGGATAGTGCCTGGGCCAGGTGGGACCGAGGGACCTGCCACGGGCCGGACAAAGATGCACCACGGTCCGCATTTTGCCCACCTCTGCTCTAATGGGGCAAATTGAAAGATACACATATCTCATTGAAGTGAGCTCCAGCTCATGGAAACTAAATTAGAGAAAGATATATGGCACACAAGCTAGATTATAAATGTGCGCATCTACCCTGCCTTCTGCTTGAGTTCAGACTAATACAGGTAGCTACCTCTCTCAACTCATTTTTATTGACAATATGGTTAGATTGGTGTTGTACTGATTTTTTTTTTCTGTTTAATTGTGTTAACTTAGCTATAATGCTAATGAAGAAAAGACTTCTGCTAGAACTGTAATAAAGACAGTGGTTGGCTGAAATATGCAACTTAAAGAAGTCAATTTGTTGTTTTATCCCCATAATGCAGAGTGGCTAAGTGTGAGTTGCAGTGTTCAGCTTGAATGTGATTCAGCTTCTCAGAAACATCAAACAAACAATTACAGGAATGAACTGCTGTAGATGTTACAAAGTTCTTGGTTACAAACACCAAATATGATCAATGAAAAAGGGCATAGTTCAGTACTCCCAAGATGGTAAAAGGAACAAGCAGTTCATGTTTTTAGCATGTTTGAAAGTAGTTAGGCCAGAGGCAAAAGCTTAGCTGTGTAGACTATTAAAAAGAATAGTGGTGATGAGAACTTACTGTTTCTATTGTGGCAACTTGCAGAAGGCCCAGACAGGGTAAGGACCCCACTGTGCTCAGTGATGTATAGCCTATACAGCAAGAGAACACCATTCAGAAAAACAGGGTAATCACAGCCAGTTGTGTACGAGTCAGATCCCCCACTTCTTCTAATGTAGGGGCAGGTGAAGTCCAGCAGCCCTCAGTAGATTCCTTTTCCTAACAACCCCTGCCCGCATCATTGCAGGCAGTTTCCCTGGAGATGCCAGGAGAGGTGAAGCCATGACAGTGCAGGGCCAGGATTTCCATGGAGACCTGCCCAGGCAGTGCAAGCTGGGCATGTGGCTGGGTAGGAAGCTGCTCTGGGGCTGGGATTCTACGGTGGTGACAGCGTGGTCTGGAGCCGGGGCAGAGCTGCAATCTGCTGCTTGTATTCCCTGCCTGGGGCATGTGGGCAGCGAGGCAGAGCTGTGATCTGCTGCCTGCACACCCCTGCTGCTGGGAAATGGAGTCGAGCCTCCAGCCGCATCTGCCATTTTGCCCACCCATTCTAACCAAACTTACACACTTACCAATGTCTTCAAACGACCATTATGGTAGGTGCAGCCTAGGAAAAAAGAAAAGCAGCTCTGTAGTACAAGAGAAATGTTCATGCTGGATGATGTTTCTGGCTGCACCAGCTTTAGGGCTACTTCATATCAACAGTAGCCAATGCTACTGGGTGACTAAGTTCATCCAGTTTGTATTTGTTACTCAGTATTAGTCAGTTTATTCAATATGACAAAACTCTTCAATATGACAGTTCTTTTTCCCCAAAAAATTTGTAGATAGAATTTACCATTTACTAATTTTTCAACAGCACATTTCAGCAACAATGCCTGTAGTTTTTGTGTCTTAATCCTTCGAGGCATGTAAGAAAAATACTGTAGATGTAATTTTTAAATGTTTTTAATGTTCTGCAGTACAATTTAAGAAACTAAAATTATTAATTTTTTACCACCGAATTCAATTTTACTTTTTTTAAACCATTATTCCTAATCCAAGGACCAAAGGACACATTATGTTCAGCCAAATTAGTTAATACAACAGGGAATGCACAGAGCATTGCAATGAACAAAACCATTAATTATTCTGCCCCTTATGTAGCCTATAAATCAATGCGTGTATTGACCTATTTCAAAATCTGTAAACCTTGGTTATCGTCTTTCCACGATTTTATAATCCCATTGACTTTGTATGGTATATTTGTAACATACAGTTGCTCTACTGAAATTTGTGGACTTCTGCCCATAGAACCTCATTAATTTAGCTACACTGTTTCCAGTTCAGCAGGCAGTGCATGGAAAGCAATGCTGATATTTCAGTGCAGTGCTGCCTGGCATCATACATTTGTGGGGTTGACATCCTGTTGGATTCATAGTGCAAGCCACTGCCAAGACTTAAATGCCTAAAGTGTTCTCCCTTTAGTGGTAAGAGCAGATTCCTACTTTTTGCATAATGGCCGAGTGCATATTCAGCTGGTGGGAGACCTGGGTTCCAATCTATCTGTAACACAAAGGGTTCAAATCCACATCTCCTACTTCACAGGGGAATGCCTGATGACCAGGTTAAAGTTTAGCTGAGGGTAAGTTTAGTTGAGGGCAGTCTGCACCCTTGCACTTGAAGCAGGGCTACTGTCCGGAAAGAGTTGGAGTCATAGAGAAAGCCAGCAAAAGGGAGTCTGACTGTAGCTCAGTAATGAGAATACTTCCTGACAGAAGGATTCCTGGGTTCTGGTCCCTGACCCTGACATAGTGTATTTTGCATTAAAGAGCTACTAGCAATGATTTACAAACAGGAATGCTTCGTTTCTGAATTCCAAATGGCCTTTGGTGCAAGATAGCCTCCTCCTATGTGCTCATCTCACATGGGGTTGCAGTTAACCTTAGCTACCTAAGCCATTTTTCTGGCAATTATTTAGACATCTAAGGGGTTCCAGGTTCCCAAGCAAGTTTGCGTGAATCACTTACTTGGATATACATTCTGCCTAAGTCCCATTTTAGGTACCTCCTTTGTGAATGCTATGAGACATTTCACTCATGCAAGTAACCCCACTGGCTTCAATATTAGTTAAAGTATTTGTTTCTACATGCTGACAATGACATTATAGTCTGGTCCTAGCTTTTGCAGAGCCTGTTTGTTATGGGGTTTAACTTTTAAAATATTCAAATTCTATATTGTTTATTGACTTTTAGACTGAAATTTTTCCTTGCAGTTAGTTGCTTTTTGTTCAAAAAAGAGGAAAATACAATGTCTGAACTATCTGGAGAGCAGCAGCTGTTGTTTCTGCACCTGTCTCCACTTTTCCTGCTAATATTCAGACTGAGCAGTAAACAAAAATCTGTTCTGTGGGCTTTGCAACATTAGAAAACATAGTAAAACAGTTACCAAATTGAAAGTGTGAAATAAGTACAAAAAGTAAGACTGCTTCGTTTGAAGATGACAGAAACATTGGAATTTGGAAGAAAAGGAAGATGTGGGCCCACTTCTCAGTAGTAAGAGTAAGATGTTAATGGACAAAACAAAGAATGCAGCGCTTACTTGATGACTGTTTTGCTAAAGTTCACAAAAAAAGAAGCAAGCCAACCAACCAAAAAACAAATAAAAACCCTGGTAACCAGGGCCATCCCTGAGGGGTGGAATCAGGGTGACTGCCCCGGGCGCCATGCTTTGCGGGGCTCTGCAGCACCGGGCGGAGCAGCATAGTGACTCCACGCTGCCGCCGGCTTCACGTCTGGCCACTTGGCACCCCCCACCCTGGCTGCTGAATCGGCCACCAGCTTCCTCACATCCGGGGGCAGGCCCCGCACAGGCTGATTTGCCCCGGGCCCCGCACCCTGCTCGAGTCATCTTTGCTGGTTCCATACAGCTGATCATCTCAATAATAATTATAAAGAAAGAGGACTGTGGATTATGATAAATAAAGAGCATGTCAGAAAGTTCTTGACAAATGTGAACTACAGTTAGGTGGGCCTAAAATAATTCATCCCAGAATGCCTGAGGAACTAGCAAAAGAAATCTCAGTCTCACAAGCAACAATATTTTGCAAAGTCAAGATGACAGGTAAAGCCCAAGAGGACTGCAGAAGGGCCAACATAGTGCCCATCTTTAAAAAAAGGAAAAGGAAGACTTGGGGAATTACAGATTAGTCAGTGAAACTGCAATGTCTGGAAAGTTACTGAAGTAAATTATAAAACAGTCAATTTGTAAATACCCAGAGAAGAAAAAGTAATTGCTAGCAGCCAACGTAGATTTGTTAGGAACATACTGTGCTAATCCAACTCGATATCCTAGTTGACTAAGGAAATGTGGAGGGCATAGTATACTTTGAATATACTAATAAGGCTTTTGATACAGTCCCACATGATGTTCTTATAAGTAAAATGGAAAATTGTTGCCTAGATAGAATTACTATTAGGTGGATATGTAAATAGTTTAGTGACTGAAAGCAAATATAGTAACTACAAATGGATCAACATCAGAATGGAAGACTTGGGTTCCACAGAGGTCTGTTCTGTGCACAGTGGTGTCCAACATTTTTACGAATTACGAATTGAATGAGGAGTTTCCTCATCAAGACTAGCTTGTAGATTAGACAAAATTGGGAGGGGTGATAATAGGAGTAGAATTCAAGGGGATCTTGTTGAATTGAAGACCTAGGCTATAGAAGACAAAACAGAATTTAGTGAAGACAAACACATCTACAAATATAAAGCATGAGCTAGTTGGCTAGACAGCAGTGCTTGTAAAAAGGATCTGATGATTCTTGTTCTCAGACTCAACATGAGTCAGCAAAATGATGCTGTCAGAAAAACACAAATATAAATTTTGAACTGCATTACCAAGAGTATTGTTAAGACGGGAGGTGATAGAAGCGTTCTACTAAATGCTGACAGCTTCTGCTGGAGTTTTCAGTCTAGTTCTGGGCTCTTGTAATTTAAGAAGGGCATGGAAACACTGGAAAGGACTCAGAGGCGATTGACAAAGATGATAAAGGGGTTGGAATGCAAGCCACACAAGGAAGGGTTGAGAGAACTAGATGTGTTTAATTTGGAGAAATGAGGATTAAGTTTTCAAATATTTGAAAGACTGCAATAAAGAAGAGGAAGAATGACTCTTCTTCCTTATCAAAAACAGCAAGACATGACACAGGTTTCAACTGTAGAAAAGCAGATTTGGGACAGTGGAAGAAGCTGCTCAGGGAAATCGGGGAATCTCCTTTTCTGAAGGTTTTCAAGAGGCTGGATAGGCGTTTGTCTAGGACAGTTTGGGAACAGCACATCCTGCATTTTTGCTGATGGCTGGACTAGATGACCTTTGAGATTCCTTTCATCTTAATTATTCTCCGATTCAAATAACAGATAGGTAAAAACATGAACATAGTAAATTTCACTTCATCATAAAAATGGTCCAAAACAAGATGTCCAATTATTTTTAACAGTTCTAATATTAAATATTTTAAGAACCCTGATAACATTAATCTGACAAGAATGAAAGGTTAGTGAAGTGCAGATAAGGATTGCTGACTTGATTGGCAAGTCTTCCCACAAACCTCTTCCCTTTATCACTAATCCAAAATTGTGTCCTGCAATCTCTCTTTTGATGCAGCATGCTAAACAGCTGAAGCTCCTCTTTTTCATATTTTTAGTACATACTGATGTAACAGGTCATTTGCAGGGATACTTACTCAAGTACTATATTAAAATGAATAGGAAAATTAAATTCAGTGCCAAGATGCACTAATATATATATAGAGAGAGAGAGACAGACAGACAGACAGACAGGCTAAAACGATGTGACAGGAACATTATTTATTTGCTTTTCCATGATGTATATGATGTTCATATTTTCTAAATAATACATAATGCTATTTATAGTTATACTACCCTGTTCATTTCAAATATGAAAAGTGCCCTGTGAGCATTAAGCCTCGCAATACTCCTTTGCTGTAGGTAAGTGGTATTACCCAGTAGCTAAGGTAGATCGGGAAGAGGAAGGAAACGCACATAAAGCTCCACGGAAGAAACAGGAGGCAAAGGAGTACTGCCAAAGCAAGAGAAGGGGAAGCTGTCGCTGTCACTCCATTTTTAATAGAAGAGGATAAGAGCTGTATTAAAAACCCTTCTCTTCTCCATTTTCACTCTTGCTTACACTTGCTCTGACCAGCCCTCCAGGTACCAGTCCCACAGCTCATGTGGCTTCCAAATTTTTAATTGCGTTCTGGGAGCTTTCAGTAAACTTAATGAGGTTTTGGGAGATAACAACCTCCCATAATTCCTTTAAGATATTTCCAACAGCCCCTCATTACTGGCACAATTTCCAAAGTCTTTTCCCCCAAATGCAAAAGAATTCTCAGATCTCTCTCTTCACTCAGCATATATCATCATTACAGTAGCACCTAGGAAACCCAAGTGCCAACAGTGTCTCATGATGCTACATACTGTGTATGCACACACAATTATAGCTTTTGCCGAACATTTGGTTTAAAAGTTATCCTTATTTCATAGTTGGTGAACTGAGGCACAAAGAAGGGATTTAGCCAAAGTCACACAGGAAGTTTGGCTGAACTAGGAACTAAGGCCAGATCCCTTGAGCACTGCAGAACATTACCAAGACCATACTTCCTCTCTGTAAATTGTCCACTGATGCTTTAGAATAGTGACCATCTTGGGTGCATCCCCATGAGTACACACATGGGGTTTGAAGTGCCTCAAAGCCACTTGAGACACCACAAACTACAGACGGTGCATGTGCACTTGTGTACCGTGCTGCTAATTTGCAGCACAGCAGGGTTTTTTTGACACAGTGTCAAAAAACAACTGCTGCTAAAAAAAGCAGCACAGAGCATGCAGCAGCAGCGCATGCTGTCAGAAACCAGAGCCTGGCCAGCCAGAGCCACATTCTGGCTGCTGGCCAGGCTCTGAGAAGATGGCTTGATGCTGCTGCTACCCTAGGAAGCTCCCAGGTAACACTGCTGGGGCCAGAACAGGTGCTGACCCCAGCCTCCCGTACCCGACCTGGGTCCCTTTGCTGTGCACCTGTGTGTGTGCAGGGTCATGTTCAGGGACAGATAGCAGCAGGACAAATATGTGCCACTATTTGTCCTGTGGGAAACATGCACCCCTTCATGTGTGCATTCATGAGGATGTGCCCCCTGTGTCTAAGGTGGACTCTGGCAAAGTAGTAGAGGATGTTCCAGCAGCATAACACATGAAGCTGAAGGAATTTTGGTTATAATATCCTACCTCTGAAGAAACTGGCTCTCAACAGTACTTGGTAATGAAGTTTGCCAGCTGGAACACACCACTTTTGGATCCTAATCACAAGTCTTGTGGAAACTGAGTTGTTAGGGTAGGTAGCAGTGGCTATGTAGCTTCGGAATGAGCACTTTCATGTACTTCAGTGGGAAGTGAGGCCTGACATTTCAATTGCAAGGGAAGACACAAAGAATGGGAACTGGGTATCCTGGATATTTGCAAATCAGGTAGACTGAAGTTGGGAAGCACAGAACACCATTTCTGGGAAGGTGTCAGAGTCATGGGAGAGGAATTAGAGCTAATCAGACAATATATCAAAGTAATTCAGTGTTAAATAAAAGGAGTTTCCAATTTGAGAAGGATAACATTTGTCTGCATGCTGTTTCCTGTAATACACTGAGAGTACATTAATTGACATTAATTCTATTTGTGTGGATTTGTGGACACATGCATAGGATAACCAGGCAAAGCAGAAGATGCTAGAAGTTCTAAGGTTTTTCTTCTGTCCTCAGGAAATCTGGATTCTACATTCTAAGAAGGAGGTAGAAAAGAACATTATCCCCCTACCCCTTGATTCTGGATGACCCTGCTTTTGCTGTGCATAATGAACCTATCCCCAAGTTGTACAGGGCAAAGGAGATGCTAGTTTGGCTCTACTCTCAACAAGTGAGCACAGGACAATAGTGGAGTAAGTTGTTAGTGATTAATATTAAATCTGTTGCATAACATGTAAAACAAAGGTAAAGTCTTTCACAAACAGCCAGGGAAGTATAACAGGATCCCACCCCAGGGTTGGCCATGACAACCCTGGAGCTTCCCTCAGCCTTTCTTACCTTTACTTTCTTTGGACCATCTCCCCTTTGACTCACCTGCCACAACTTGATGCAATTATGTTTTAAGAAAAAAGGGAGGCTGCCCCTGGGCTCCCCAAGTGAGATCTCAAACTCATGAACACAGGTGTCACTGCTTATGGACTAATTACATGGCCTCATCTCCCCTTTTAGCCATGCCCTAGCCTCGGAAATGTTACCAATCATTGAGTGTTAAGCCCCATTGTCTAACCCAGTCCATCTCTCATCCATGAGCCTTCAGCCCCTTTGTCAACTCGTCAATGCAGACCTCTAAACTTGGAACAGTCTCCGCCACTGTTGGGGCTTCCAGCCCTGGTGCCTTTAACTCTCCTAGCCCTCCCTGGGCTTCGGCCTCTGTAGTCTGAACAATCTGAACCTGCCTTGGGCTTCGCCCGGCATTCTCTGCCCGTCCTGGGCTCAGGTCACTATCTAACTGTTCCTGGCTCCTCCAGGGCCCAGGCCTCTGGACCCTGCCTCCTGGGCTCAGGCCTCATTACCTCCAACAGACTATCCCTCCAGAGCTATGGGCCCCAGGCCTGCTTTTTCTTGCCCCTTAGGGGCTATGGATCTCTGACCCCGATTCTCACCTGTTACAGGCTACAAATCCCTGCCCCTGCCTGATGTCATCACTCTGGCTGTGGTCCTGCTCCTCTGCCTTGGCCCCTATCCCTCAGGCCCTGCCCACACTCAGGAGCCAGTTGAAATTTCCAACACCCCTAGAGTCTCATGGCATTTTTACACATAAAAGCACTCGACACTGTGACACTTACAGTTGTATAAGCAGTGAAATGTGCATCAGCCCTGAGAAAATGGTGGCAGCACATTTTTAAACTAACACGCACAGACGGTGCTTTAGTTCAAAAGCACACTGCCGCCATTTTCTGTGCACTGACACACATTTCACCACTTACACAACTGCACACAATGCAGCACAGTGTGCATCAACTTGCGTGCAAAGCAGACTCAATTAATTGAGTCTGCTCTGAAGCAGCAGATCTTCGGCGTGTCGCAGGACCAAAAAGTATATGTATAAATGCCCTCAGTCCCTAAACCACTAATCTTGCCCACTCCAGCTCAGGTGTTAGTCAGGTGCCTTGCTGCATCCTTTCTGCTCCTCTCCATGGCTTCCAGATCAGACTGCCTGCCCAGCTCAGGCCCTGGATTTATACCCTACAAGTCCAGCCCCCTTTGGGTCATGTGTCTTCCTTGAATTACCTCTGCCTCACCTGCAGCCTGCCTTCTCTGAAAGTAGCAGGAGCAGCAAGCTCCCTGCTACAGGAAGGAAGTAGCAACCTATGGACAACAGACTATTTCACCTGAAATCTTGTACTTATATTAACAGTCATATTAACAGGATTGTACATACTTACATTAGAAGTACTCAATGTACACACTTTCAAATTAAGTCATAAACACTTGATTTATGAATTACTAGGTGAAACTTAATGGCCTGTATTAGGTGAGCATAAGGGTCCTTTCTGATCTTACAACTATCAAAGCGAGGTGGGGCATTACTCAGTACTTCTCAATATATACTACCCAAGACTAGAACAGAAGAATTACTCAGGTTTTTGCCTAGTCACAGAATAAAAAGCTGTTTAAAATGGTAGCGTCATCTGTCTAAGAGTTGTATATTCATGTTAGAGCAATAAGAGCATTTGGTTTGGAAAAAAAAAATCAATGTACTTGGCAATTTGTGAATTGTTTATTTCAATAAATGGATCATGACTCAATAGATAATGTAAATAAAACAGCAGAAATGGCTCATCATTCAGAACCTATTGATCTCTGAAACTGTTAGAAGACTGCAAGAATCCCTTTCTACCCACAGGAAACTGTACCTTGGGAGAAATAAGCAAAAATCTTTAAAAAATTGGCAGCAACAGTTAAACCCATAAAGATGCAAGTTTTTGTATACATGAGCCAATAAACTCTAATCCAGCATATTGGATCTCTACAAGAGCAGAGTTTCACAGCAATAAGTCAGTGTAGAATTTGGCTTGAGGTCTTTTATGCCTTGTTAATGATTTCAATCCTAACTCTCTCTCAGAAGAGAGATTTGAAACATAGTAAAAAAACTGGTATGCTTCTAATGGGAACGCATAAAAGCCCACCGACTTCCTATTAAGAAACACCTCCAAGGACTAATTCCAGAGATGTACTGAATAGTGAATACCAGCCTGTCTTCTTGAAGTCAGTGAGAGCTGTAGCTACTCAAAGCAAGTTTTTATGATTTGGCCTAAAATAGAAAATTGTACGAAAAAGGGTGTTTTTCACCCAAATATACAGAATTTTGATGAATTTCTACAAATTGTTCACACAAGAAAATGTTTTTTTCATAGACTTCTCTATGAAAAAAACTTTAAAATTAGCACATATTGTAAACAGAATGAATTATTAATGAATAAATGTGCGATTTGGCTCTGAATTAGCAAATGTTTCCAAATGATTTGTGTGGATGGCTTTGTTTTGCTTTACTGTAAACATAGCAATTATAAGGAAACAATTTTCTTTAAGAATTTAAAATTACCATAATTGTATGGTTTGATACATTTGAAATATTCTTGCACTCTTCTGTACTTACAATACAGAGCCATATATCCATTCACAAAACTGGATTCTTGTAATGTAGTTTGAGCCTGAAGATAATTACTTTACATTAAATAACATTTTGTAAGAAACTCAAATCAGAAAAATTCTTTTCAAATATCAAGCCATGATTCAGGATTGCACCACAGAATACGTCAGACAGAAATATGGTAAATAGGAATTTAGGACTTGTAATTCAGGATCAGAACCATGGTCCTTCTGGTCAACTCCTATTCCGGCAGTGGCCTGTACGAGAAGGAGGTATAAAAAACCCAACAGTAATGTGGAGCAATCTCTCTCCCAGCCCTTATCCCTAATTCTTGAAGAATGACAAATTGTCAAGCACATAGTTTTTATATTCCTTTTAGAACCCTTCTTTTTTAATTAAACATAACTGTTACCCATATAAGTGTTCAATTTTATTGCAAGTCTTCCTAAATTTGTGGCCTCAGTGACATGAAGGTAACAATGACTTCTACAAACTAAGGGAGAAAATAGTGTCTTTGTCAGATTTCAGTTTGCTACTTAAAGTCCCTACTCCATATCATGCAGGAACTCTGTGGCATAGCAGAGAATTGAGCACAGGGAACTGACTCCTCCTCTATAGACTTGTTCTTTCCAAAACTGTTTTACTTAGTAGCTAACAAAATTTAAACCCTTCTTTCTTTTTGTTTGTTTGTAAACCCCTCTCCCACTGGCACAGGAACCCAACCGGGGTCTGCTTGGCAGAGGGTGCAGCAGCTCCTGCCTACCTTTGCTCTGCTCACCACTCCAACGGCTGGCACACTGAGGTGGGGGGTTTAAATCCCCTCCCCCCTGCCCGCATGGGACCCCAGCCAGGGGTGCAGCACACTGAGGCAGAGAGGAGGGATGGGGTTAAACCTTTCTACCTGCAGGAAATAGTACCTCAGGAGAAATAAGCAAAAATCTTTTAGAAATTGGCAGCAATAGTTAAACCTATAAAGATGCAAGTTTTTGTAAACATGATGCAATAAACTCTGAGGGGGATTTAAATCCCCCTCCCTCCCCTCTGCCTCAGTGTGCCAGCCCGGGCCAGCATCTGTTCACACCCCGCATCCCCTAGGTGGACGCTGCTCGGGTCCCATGTCAGTGGGAGAGGGGGTTTAAACCACCCCACTCCCTCCCTCAGCGTGGCAGCCGGGGGCCAGTGTCTGGCTACACCCCCACCTCCTCCGCCTAAGTGGTAAGGGGTGGAAAAGCCTGTGAGTAGTTTATGTGCAATGAACTTCTGTCCTGTTACAGGTTTAAACTGGTTTCTGATCATTTAAAGCAGTTTATGCATAACTTCTGTCCCTAGCCTATCACTGTACTGACTTTTAATGAGAGCGTACTCTATTTTAGCATATAGCTTCAAGACTGGTAAACAACTATGCACTTACCTGGAGAGTGAATTTATCCTTACTCCAAATAGTGCTTTCTGACTACATATTGCTGTGGCATAAGCAGCTCCCAAACTGTAGTAATTAAAAGTTCCTCTAGTTTTCAAAGCTTCTTATAGCAGACCCAACACTAATTAGAAGACTTGAAAAAGGGAGAAGATAGTTTTGGGGCAGGTATGTGAGCCCACGTGTATTCCGGCCCTGCCACTGTGCTGTAATGCTATGTATCTTCATCATGCTCTCCCGCTTCTCTGCCATGCCTTGACGAGTTGTTTCTTTTAGGTAGATTGGATGACTCGTTGGCAGAAGATCCATCTGGTGGGGTCCTGGTTCTTCTGCAGGGCTCCACCTTCCCTACAACCTGCCCCTTTCCTGAGGCAAAAAAGTCCCCATGGCCTTGTGTGGGGAGGACTCCCTGGATCGGATCCCTGGATTGCTCTGTCTCTTGTTTGTCACTCACTGGTTCTTGTCCTGGTTCCTGTGAATTATCTACCCACGGCTGAGTTGTTTGTCCATCCACATATGTGACATTCACTATACTCTTTATGCCTTAATTACCCTGTGTCTTTTTTCACATAGGGCAGGGATTCATTTTGCTAGTCCTTTAGATCAACTTATTTATTATCTTTTCCTTTTGGTTTATCTTTCAAACTTACTTCAGGCTTTACAACCTAATCTACTTGATGCCTCCTGGATCCTAGCTGCAGGGCCCTTGTACTCACAAATCCATATCCTCTGGGCCCAACCTTCGCAGCTTAGTTAGCCCATTAAAGTAAATGACAGCCTATTTCCCAATCTGGTCCCACCTGCATCCAAATTCCTAAATTAATTATGTGTTCTTTAATTTTCCCTGTAATCCCATTCAGGGTATGGCTTAAACCCTTTTCTTTTACTTTTTATTCTTCAGGGCTTATCATGTAGCTCCCTGAATCTTTGCCTGCCTGGGCTTGCCTCTAAACCTCGCCACTGTCTTTGTGATCTGAGTTTTCTCACCCCCGCCAGCCTCCACTGGGTCCCTGGGACAGACTTCCCTCTGGATCCTGTCTCTAGTGCGGCCAGTATGACTTCCCCTTCCCAACTGCCCACTTTACCTAGCTTTTCCTGCAAGGGCAAGTGGCTGTTCACTCGGGGCTCACCTGGGTCTTGGCAACCTGGGAGAGTTCAGTGGTGTGAGTCCTCTGCTGCCCCAGTGCACGCAGCTCCCGGCTCCACTGCACTTCCCCTTCCTCGGGAATGCCAAATATTGAAGGCCTTCTTGATATCTGTTTAAATTCCCCGCTCTCTTCTTCTGGCCAGTCAAAGCAGGCTCCCTGGTGCACATGGTTCAGTGCTCCTGGAGGCCTGCTCACCTCCGGGGTTCTTCCCAGACACTGTTCCCCAGAGCACCGGGGGCATGCAGCCCTTCCAGACCCAGTCAGGTAAGTCTCTTGCCGGCACAGCTGGGCCCACAGGTCTGTAGCAGGCCCCAGCCCCCGCTAAAGGGTACTTCCACCACTTAATGTTTATCAGACTATAAATGTTAGTAGTCCTAAAACTAACTTGTTCCCCTCACTTTTAAGGCTTTTAATATTCAGTTTCAGGCTGCTATTAGAAAACTTTGAAAGCAAAGGGAGATAACAGATAGGAAAACTGACTAACTTCTGTCATTTTCAAGGCTTCTAATAGCAGTATGTTGAAAGCTGCTTCCTCATTGTTTCTAGTGCAGTTAAATGGGAATACAGTTAGTTACAAAATAGACAATGAAAATGAAACATTTTATGCGCATAAGTTTTGTATGACTTAACAGGTATTCAGCTAACCAGTATTATGTAAGTAACATAGCATTGTGTCATGCAGCTAAGTGAATAATGCACTTACCTGAGATGTATAAGTGGAATACATTTCATTTACAAAATATTTCAGATAAAAATAACAATAAGACACCTGAGGATGTAGAGACTGATTTCCATTTATCAATGCATTTGTGGACTTAAAACCAATGGAAGTTTATTGAAATCATCTTACTATTTCTTCACTTTCAAATTATTCTAGGGCCACTTTCACTTACAAAAATGGAAAATACTACATTTGCTTGGAAACAATTATACATGGAAAGCTTATTTTTCAAAATTCAATTATATGAGTGAAAGGTCCATTTGTATCCAGTTTTAACACCTGCCTGTTTCCATACGTGCCATACTTGACAACAACCCCTGCTTCAGCACACTTGGTATTAGCAGCCAGTTCTTTTTCACACTGAGTCACAAACTGGGAGTAAAGCTCCATCCCTTTTTCTTTTTCTGTATTGTTATGGTACTGCATGTTTCTTCCCTTCAATTTGCCACCCAGCGTGGCTTGGGGTATTATTAGAAGACTGCCTGGTAAATCCAGAACAGAAACATACTTGCCACTTTCAGTTTCACTTAATTTAACATTCAACAGGGTATTAACTGCAAAAAAACAGAAAAGAAAAAAGGAAGACAACATTTTTGCATCCAAAATAATTTAAAACCTAAATGTTGAAAATTAACACATTAATATACCTATTAGGTTATTAAAATAAATTATTATAATAAAATATTAAAATGCTTCATTATGATTGCTATGTTTGAATAATAATTTGAACAATAATCAAATTACAGAGTAATTAAGGAAATATATTTCAGAGCAGGAAAAAAGCTGAATTTTAAACTAGACAAAATAAATATCTGTCCAATATAGTAATTAAAGTTATTTTATACAGATTAAGACTTTTCATAATGAAAAAATGTGAAAACCATACAAGATATTAATATTGATCTTACCAATGTAATATATGTATCTGTGGACTTCATGATTATGGTAGGAAGGGTGGTTCTCTGAAACTCTAAGAGTTAACTCAGGTGAAAGCTCTCCACAGGACTCAAGGAATCAGGCATCAACTCTAATACAGAGCCCAGACAGAAGTGCAGTTCCTGGTCTAACTCATGGCGCTTCACAGAAAGGACTGCGAGTTAAGCTGATCTTCCTGACCCAACAGGAGGAGGAGGAGGACAGGCCTGAGCTCCAATTTGGAGCCAATCCAGGGAGAGAGGCTGTCTCTCTGCAGCCTATTCCCATAGCCCTCGCACCCCACCCCCCGGCCACCGGTGCGGTCTCAGAATGGAAGGGGAAAAAGGCAGGGGAAGGAGGTCCATTCTGGGTTTTTCCCAGCATGCACAGAAGTGGGGGTGTTGGTGGACTGGAGTTTCCCACTCCACCTCCCCACCCTTCAGCACTGGCTGGGCAACCCTCAGAATGAGCTCCCTCCGCTCCCTTTCCCTCTATTTCTTTCTGAAAACAGTGCTGGGAGCAGGGCTGGGCATCTGCAGACTCAAGTTAATGCAGGTACTCTGCTTTGGAGCACCTTCATCTCAGCCCTCATACAATGTAATGAGAGTTCAGATTGTTACAGGATTGGGCCCTTTTAAAGTGCTGTGCAGCCAAGTGTTTGTGTTAGGTCACAGCTGTAGAGAGCTTTCAGGGGCCAGATCAGGCAAAAATTGTCACTTCTGCCTGTGCCCTAATTCAACTGCCTGATGCTCAAACAGACAATACAGCGAATGCATGTTAGGATTTCTCCCTTCCATCCGGGAGGAAACGCATAAGACAGTTTGACCATGTGCAGGTGGTAAACTGAGGAAGGGCACTTTGTGCCTGAAAAATTGGTCTAATCTCTCACTGCACAGCTGGTCCAATAAAAGGTATCACTCAAAAAACCTTTGCCTCTTGTATAGCATTGTAAAACAGACACTTTAGAAATGTCACGTCTGAAGAAACTCTTAATAGAAACAAAGCTTCACTTTTAGGCCATTATTTCAACTACAAAGCAAGTTAATAAAGACTAGGAAACTGTTACCATCTGATGGTAAGGTGAACCAAGTTGCCCTCCATCCAATTGCCAGTGAACAAGTGTCCATACCAGGAAATGCTTCAATGGGAAACAGCTTAGTATTGTTGTAGGGTTCCAATAAAAGCAAGGATTGAATGGGTCCAAGAGAATCCTTTATAACTATCACTATGTATTGGAGGACAGCATGACAAAATTTGTACCACCATAGCTGCCCTAAGTATATCTGTTTGATAATTAAAAAGGATTGTTATCCAGTGATATCCCCACGCATGATATTTTTCATACACAATATTTACTTTTATGTCCGACTAATTTAAACACAGAGATTCAGACTCAGTTTAGGATGACAGGAAATCAGGCCCCCCACATAGTAAGCAGGATCTGAGAGAATCCCAGAGAAGCTACCCTTAGCACTTATGTATCTGTGCTTTTGCACAGCACTGCCTTTCTGTTTGCACAAGCAAGTAGCTTGAAACAGACTATGGCCACACAATTTTTTGTCAAACTGCTAATATCAGCACTGCCAAAAAATGCTTCCACATAGGAGCAAACAGATAAATGTACTGCATGGGTAATCAATCTCTGTTTCTGGAAGCAGTAAAGGGTAAAAAGTGAAAGAGAAAAGGGAATAACAGAAACACAGGATAGAGACAGAGAGAAAAACGTCATGACCAGTTTTCCTCATTGACACTATCTCTTGATAGAAAGATTAAGAGTTACGCTGTGAAGCAGCAGAGAACTGCGGGTGCTGCTATAATTACTTTTTTTTTTAATCTTGCAAATTGTACCTGAATTTCAATGTCTAACTATAACTATATATCCAGTATCTCTGAAAAGAAACAGGAAGGAAGTAATTTAACTATATCCTCCCAACTCCCTTTACTGGCTATATACATTTTCAATATCCTGAATATAAAGTCAGATCAGCATCTTGATTTATTATTAGGAGCTGAAGGTCATGGCAGGTCATCTGAAAGGCAGTTCTCCCTACACATTCATCTCATGATGTTGCCACAGAAATAATGACAAACAAGGGAATAAATATTCAGCATGTATTAAATTTTCTAGAACGTTAATGTCAAAAATAAAATCAGTTTACCCATGTCCACCACTAGTATATAAATATCATATGAGATGTGGACAACAGTTGAATGGTCAGAAGCCAACAAATAGGCTTTTCAGGCAGGAAGCTTGAGTATGAGGCTGTTCGATAGCCCTTTATTTTCTTCAAGACAAATCTAGTGCCAGAATAGTCAGTCAAATTAAGAAAGCAAAGCAGACTAAAAATAAGCCCTCCCAAGAATTCCTTCACTAACAAATATGGAGTTGAAAAACCCCTGTTGGGCTTACTAGTTGATCCTGACTTGGGAGACACAAGGTCTCAGACAAGAAATATAGTGATAATTTGAGCACAGAACAATTTTGCAGCTTACAGATTTTCACCTCAAATCTTCTTATCAAAATTATTCTATTTACACTGTGTCCTACAGACAGATCTGGGCCCGGATCTCTCTCTCTCTAGGCATTCAGTTAGTCCAGAATCAGACCTTTATCAGCCTGTTCCTGCCCCAATCTCTTATTTTAAGAATACAAATAATAAACATACCCATTTTTGGAATGAGTTCCTCATTAGCTCCTCTAAAGAAGCATATGTAGATAACAAGTCCTCTCTGAACCTACAAGAGATTTTAAAGAAGTATTATGCACTTAAATATATAGATATTTAAATATTTGCAGTTATTTCTAACATAGTACATCACCTGCATGCTAATCCAAATGTACTTGTAATTTACAATTTATTAATACACATTAAAATTAATGCAGCTAAAGAATTATTATCTCACCTCAAATAAGTTAGACATTTAATTTATTATCCATTTTGTTAATTGTTTGTTAATGGGTACAGTATTATATTTCCTTAACTATATATTTCCTATTTTTGTAAAGCTTTCTGCTTTACTCTTTCATATACTTTATTCTAGAATTCAGCAGTGTGCTATAGCTAAGGATGAGAAAAATAGGAACAACTCCTTCTAAGCTCTTATTTATATTTCTGTTGCCGAGTAATACATGTGTTTTGTGGCTAAAATACCATGTGCCGAAAACTTTTAGAAAGTTTTAAACAGCTCCTTTCAAAAGTTGATTTTGACCAAAGAGGAATAATAATGATAGTTTTATAAATGAAGACTTAACTACCAAATGTCATAAATTGTTTAAAAACTCAGAGTCTTCAAGAGGGTTATGTTTCATTTCAAATTACCTGCTCCTAACAAATGAAAGTGAGAGATACATTTTAAAGAGACTGCCAAAAGCTGTGATTACTCATAGCTGAAGCATGTCAAAGAAAAGGTAAGTGTTAGTTCCAAAACTAGACTAAGATTATAATTTTGGGATAGGAAAATAGAAGCCAAACCAGATATCGTATAAGTTCCTAATTAAAAAAAAAGACACAACACACCTGTAATAGAATTTTGATTTGATTTTTTTTTTAAATCACTGACTGTTGTATCCCTTGCTACTCCACCAAGAGAAACAATCACTGTATATAGAAGACAGTGTAAAAGACTGTCACAGCTCTGTTGAATCTCTGAGCATAATTTAAAGGTTGAGAAACTAGAAAGGAAATAAAAATAAATATCATTATTTTAACCACTGATTTGAGCCCTGACTTCTGATTTTTGAGTCCTTGGAACTGACAACTTTTAGTTATACAAGACAGAAATCACACCCACATTTTTTATAGCAAGAGGAGATACAAATAGAGTTCTCTCAATACCTGAAAAAGGCAAAGGGGCTGTGAGGTTGGGGGGTTATTAGAAGGCAATTATGGCCCCAATTCTTTAACAAGAAAGCTGCCAGGAAATCTTCAGCGTACATTAATGATTGAAAAATTCCAGCTCTTTATTTATTTGTGCTGTCCATTACTCCAATTCTAAAGTACATTTAAAAAAAAAATTCCTGACTACATGAAGTTTTGATAAACTAGACAATATTAGAAGCTGAAATAGCAACCATGTTATACCAAGTTTTCACATTTAACATCAAAGATCCAGCTATCTTTACAACTGTGGAAGTCTGTCTCCAATAAAAGGTACAAATGACAATGTTTAAAGCTTTCAGACTGAACCAAAACCACTGCCATTAATAAAGCACTTTGAAAGCAATCAAGGCCTAGACAAGAGCTTCTTTAATCACATCTTGAATACTGGAAAAGTCAAGCATTACCAAAGGAACTGAGACCTAGACAATCATTGATTGCGTAATGGGGACTGCATAGAAGCCAGAGTGTACTCGGGAAAATGACACTGGGAAACCATACTTTATACAAAATTTGCTGTTGTCAGTGGGGCTTAGGGGCTTTTATTAACAATAACCCTGTGAGATGGAAGTATTATTCTCATTTAACAGATGAGCAACTGTAGACCTTAAAAATTAACTTGCAAGCCTAACGTCATGAAAAGAAGCAGTAGCCAGAACCAAGAACTAAGCCCAGACTCTTAATTTGGTTCATTAACCACAAGAGATCTTTTTCAGTAAATAGGATAAAATGGATGAGGTACAGGTAGCAGCTCCCTGTACTTATACACACTGTCAGCCTTTACCTTTTATTTCCTCTCAATGTTGCAAAGATCTCATTTTATTTTTAAATAAATTGAAGATGATCTCTGTGTTTTCAGGTACTTTGCTATAAGACAGGGGTGGGCAAAACGTGGCCCAGGGGCCAGATGTGGCCCGCCAGGCCATTCTATCTGGCCCACAGGGCCCCTAAAAAATGTAGAAAATTAATATTAATCTGCCCTGGGCTGCCTGTCATGCAGCCCTTGATGGCTTGCCAAAACTCAGTAAGTGGCTCTCTGCCCAAAATAATTGCCCGCCCCTGCTATAAGACTTGGCTTATTGTAAATGTTGCATGTGTTCTTCTGATGTATGTTTCTCACAGATGGCAGAAGGCTGGGGCTAACAGGGCTTAGTCCCCGCTCCCCCAAATGCAGGGCATCGGTGGCAGCACAGAGGGCCATAGGGCAGCCTGGCTGCCAGCTGCAGTGGCGGGGAGGGGCGTGCACAGACAGACACGCAACAGCAGCCTGCAGAGGCGGCCAGAAATGGAGCGCCCAACAAGTAAGTCTGTGAAGGAGAAGGGGCGTAGGGACAGATCGAGGCCCCCACAGGGAGGGAGGGAGTGGAGCAGAGGCAGGGGCTGAGGCAAATGGGGCCCCGGGGCCTGGGCCCCATCATGGGACACTCGGAGCCCGGGTGGCTCGTCCAGGGCCATGGGGGGTGTGGGGGTCCCGCTGCTGTGCTCACTGGGGGGGAGGGGCACATGCACCCTCAGATTTGTGTCTAGGGCAGAGGCAGGCTGCCCGTTAGGCTCTGTGCCCCGCTGCTGCTGTCCAGGAGCCACACGCAATGCCATGTGCCTTCCGGCAGTGGCTGGCATGTGGCGTTATGCACAGCTCCCAAGCAATACCAATGGGGCTCAGAGCTCAGCCCAGTGGCAACCCATCTCCGCGACAACCCTGCAAAAATCAGGGGGGGGCATGTGCCCCTCCCACAGTGCGCATAGCAGCAGGAACCTCCCCATGCTTCCAGATGAGCTACTCGGGCTCCGAGTATCCCATGACCTGCCTCGGCCCTGGGGCCCCATTTGCCTCAGCCTCTGCCCCACTCCCTCCCTCCCTCACCATGGGGGCCTCTATCTGCCCCCACAAGCCTCTTCTCCTTCACAGATTTATCTGCTGGTGTGTGTGTGTAAGTATTTTTTAAGTTTTACTCAGCCCTCCCCAAATAATATTTTATCCCTCTACCTATAATGTTTCTCCATGAATAGGACCCCCCCCATTGCTGAAATGTTTACTACTCAGAAAAACATGGAACTATTATGAAGCATGTACTTACATGTATTCAGACCCTTCCTCAAGATAGAATGAATGTTCAGTGACTTGTGCTTTTGCCCTGAAAGGATCTACACTAATCCTATATCCTGCTTTTTTGAATATTTAGAAGTACAGTCAATTTTATTTCTATTCTACCTACTGTTGCTAAAAGTAATCCCTCAGTTTACCAGACAAAGAGAAAAAAAATATTTTTTTTTGCTTTTGGAATAACTGTTCTTCTGCTTTTGGAATAGCCACTTTCCTTCTACTCAGATACAAATGCCTTGTGATGTATGCTAGTGGATCTCTGCATCTGCACAGAGCCCCAACTGTTCACTGCTTCTTTGCAAGAGTGCTATCAAGGCACTATTTTCTCTTTTATTTTCTCCTTTCCCAAAAAAGGAGAAAAAGCTTTTTTTTTAAATTGAAAAATTATTTGAAAGCTACACATTAGTAATGAGAGGACTCAGAGGGCATGTAGAAAGCATCAAATTACTTTTTAACGCTTTTATTTAAATTGATTTCCAGTTGAGTTGCCAAATCCTTTGAATGAGTTAGCACTTCTACTCTTTTATGTTCAACTTGTATGTACCACATTCTTGCACTCTCAATTTCAGCAGTCCTTTCCAATAAGCTCAAATGATTAAGACCTAAACAGATGAGTTACTTGGTACAAGTACTCACAGGACAACAAGTACTGTAGGAATCAGTAGCTCTTCCACAGTGCTACACTTGATCCCTTCTTTGATATACAGCATCCCACAATTAGAAAGGTCCAGTATTATACTCATGTTTACTTCCTTCGTACCAATAGCCACTGGATTCTTATTGAATATAAATTGTAAATGTTACATAAAACCACCCAGTGGATACAATTCATAACCACTACCCTTTTGCCTGAAAGAAAGTAAAACAAAAATAAAGCAAACACAACTAAAAGCAATATGACCTGTGTACCAAAACCACTTAGATCTGGGTTTATTTGAAAGCCATTTTCCTTTGAAGCCTCAGGTAATGACTACTGTTGGAAATTAAATATTGGTATTAACAATTTTTATGGTAGAAGATATCCTACAATCTATTGCCACGTCTTGTATGGATGATAGATTTTCTAAAACATTTTCAAATAGAACATGCTGTTTGGGAAAGTTGCTGCTAAGGTAGATTTTTGTACAAAACACGTTTTGAGGGTGTCAGGGGTAGCCGTGTTGGTCTAGGGACATAGGCAGACAAGGTTCTTTGGGTAAATGTGATGTATTTAGTTGGTCTAATAGAAGATATTGCATTTACTCAAAGAACCCTGGCTGTAGAAAATATGGGAATTTATACAATATATTTCGCAGTTTTGAAACCAGAGGGCCAAATTCTTCCCTGTTGTACTCTACTTGAGTCACAGCAGGAGGGGGGGGGTGTATGTGTGTGTGTGTGTGTGTGTGTGTGTGTGTGTATGCATGCGCGCAATGATGGAGAGAGTGCGCGAGATATTGTAGATGTTTGACTTTTAGAATATTATTTGGTATTTTTTTAGTTCTGAGCTGGCAAAACCCCTTGCTGAAAGGAGTACTTCCAGGGGTAAGGGGAGGGACTTATGGTGGCAAAGATAGGGGGCTAGGGGGTGGGACTTCTGGTCCCAAGATGGCAACCAGGAGGTGGGGCACCTGTCAAGGGGTGGGGCTACCCATGTGGCCCCCCCAACAGCTTGTCAAAACTGGGTAAGCGGTCCTCTGCCTGAAATAAATGCCTGCCCCAAGCTACTACATCCTGCAAGTGGTTAAAGTAACAGTGCTCAACTACATTAGCTGAGGGCCTCCTTTGTAACATTTAATGGGCTGTCACAATACCATCAGCCTCTCGCTTCTGTCACAGTACAGACACCACTGTCTATTTTTCTGTGCATTTTCTATTTTCACTTAACAAAGCACAGGCTGAGTCAGTGTGACATATACCCACCTGTACCTGCAAAAACAAAAGCTTGAGCCAAGATGGTGCTTTTGAATCCTACACCCCCATCCATGAGTCACTCCCACATTAAGTGGCTGCAAAAATGATACAATTACTCAACAACAAATACTGATTCCTGTAGGATATAGCAGTCTTCCACAATGCCTCCTTTGATGTACAGCAGTGGAGCTCAACCTCCTGGCCTGTGAGGCAGATGAGGGCCATGAAGCTGGTCCACAGGCCAATCAGATCCTGCATGCCCAGATTGGCCCTGAAGTCCCCCCACCACCTCTCCCTGGCCCGGAACTGTGGGCCACATGCAGTGGCCCTGCACTACCTCCACTTGGCCCTGCATGCTGGGATCAGGGCCCTGTGCCTCCTCCACCCAGTCCCATGCACAGGGATCAGCTTCCAGGGACTCTGTGCCACCCCTACCTGCTGAGACTGGGCTCCTCATGGACCTGTAGGGAGCCCTGCAGGCCAGATGACATGGCAACAGGGCCCATATCTGGCCTGTAGTCTGTGGACTGAGCACCTCTGGTGTACAGCATCACACAATTGGTAAGGTATGGTATTATATTCATGTTTACTCCCTTAGCAGCTATAGTAGCTGGGTTCTCACTGAATATACAATTCAAAAAAGTTACAACTGGTTGTGGGGGAGTACTGATGATTCAGTTTCCTAAATCCATCTGATGCCCATTTTTTCTCCTGCCTATCAATGAACCCTGTCTGCCTTCAATCTCGCTGGTGTGTGGGGAAGGCCATCCATACGGGAACACAAGGGCAACATGAATTTCCTCAGGTTTCTGGCTGTGGACTCCAGCCAAGACAAATGATTTGTGTCAAACGCCTGCCACACACACAGCCCGCGCAACTGCCCTGGAAGAAAGGCTACATTCAGCTAAGGCAGACAAAGTTCTTTGAGTAGATGTGAGGTCTTCTATTAGACCAACTGAGTAGTTGGGAAAAAGTTCTTGGCAAGCTTTCAGGCACAGTCATCCTGCGCAGTCACCCAGAAGGGTGTGTGCACCCAAAAGCTTGCTAAGAACTTTTTTCCAACTACTCAATTGGTCTTAAAAAAAAGAGATGGGATATCTTTTATAAATTAATTTTTTTGTATTCCAAGCCAAATGAGCCAAAACAAATTCCAAATCCAAGAGTCAGTCCAGAACCATAACTACCAGCAAACATCCTCCACCCCCATTTTGGGGCTTCAGATGTTTCCAAAACCCTTGGCAGGCATCCTGCTTGCAGGCCCAAGCCCGGAGGCTTGGGGGTTGGATGCCCCGAGTTTTGCTTGCCCTCAGCCGTAACGCCCCAGAGGCAAGCCAGGGAGGAGTCTCCCATTTCCATAAAGTGGGCTTAAAGCCAAGGCCTTCCGACTCCAGCAGCTAAGTGGGAGGTTTACTGTACATTACCTTGGGAGATACTATCCCCCTGCCAGGAGCGCAGTCTTCCCCGGTGCAGCTAGGAAGATAGTCCCCGTGGTCACGGTGTTTCCCTTGCCAGGTAACCACAGGCTAGCTGGATCTGCGGCTTCAAGAGGCGGAGAAGGGATATCACATCTACTCAAAGAACTTTCCGCCTACGTCCTCAGACCAACAGCCCGGCAACCTTCAGCTAAAGAAGCGAACTTGCAGGCCAGGCGCCTGCTCTCTCTGCAGGTATCTTATTTAGCCTGTGAAGCGGCGGCTGCGAAAGCAGAGACGAAGGCAGGCAAACGTGGCAATCAGCAACCACCCGCCCGGCCTGGCGGGGAAGCGTGACCCTGGTGGCGCCCCCAGCGAGGAACAGCACAGCGGCGCGGCGGGCAAAGCCGCAGCCGGGGCGCCCACTCGGCGGCGGCGCCGGGCTCGGCGGCCTTCACCTGCAGCCGCGCGGACAGGCACTGCTGCAGCACGGCCCGCGCCACGGGCGCCCGCCTCGGCTCAGCCATGGCACGAGAGCGCGCCCCGCCCAGTGCGTGACCCGGTGGGCGGGAGCCGGGGTGTCCTTGGGAAGCGGGTCCTTCCTCCGCTGGGGGGGACGCCCCAGGCCGCAGCGATGGCGGCTCGTCCCGCTGCAGCGCAGGGGCCAGTGGGGAGTTCAGCCTTGTGCAGACGTGCCGGCTCTACCTTTCGTCACGTAAGAGCCGCTGTTAGCTGGGCCGGTCCGCTGCGTCGGGCAGCGGCAGAGAGAAAGGGTCTGACCAGCGTTGGTTCTGCTGCCTCCAGCAGGTAAAGGTCTAGGAAGATCTAACTCAAAGGTTGTGCCCCTAGTTCCCAGGTTTAATAGCCACTGATGTGCCTTTCCTCCAAGAATATGCCCAATCCTTTTTTGCATCTGGAGGCAAGAAGTTCCCGGCGGTGTGAAACACAGCTTCCTCTGTTAGTTTTAAATGTACGTACCTACTAGCTTCACTTTGTGACACCTAGTTCTCTTGTTGTGAGAGAGTAAGAAAGAAATCACTATTTACTTTCTCTTCACCGTTCAGGGTTTTGTAAGCTGCTATCATGTCCCTCCTCAAGTGTTTCTTTTCTAAACTGAGCACGCCTACCCTCTTTAGTCTCTCCTCATGTGGAAGCCTCCTCACACCACTCGTTATCTTTGTTGCCCTTTAGAAGCTAGAAAGAAGATCTTGCCCTTTCTGAACTCTATTTCTCGATCTCCTTTTCCCCCACTGTTTCCACCCCTGCTTTCCAGCCTGAGCATCTGGCTTCCTGCCACTCCATAATGAGCCTCTCTGTTCATTTAGCTGATTTAGACTGATTCAGTGAAGCAAGGAATTGCTTTGATTAGCTCCATTGAACTGAAGTTTTAGGACTACATTCAAATATGACTTAGGATTCAGACATGTATAGTTATTCATCCCGGATCCCGCACTTGAGTATCTAACCCACCCCATGCAAGCAACTCCTAATTCTGAACTCTGTTCCACTCTGGATAGGGAACAAGCTGGATCTAGCACTTACTGTTCAGGGACCTTTCCAGGCTGCAGCCAGCCATTACTGTTTTCCAAAGCACCCACTAAAGTGGGTGCTTTGGAAAAAAAAAAAAAATTCTCTTACACCAGAGAATTACAACACTAAAACCTAGAACCAGCTAGTGGAAACAAGGATCTGGTTGGTTAGCGAGTTTCAATCATCATCTTAATTAAACTACTGTATTTTCGCACATATACCCCGCACATGGAGACGGAGGGTGAAACCCCGCCACAGCCCCCCAGCCCGCCCGTGCCGCAGCCAGGGCACAGCGGGGAGGTGCCACTTGGCTTGGAGTTGCCTGCATAGCCCGCACCCATCATTTTTTAATGTAAAATTGTGCATAACCCGCGGGGTATATGCTTGAAAATACGGTACTTACATCTTTCTCTCCTGCAGCTCTCCCTAAATTATAGCAGCCAGGAGGAAGAGGTAGAGCAGGGGTGTCCAACCTTTTTGAATGTGGGGCCGGATCACAAATTTTTTATCACCCAGTGGGCCGGCAAGCCATATTCAAAGACCTCACAGGAAGTGGTATCACATCAGGAAGTGATGTCACGTGACCTTTGACACCAATGAAGTTGCAGAAAGCGACAGTGAAATGTGTCGGCTCCGCATGGGAACTTAGCCCATGCCTCTGTCCGCCCTGGCTGGCCCCGAGGTGCCCCCAGCTCCGCACGGGAACTTACCCCATGCCTCCGTTTGCCACGCACGTGGGCAGGGCTCAGGCCATGCTGCAGCTTCCCCGGCCACGTGCCGGGGGCAAGGGGCAGAGCCCATCCCCAGCTCCTCCAACCAGGCGCGTCTGGGGCAGCCCTGCTCCGCGCAGCCCTGGGGGCAGCTGCAACAGGACCCGGCTCACTGATGAGCCAGGCCCTCAGGGGTAAGCAGCTCCCCTCCCCTCACTGCCAGCTGGGGCCCGCGGGCCGGCTCTGCCCGCCTCGCTGCCGCCCCCGCTGCCG